>NC_134579.1:66112500-66430000 GCF_037038515.1 Microtus pennsylvanicus
TCTCATGACCATAGCACTATCACAAAACAATGTTTATAATTGGGACAAATATATATATATATGAGACCCCTTTTCTCTTTTACTTAAAAAAATAAACATTGTTTTAGGAGAAATAATTACTTAAAATGATATTACAATTAGACTAGGATGTTTAACTGCTCTTTTTCCTCTGATCTTATGTAAAACTATACTTTCTCCATTTACATTGTAAGTTCTAACTTGACTGAAATATTTAAGCACATAAACATTCTAAAATGCTCAGCAAAACAAATTTCCATATTATCAAAGCCAAGCGAAAGAAAGTACCATGTTGTGTGAGTGTAGTTAGTTGTTCAGTGTAAAGAAGCACAAGGGCACACTCATTCACAGTGTTTGGAGTCCGGGTAGCAGCTACGCTCGGATGTGATGAGGCTGGATGGGTGCGAGAGTGGTTTCTAAGCTTCAGAAGTAGTTTCTCTCCTCTGTGATTTGGATGCGGGCTGAAGATGTGAGTAGATCGTGAATGTCCCTCAAATGGTACCTTCCTCTGAGTGTATACTGCTTTAATAAGAACACTTTTAGCATTATATATGTGAGGTTGAATGTTCTATTCACAAAAGTATGCACATAAAATTATAGTACCATTGACATAACTAGAAATTTACTCGCAAAAAGAAAATTCAGAAGACAAAGAACGGGGCAAAGGTATTAACGGACAAGTCATAGAACACAGATAAATAGCTAAGACACCTGGTTAACACCATCATTGGTCTTGCAGCTGAAAATTCAATGAACTAGCTGCTGATTTGCACCCAGACTAACTAGTAAATATTAACATGCATAATGCCATAATAATCATCTTGCATTGAGTATATATTATGTGACCAAATGGTTCTGCATGTTTACTTTTTAAAATAATATTGATTAAACTTCTAACTCTCTTTTTATCCCCATCTAACAGAGACTATTAGTAACAGCCTAGATAGTAAATGATAGATCTTCAAAACAGTGGTAGCCTATTTCTGAATCTTATTATTGAGCAACCATTGTATGTTATTGTCTAATATTTTAAAAAGAAGAGAACAATTTGATGTGCACCTTGACAGGCAGATGAGCCATTTGCAGTTCAGATGTTTCACGATTTCCCTTTGAGCAAAAGGAAAAGATTAAAGCGATCGTAAAGTCTTCATTGCTATTTGCTCGTTTCTGGCACATGTCCTCCCCTCCAAAACCCCTACAGCCCAAGGTCAATTCCAGAGGTGGCAGGACTCTCAGCTCTCATTCTTGCTCAATGCAAGAATTTGGTTGGTCCTCACTTTCCATATTTTTTTTCTCTCCATTATGTTAGCAAGTCTATTGGGGTCTGTTTTGTTACCTTCCTGGCTCCTAGATTACTTAGCACAGTGCTAAGTCTGACTCATTCAATAAGTACTTTTGATCCTGTTGCTATGTCTGAAGCTATTACTATTCGAGCTTTAGTGTTTGGAAGGGGCTTAAAATCAGGTATCCTTTCTATAGTGGCAGTAGAAACTGAGGCTGGGAACGGATGCTATATACACCGCTACAAAGCTGCAGATCATGAATGGAACTTCCCCATAGCAGTTGTTTATTTATTTATGCCTCTCAGCTACCTCAACTACCTTTTTGAGTACACAATTTTGTTAGAGAGATCCCTGTACATAATTTTCACAAGCATCTGAGACTTATCAATTTAGTAGCTCCATTCTTTATTAGCTAACGAGTTAAAAGGCTCATTCATTCATTTACCAAATTTTGGAGATCGGTGTTTATACCAAGTACATATCTACACAGAAGGTGAACAAAACCCCCAAAAAGTGTCAGTTTAGTAGAGTTTACTTTCTGCGGAAAGATAGGAATGGCTCCATAGGGAAAACAGCTCTGTCACAGCCAACTATTTTCTAATTTGGTTTAAGGCCCTCCCACAAATCAAAACACATGACCAACACTGATCTTAGTGCCAAGAATCCATGGCTAGCAGGTCTGAGGGGAAGGTGAATCTACCACTATTACTTTTCTAAATGGATGCAGGGTCTAACTACTAATGATTTATTGTTATACTTATACCTTATATTAGTACATCTCTTAGTCCTCATCAGAAGCTCTTTTGTTTTTTGATTTTTTTTTTGTAGTCTATGGCATTTAACACAGAGACCCACATCTGGTCAAGATGCAGAGAATAAGGGAGCGCAGGATGCTCAACATTGAGCAGGATATCTGTTTCTGCATCCTCCCCACCACAAAGCTCATGAATCATAGCAGAAGGGTGGAAGTAATGTAAGAGTCAGAAGTGGTGAATGGCTACAAGGATACAAGCAGCCAGTGTCTTCTGGACACATAAAAAGGCAATTGCCCAAATCAACTCACAGCACTTTTTAAAGCATGCTCATAACCCATGCAGGCTTAAGTCAGAAAGAATATCGGGATGGAGAGAGAGGTGGGCACAAAGTCTTAGCTAAGGAGCTATTGACAGCTGATGGTTGCTAGGACAGGAAGAGTCACCTTTAAGGGTGTGGCTCTGATAGATTGATCAAGCTCTAGTGGAAGGCCACACATTCTACAGTATATAGACAGCATCAACTGTATTTGTTATTTTTTTAATAAGATAAAAAGTTGGGTGGGCAGAGAAGTGGGAAGGATCTGGGAGAAAGGCAGAAGGGATGAATATGATCACAATGATAATGTCCAAAATTATCAAAGAGAAAATAAAAAAGTGGGAGGGAAAAAAGAAACAAATATATCTAAAAAATTATGTGTAGAAAAGAAAGGTTATGGGTGATAGGAGACACCAGGGTTGGTGGGATTTCTTCAGAACTTTCATCATTAAGGCCACAATTGTCACAGGAGTGACATGTGTACAAAGTCTATTTAGTTAAAGGAGGATACATGGCCTGTCTAGGGAACAGCATTTCACATGGGAGGAACAGCAATGCAAAGACTGAGGAGAGAATGTTCGTGCGGTATTTGTTGAGCATCAAGAAGGCCACCGAAGACAAGGACAAAGAGTGTGTTAGAAACAATCCTCTTCATCACATATCCCGACCAGTAGAGTATGTTAGGCATAGTTCCCCTTCATTCACATGTCCTGATCAATAGAATATGTTAGGCATAGTCCCTCTTCATCCTAATAGAGTGTGTTAGGAGTGGTCTCCCTTCATCCACATGTCCTGCCTAATAGCTTCCATCATAGCCAAATCTCTGCTGTTCAATAGGACACTCCTTGGAGTAGACAGTCTCCTTTCTTTCTAATGTAGGCCTTTTTCCTTAAACTGTAACTGGTGTTTTCTGCTAGGCTTAAACAAGAGTGTCTCTAAAATTCTGCACTGGGGCTGGGAGCTTCTTCATGTCCTCCACCTGAGAACTTTGAGACAGTAACAGTTATTTCCCCTCAGAAAATGTGCACATCTATATGTATGCTACAATAACTCTCTCTCTGTCTCTCTCTGTCTCTCTGTCTCTCTCTCTGTCTCTGTCTCTCTGTCTCTCTCTCTCTCTCTCTCTCTCTCTCTCTCTCTCTCTCTCTCTCTCTCTCTCTCTCTCTCCGTGTGTATGTGTGTGTTTCCCAACAAAGTTCATTAGGGTTCCTTTTTTCTAAGAACCTTTGGGGACTCATTTGATTGCTAAATTGCCAGCTGCCTTCTGGAAAAGTCTGATCTCGTAGCTTCTGTTAACAAAACCAGTCATTGGGTAAAAAACCAAGTGCATTGATGACTGAGGCATTGGGAAGATACAGAAACTCTTAATAGGTGTGTGTATGTGTGCATGCGCATGCGTGTGCACAAACGGTTGTGTTTGCTTTTTATTGCTAACCATAAGAACTTCTGTATGTGTTACAGTTGATACAGCACTTTCTCACCCCTTACCTCATCCAGTCTCCTCTTTACTTCCAAATAGCCTAGTTACACAATGATATAAACATGTCCCTATTTATCATTACAACCCTTTTAAATTAAGAAGTCGGTAGAGTTGGGCTATTGAGCCAAGGTCACTCAGTACCCTAGAAGCAGTGAACTTGAACCTCATCCCATGCAGGCTCTATGCTTCCCTATCCTGCAGCTCTGAATATTGTCTACTCCACAACCTCTTTGTCTTGCATATCCGGGTTCCTCAAAGAAAAACTAGTCTTCTCTGAAGTCAGATAGTGAGTGGTTCTGATAAGCGCTTGTTTCAGCCACTTGAACTGGTCTTCTCTACAAAGCCTTTCAGGCTTCACTGAAGTGAAGATAACTAGGAAACAAAAGGTTCCCCCATCCTTATCTGGTCTCATGGAAGAACAGATGATTGTTGGGACACAGTAACAATACTGTCTAGTTTAATATCATAGGAAAGCAGGCGCTCACCACAGCTGCACTGACTGTCCTTCACTGGCTTACTGCAGTCCTAAAAACATTACCATGCCCCCTTTCAGGATGTAAAGGTTTGACTAGATACCATTTAGATGGCAGGAAGAAGTTATGTTTTTGCTGACTAACGCACTTGACACGTGGGTAAGACCTAGTCTACCGAGTGAGTCATGCTTCCTCCTTGGACATCTGACTGGGGTGATAGGATTCTTTTGTTGTTGTTTTGTTTGATTTTGTTTTTCTGAGACAAAGTTTCTCTGGGTATCCCTAGCTGTCCTGGAACTCACTCTGTAGAACAGGCTGGCCTTGAACTCACAGAGATCTGCCTGCCTCTGCCTCCCTAGTGCTGGGAATAAAGGCGTGCCCCACCACCACACAGCAGAAGTGAATGTGCTGCAGATCCTGAGCTGTACTTATCAACATGAGAAAAAATCTCAAGTTAAATCTTCCCATTTGTCACTGAAACGTGATACAGACATAGAAATGTATAATCTAGGATTTCTTTTGTATATGAGATCTTATAGACAATATGAGGAAATGAAGATCTGTGGGGGCTAAGGTCAGAGGGTAAAAGGATGCAACTATGCAGGGTGAAGAAGTCTAAGATTAATCAAATAGCAGAAAGATTGTAGTTAGACACCAATCATCTCATAGACTTTACCTTTGCTTCTTTCATTTGGTGAGAATGTCCGAATCTCCTCTAACAGCCAGGCTCAGTGTTTAACAACCACTGTTATATGTTGGATGGAGATACCCTTGAGGGCATGAACATTCTTCCCTTCACTTTCTAGATTTTGAGCTTGTATTTGAGCTCTCAATTCTGTACTTTTGATCTATGTGTCTGTTTCCATGCCAGTACCATACTTTTATAATTATTATATCTTTGTGAAATTAAATTCAATGGCAATATGTAATAACTCCAACTTTGTTTTTTCTCACTTTTGTTTTAGGATCTTTTATGATATCAAAAATATTTTATTTTAGCTTTTTTTATCATTATCTTAGAGTTTTCAGCATATAGATCATTCATTTCTTTGGTTGAATTTATTCATTTATTCCCAAGTATTTTATCCTTTTCAGTGATTTTAAGAGTGGGCTTGCTTTCTTCACTTCTGTTTTTGAAAGGAAGGATACTGAGACTATAACCCAAGGCCTCCTGCATGCTCAGCGAACATGCTTCATCTGAGCTATAGCCAAGCATTCTCATTTCTCACTCTCCTTTCTTTTGTGATAGGTGATTATTAGTGTATGGAATTGCAATTGATTTTGGAATTTTGACTCTGTAATCTTCAACTTTACTAAATTCACCCACTAACGTTGCTTTTGCTATAGAGTCTTTATGGTACTCTAAATATTGGCTCATATAATCCATAATCTAGAATTAGTTCTTATCTCTTTTCTTTATCAGTTGACTTTGCTAGTACTTCCAGTTTATGATGAGTATATGTGGTGACAGTGGGCATCCTTTCCTGTAGGAGGACCCAAAATAATTACACAGAAATTATATTAATTACAATACTTCTTGGCCAATGACTTAGACATATTCCTGGCTAACTCTTATATTTTAAATTAACCCATTTCTACTATTTTATATTTTACCACGAGACTTGTGGTTTACCAGTAAGGTTCTGGAGTGTCTGTCTCCTTTGGCAGCTACATGGTGCCTCCTACTTTTTCTTCTATCTTTGTTTGGAATTCCCACCTTGCTCTATTCTGTCATGACATAGGCCAAATCATCTGTATTTATTAACCAATGCTAACAAAACACATTCATAGCATACAGAGGGGAATCCCTCATCACCTTGTCTCAGATCTTGGGAAAAGGCTTTAAATTCTCTCCATTGGTTATGATGCTAGCTGTCAGCTTTACCTAAATGTTCTGTACTATTGTACTTTTTACTTTACTGTCAGCTTGACAAAAGCTTGGGTCATCTGTAGAGAGGAAGCTTTAACTGATACAGTGCCTCCCAACAGAGTGGTTAGTAGGCACTCAACGTCTGTTGGAGCATTTCATTATTAAAGATTGATGTGGGAGAACTCAGCTCACTATTGCTGGGACCACTGCTAGTCAGGAAGTCCTGGGCTGTATAAGAGACCAAGATGCACAAGATAGAGCAAGGACTCAGCAAGTAACAATTCTTCATTGCTTCTGTTTCCATTTCTGCCTCCAGGTTCCTATCTTGAGTTCCCGCCCTGACTTCCTCAGAAGATGAGTTATGAGCCTGAGCCAAAATAAACTCTTTCTTTCCCAATTGCCTTTGGTCATAGTCTTTGTCACGGCATAGAAAGCAAACTATACTATTCATATTTTATGTGAATTTCCTTCCATATATATTTTTAGAAAAAATTATTATGAAGGAAGGTTGAATTTTGTTAACTGTGTCTTTGCCTCTTTTGAGATGGTCATGGTGATTTTTAATATTTTATTTTGCTAATAAATTCTATGTACTTGTAAGTAAGCAAATCTTGCACTCTCAAATAAATATCCCTAAGTCAAGATGAATGATTTTTATGTGTTATTGAGTTTGGTTTCCCAGTATGCTTTTGATGAGTTTTGTATTAATGTCCATCAGAGATGTTGGCCTATAGTTTTCCTGTGACATCTTTTTATTTAGGAATGGAGTAATCTGGCCTTGTAAGATGCATTTTAATATGTTTGAACTGTATCCATCTTTATTAATTTGGAACAGACTAAGAAGAGTTCTTTGATTGTTTGGGAGACTCAGTCTTAAACTCATCTGGTGTTGAGCTTTTTAGTCGGGTGTTTGATTTTTGTATTACTCTCTGTTATTTGTCAGTTCAGACTTTCTATCATATGTCTTCTTGGTCGAGTCTCATGGGTTGTATATTTTTGGCACTCTCCTTTGATTTTCCCAGTTTGTTGGCATGTAATTGCTCATGTTAAGATCTATTTTTATTTCTGAGGCATCTATTATAATGTTTTCAATTTTAATTTTTAAATTTGTGCCATCTCTATTTTTGTTCTTGGTCAAGCTAAGAATTTGTCAAACTTAATAATATTTTTTCAATCAATTCACTCAATAGTCATGCCTTCTTCTCTTTTAGTTATTGGACTAAGAGTCCCAAGATGCATCTGAACCAATAGAGAGCATTGCCATTCATTGTTCTTGTTTGCCCATGATAACTTGATGGTAAGAAACCACATCCTTTTGTTGCAGGACACAGAACAATCAAGCTTTAACTGACCAGAACATTCTTTCCCTGTGTTCATGCTTTCATAGTGTTGAACAGTGACATGCCTGTTGTTAAGGGGGGAAAGACAACAGTGGTCTTACCCAGAACTAGGCACTATACGCTGCAGTCCTGACCTGACAACATGGCGAACAATGAGGGCTGATGAGACGCCAAGGACAATGGCACGCGGTTTTGATCCTATGCAATGTGCTGGCTTGGTGGGAGCCTAGCCAGTCTGGATGTTCACCTTCCTAGATATGGATGGAGGGGGGAGGACCTAGGACGTACCACAGGGCAGGGAACCCTGACAGCTCTTTGGACTGGAAAGGGAGGGGGAGAGGAGTGGGGGGAAGGGGAGAGGGGTGGGAGGAGGGGGAGAAGAGTGGGAGGAGGGGGAGGGAAATGGGAGGCTGGTGGGAGGAGGTGGAAATTTGTTTTTTTTTCTTTTCTTTATCCTCCTTTTATCAATAAAAAAATTAAAAAAAAAAAAAGATGTGTCTACTGGAGGAGTAGTGGCAGATTTTTCCACGACTCTGTAAATGACCCCACACCCATGCCCATCTGAGCAGAGCTAATTGAACATAAATTAAAAATACAAAGATATTCAGCTGGAGATGAAGATATGTTGTGAATATTTAGGGGGACTTCTAGGTGAGTAATTAGAGTGAATATACATGTATGAAAATTTCAAAGAATAAATTTTTAAGTATTATTAAAATACTAACTGAATTTTATTTATCCTGTCGTTTATATAGTCTTTATTTGGCATAGTTCTATTAAGATCTTGATAATTTCCTTTCTGTCTACATAGTGTTAAAGTCTTTCTTATGATATTAATTAGGTTCTTTATTGGGGATATTTTAAATAAGTAAACATTTATTGCTTGAAGTGTTTTGTTAAATTTTCATTCGTTCCAAGATATTTTAATGCTGCCTTTTGGTTTAGTTTTTGGTGCTTTTATTGCTCAGATGAATATACTTCCATGTGCGTTTTCTCGATTTTCTGATAGTTTACATCTCAAGTTTCACATTGGTATGCTTGGATAAAGATTCCTGACATGATTTCTCTCTTCTCCAGTTATAACAGAATTGTGCTAGCATACTTCCTAATGTATGATCTGTGTTAGAAAATGGTCTGTGTATCTTTAAGAAAAATATGTATTCTTCTGTTGATAGATGTGATATCTTGTGGGTCTCTCTTAGCTCCATTTGGATGAAAATGGATTCCAAGGCCAGTATTTCCTTTTTGTACTTTTGATCAGCCAATCCCTCCATTGTTGAAAACAGAGATTGAAGTCCCTATTATTATACTGCAGTCTGTGGCTCCTTGCGGATCAGTTACTATTTGCTTTCTACATTTTTAGGGCACTTAGGTTGAATGAGTTTATGTTTATAATTGTTATGTCATCTCATCTTGCCTACTTTATGAATTAATCTCTTTATCCTTCTACAATTGCTGCCTTTGTTTCTTATGACAGTCTTTTGACTCAAAGTCTGTCTTGTCTGTAATTATAGCTACCTCTGCTCCTTTTGGGTTTTCATTTGCATGTGCTATCTTTTTCTTTCTCCTTATATTTTCTATATGTGTCTCATCAAAGATGAATTGAGTCTCTTGCAGGCAGCGTGGGCCTTACAATTTTAATTCATTTATCTACTCTGTCTTTTTGTTTGAAATTGAACACGTTTCACTTATGTTTAATGATAACTCAGGACTCACAATTGAGTGCTATTTTTTTTCTGTTTATGTTTTAGATCTTTTTTTTTCTTTCTTCCTCTCTTGTAGGCTCTGTGATTGATGGTTTTCTGGAGTTGCATACTTTGATTACTTTTTCCTTGTTTGTGTAGCTTCTGCAGGATTTTGCTTTATGGTTGCTATGAGGCTTATATAAAACATGTTATAGTTATGCAGGTCTATTTTGTCCTGATAACAATTTAAATTTGGTTGCATATAAAAGCTTCACAGTTTGAGCCAATAACCGCATATGTCTCATATTTTTGAATGTCAGTTTTGTTGTCATATTTTATATCCATTATCAAGTAAATGTGGCTTTAGATACTTGAATACCTTTTTCTTTTTATGTGTATTCTGGGGTCTAAGTGATTTATTCACTAACATCAATATTATTCTGAGTTTGACTATGAATTTACCTTTTATACTGAGCTTTATACTTCCTTATGGTTTTAAGTTATGACTACCAGCCTTGCTTTAGCTTGAAAAATTCTTTTGCCAACTTTGTGAGGCAAGTGCTGTGGGAACTGACTATGGCTGCCTTGTCTTCTTGATGTGCATCTTTGTTTTCTTGGCTTCCCTGCCTGGTTAAGAAGTTTTGGTTGAAAAAATTACTTACAGCACTTCAAATGTATCATCTCACTTTCTCCTAACTTGCAAGATTGTTCCCTGAGAAAATATCCTTATAGAAAAATATATATATTTTTTTGCTATTGCTTTCAAAATTCTTTCTTTGTCTTTTATTTTTGACATTAATCCTGTACCCATGCATTCATCTCTCCCTCATGATTGGGAAGTTTCCAGGCACTATTTCTTTTCTTCCTTTCATTCTTCCTCCCTCCCTCCCTCTCCTTCCCTCCCCCTCCCTCCCTCCATATCTCTCTCTCTCTCTCTCTCTCTCTCTCTCTCTCTCTCTCTCTCTCTCTCTCTCCAGACATGATTTCTCTGTGTAGCTCTGGCGGTCCTAGAACTCACTTTGTAGACCAGGTTGGCCTTGAATTTATATAGATCTGCCTACTTCCACTGAAATTAAAGACTTGTGTCCCAACCGTACAACCTACTATTTCTTTTAATAAATTTTTTTTCTTTAATATTTTTCTCTCTTCTTTGGGAATTTCTCTCCCTCTCTTTTCACATATACCTCCAACACAGCATTTTGAGGCTCATGTTCCAGAGATCTGAAGGCTACTTTATTCCATTTCATTCCCACCCATTTTTCCCATGCTTCACAAATTTCAAGTGACCTTCTTCATCACTGAGAGACTAAGTCACCAGCTTGTTTTTTCTTTCTTCTGGGTGGTCTAACCTGTTCTCTGTTGCATTTTACTGCTCAGTCATTGTGGTTTTCACTCCTAATATTTCTATTTCATTTTTCCTATCATTTTTTGTTATATTTAGTTTACTTGGCTGCCATACAATGAATATTTTGAGTTCTTTGACAGGAAATAAACAGACCTCTAACTTTCAGGGGTGAGATACTGGAAATAAACCATCTTCCTTTACGATACTACTACACCAATGACTTACAATCTTGATAGCCTTGCAGAAGGTCTTTGCATATTTTGAGGCTCCATACCTCCAAATTTTACTGAGTTGTTTTGGTAAATAAGACCTTTCCCTGGGTGAGTTGGGTCATAAGGAAGCATGCTTCAGTTTGCTGTAGAAGCTAACTGCTAAAAACAAAGGCACACTTCTGCTCCACATTGAAAGCAGGGCTTGGTGTTTCACAACCCAGGAAGGCAGTGTTCATAGATGGGCAACTACTCGGTCCTTGGTGGCAAAAGCTGTGGGGCTGCCTGCAGAGGACAAGCAAGCAAATGATGTAGCATACTCAGCTGCAGTGGCCAGATATTGAAACACGCATGATAGCCATGCCTAGCTGCAGGCATAGGCATATGCATATGCATGAATAGTGACCCGTGAGAGCATAGGTATTGGGCAGGGCCAATTGTGGGTGCAAATGTTATACTGGGTGCTAACAGTATGTATGCATAGGATTTTGGAGGCAAGCTGTGGCCTGGGATCATGAGCACCAGAGCTGTGAGTAGCCATACAGATGAAGGGGCCAATTTGGGCTACAAACACAGTGATGGGAGAAGGGTCGGCTGTTTACCACATGCCAGGTTAGGATGACAGGAACTAGCCTGCTTCTTGAGTCAGCCTGCACAGTGGTGATAGGCCTCTGGACTGGAACACAGACAAAAGTAGCAGCTTCTTTTTGTTTATTTTGAATGAAACTCACTTGAATCTGACTCTGAGTCTCCATTGCTGGTAGCGAAATCATTGTCAGCCATTATTGCTCTTAGCTTGCCTAACCAGTGAGCCGATGTTCCATCTGTGGGCATTGATGTTATAGAGGAGTGTGTGGCATGGGTGGAGAAGGGGACTGTTACCAAGGCAAGAGGCCAGTTCCCTAAGTACTGTTTGAAGCCACAACACTACCATTGAGAATGGTAGCCATTCTCTACCCTGACTTCCCTATATGAGCCTTTGGTCTTCAGCAGGGGCCCTCAACCTTCCTAACGCTGTGTTCCTTTAAAACAGTTCCTCATGTTGTGCTGACCCCAACCATAAGATTACTTTTGTTGCTACCTCATAATTCTAAGTTTGATACTGTCATGTACTGTAATGTAAATATTTGCATTTTGCAATAGTCTTAGGTAACCTCAGTGAAAGGGTTGTTCAATACTAAAGGGGTTGTGACCCACACGTTGAGAAACACTGCATTTCAGGCCTGTGTCTGCCCCTGCCTTGATGCTCTTAAGAGGTCTCTTTCCTATGTATCTCCCTCATCCCTGAACCTTGACATCTCCTTATTGGCTCTTATGTTTTCTCAGCACTAATCTTCGGAACACCTCTGCTCATCTTCCTGGAAATAACACCTTGTGAAGTCTACTTCCAATGGCAATGCAACACTGAAATTATCTAAGTTAGCATTTTATTTTATTTTTGGTTTTTCGAGTAGCTTTGGAGCCTGTTCTGGAACTAGCTCTTGTAGACCAGGCTGGCCTCGAACTCACAGAGATTTGCCTGTCTCTGCCCTCCGAGTGCTGGGATTAAAGGTATGCGCCACCACTGCCTGGCATTAGTTAGTATTTTAATAAACAACTGTACTGTGTTCTGAGGACCTGTAGGATGGAGTAAGAGAGGGCACAGTGTTATGTGCTTAGGCTAGCTATGCTGTTTGGAGGGAAGAGAGTGCGGTAGGGGCTCTTCCACCAACCTAGAGACTGTTCACTATGTCACTATATTTTTATCAGAATTCCGGGCTTCTGACCCCTTTGCAGCACATACTATCTCAACACCATCTGTGCCCCCATTTTACCCCTTACATCTTCAGTGTGGAGTTGACTTCTCCTGTGTTTTAAGTGTCTCATCCTCTGCCCTGGATCCTGTTCCCTTTAGTTCCTTGCAGAGTCAGCATTAGCATCAACAGCTGTTCCCCAGATGTGGATTTTCATCCTCTTCTGGCTTTTTGGCTATCATCATACCCACAGTTCTTCAGAAAAGGGCAGACAGCATGT
Source organism: Microtus pennsylvanicus (assembly GCF_037038515.1). Taxonomy (NCBI): domain Eukaryota; kingdom Metazoa; phylum Chordata; class Mammalia; order Rodentia; family Cricetidae; genus Microtus; species Microtus pennsylvanicus. The sequence goes on from NC_134579.1 coordinate 66,125,288, forward strand.
CATTATCTCCACCTTCCATCTCATTCCAGCTCTGTCCGCGAACTTCTTCATTGTTCAAAGTATTCTTTGGGGCAACATTGACGTCTGCCTCTAGGGCTGTAGTGCCTAAGAAACAGCCTGTGTAGCTCATCCAGTCTTGGAGACAGATGGGCACTACCACTCATAGTATAGTCTCCTTGAGAAATACACTGTAAGCCTTTCCAAGTCTCAAGGTCTTCATTTCGAAGGCGGCGTCAGTTCAGATGAGCTTGGAGGACTAGTGTCAGGACGTAAGAAAGTGCAGGTGCTTTTACTTAATACGTAATAAAGATGTGGACATAGTCTTCCTCATGCATATCTCCCCTTGACCTGAATCCCTCTCCCTCCCTCTTCTACTCCTTCAGTGCAGTGCTCTTGGCAAATTCCTGCTCATCTTTTAATTCTCTGCCCTGAGCTGGTACCTACTGTCAATTGCTTCCCTGCCCCACCCAGTGTGCTCCTTCCACCCTCTCACGGTTCCTTATATTTATGCAATGTTCTGCCTCCATTCTCTCCCTACTCTCAGGGAACCTGGAAGATAGGAGCCGTGCTGAAAACCTCATATCCACATAGCCTTGACAGGGTCTGAGTGTGTAAATAGATAAGTCCTTGTTACATGTGATTTTATAAGCTTTTAGCTAGTGCTTATTATAAAAGTTGGACATGGGGGCATGCATCTGCAATCCTAATATTCCCATGATCAGCTGGGGAAGAAGAGATAAGAGAACCCTCCCAGGTGAGCCAACCTGGCATCTGTAATGGTGTACAAAAGACTGTCTTAAGTAAGGTTGAAGGCAAGGATGTAAAGCCTAGGCTGACCTTTGAGCTCCACACGCACACTGTGACAGCACACATAGGGAAGTGCATGCTATAAATACACACACACAACAAAAATAGATAGATAGATAGATAGATAGATAGATAGATAGATAGATAGATAGATAGGCAGATAGATAGGCAGATAGATAGGCAGATAGATAGATAGATAGATAGATAGATAGATAGATAGATAGATAGGCAGATAGATAGATAGGCAGATAGATAGATAGATAGATAGATAGATAGATAGATAGATGATAGATAGGCAGATAGATAGATAGACAGATAGATAGATAGATGATAGATAAATGATAGAGAAGATAGATAGATAGATAGATAGATAGATAGATAGATAGATATAGACAGACAGATAGGAAGATAGATAGGCAGATAGATAGATAGATAGATAGATGATAGATAAATGATAGATAGAGAAGATAGATAGATAGATAGATAGATAGATAGATAGGCAGATAGATAGATAGATAGATAGATAGATAGATAGATAGATAGATAGGCAGATAGATAGATAGGCAGATAGATAGATAGATAGACAGATAGATAGATAGATGATAGATAAATGATAGATAGAGAAGATAGATAGATAGATAGAGATAGACAGACAGATAGGCAGATAGATAGGCAGACAGATAGATAGATAGATAGATAGATAGATAGATAGATGATAGATAAATGATAGATAGAGAAGATAGATAGATAGATAGATAGATAGATAGATAGATAGATAGATAGATAGGGAAGGCACTATTATGCACATTTTACAAATGAGGAAACCGAGGCACAGGGTGGTGAAGCTTACCACCTCTGGTATGAGTAAACCGAAAGTGGCAGAGCTGGCATGTGAACACGGTTTTTACCCTTTATTCCACATCTGGGTTCAATATTGTCCACCACGGGGAAACTTCGTATGCCCTGCCTCTTTGCAAGATATTTGAATACCCTGGGAGAGACAAGTAAAGTTAATAAACTACACAACAGCAAATAATGAGTGAATCCCTTGATTTCTGCTAACAGTATTAAATAGGCATGCATGATGACCATGTTAGGACGAGAGTGTGGTAAGAATTCAGCTCTAGAGAAACGATGTGAGCAGTGTTACCATTTCCACCCCGGCTTTCGGTTACTGGAAGTCTACTTCCTTATTTTCTTTTCCATCAGAGGAAAGCAACATCAGAATAGAGTTTAACTTATGTCACCTCTGGAGTGTGGCCCTACAGTCACTTTTCTGCAGGACCGAGTCTACTTAGGAACAGCTGTTATGAACAGATGAACTTCCGCAACTGGCCCCGGGAAGACAAAAAAAAAAAAGATAATGGAAAGCTATCTGACCTTCTTCCAAAGCAAAACCCAAACCCTGATCTTGATTGGCATGCTCAGCATCAAGGAGCTTTTGTTACAGGATCCATCCCTGTAACAACGACCCGTGATGATTACTCACCAATGCCAATCTCAGATGAAGTGGAGCTGATGCTGGCTTCTGCTTCAGCTCCATTAACAGTCCCCCGTGGGTTCCAAGGGAGAGAAATGGGAAGCATTTGTTAGTGTTTCTTCGGGGCAGCTGGACCTGATCCAGAGTCTCAGGGAGAGCATTTTAAAGAGTTGCACTGGGAGAAAGGACCAAGGTGGCCTTGAGGGACACAGAGACTAAGTGCCCCCGAGGCCAACTGGTTGTTTCAAGTGTCACACAGAACTGAACTTGCCCTGCCAACCACATTCTCAGGACATTTCCTATGCTAATTAATAGCAGTTAACTGTGCTTATGGCCGCACAGGGGATTAAGTTTGAGTCATAACAAAAATATTTTTAAGTATGTTTTGGCTCAGTGTGCATCAGTAATCTCAATTCTGTTCCATATGCCCGTAGGAAGGCAAGAGGAATGAATTTTCTGGATGACCAACGTTTGAATTGCTTGTGAGTGAAAAAGAGAAGCCACACAGAGAGAAGTGGTTAGACATGATATATGAGACAAGGCCTTAGTCAACGCCTGAATGACAGCTGACCCCGGACTGTTCCCAAGCTTTGCAACTGCTGTTTAATATATCAGGGAAGCGTTCTCTTTTTTTTTTTTGAAGCCCTGTTGGGGGGGCTGGTGCGGATGACTCTGTCCCTTCTGACGTCTCAGAAGAGCTTCTCATGCCATTCATCACCACCCCAGCACACGTGTGATTTAGAGATGCTGTCACTGGGTTATCTGTGATAATCACACAGCACCCCGGAGCTGCCAAGTCCATAAACCAGAGGGCACTTGTCGAAGCTATTCTGGTTTTATTCGCTTATCAAAGGATGCACATTCCATGACCTTTCCAGGTGACTTCAGAGAAGTGCTGCACTTAGGATTATAGGAATATTATAAAGGGTTTAATTCAGAACCAGACAAATGAAGAACAGCGTAGGTGGTTGACTAGGTGGGTCTCAGTCAGAACACACTGGGGTCTTCTGATGCCATCAAGGCACGTCCTTTGATGCATGGATATGTTCACCAATCAGGAAGCTCACTTGGGCTTTGAGGTAGAGAGATTTTATATAGGTGTGATTTATTGCATTTTTTGTCACCGATGTGCCATGTCTCCACTCTAAAATTAAGGGGTTGGTCCTTGTGGCAGGGCCAGTCCATGCACCGTATCTCACTTGGCACTCCTGTATGGCTCAATAGTCACTACCAATGACAGACCCTTATTTACAGAAATTTGGAGATTTGGTGCCTTCAGATATCCAGATAAAGAATACAGAAATTGAGGTTCATTCTCATTTCTATAAAGTTATGCTTCAGATTAAGTCTTAGCTTTTAGAAAACCACATACACTGTAAGAAGAGAAATGAAACTTAGAAACCACTTAGTGTGAATCTTTGACTTGACAGGTGAAGACATGAGGCCCAGAGGCGAAAGGAGTTGATTCCCAGATCAGTGGACAGTGAACAGGGGAGGTACAGCTGAAGTGAGGGTCAGGGGGAGATTTCCTGTCTTGGGACTATCTTTGGCTAGGATGCAAACATGTCTTACAAGAAGCTAGGTCTCCTCTCGGTCATCAATTGCCTATTGCAATGCCATTGTCCTTTATCTCCATTCCAAAAGGTTTCACCCGAGCTTCCAAATGAAGACACCTTAAGCTCTCCAGACTCAACCTGTGCACTTGGTCTTCCCCCATCCTCTTTGTGTTTTCCTCAGCTTGCCGCCTGGCCACCCAAGCCACGAAGGCCCTCAGTGCGGAGCTCAGTCATTCTCAGGGTGTCCCTTTGTTTGCCTGGCCTGCTCTGCTCCCTTCAATCCCCTCCTGTCTGAATCTTGATATCCCTCCCACCCTGCTGCCTCCCTCTAGGCTCTCCTTTCTTCTTCCTTTATGTTCTGTGACCCAGTCCAGCTGGTCTTCCATGCTTTGCCTTGGCCTCTCTTCTCCTTCATTGTCTATCCTATGATGTAAGTTCTGTGCACTTTGTTATATTGACCCAGGTGGCTTGCATGCAGGAACAGTATTGGACAAGCGAGTGTGCACAAGCGTGTTCTATAGCTGACTACATTGTTGAATACAAGAATAACTCAAGGGCTCATTTTACTGAGCCAAGCAGCCGATCTTTATTATATGTCTTCACTTCAGTTAGTCATTCAGTCTAATTTATAGTAGGTTTTCAAAAACTCCCATCCAGTGATTTTTGGCAACTCATGGGTCTGGCCCTTGATGGTAGGGATGTATGTATGTATTTATTTATTTATTTATTTATTTATTTATTTATTTATTTATTGTGAGTATCTTGTCTAATTGCCTAACAAATAGTAGGTACTCAAGGTTTTGTGTACTGAATGAATGCAGGAAGTAATTCTTTATGCACTTGAATGATAGAAGGATCTGCAGAGAAAATATAATAGGATCCTTTCACTTATGGATAGAGACACTGTGTGTGGTTGAAAGGAAGTAAATCACATTGTAAACAGAATCTGTCTAGCCTGGTTGTCCCCATGCTTCTCCTGTCCCCTATGGACCTCCCTGCTGTGACATCCCTGCTCTTTCTTGTCACTGTGTGTTTTCGTCTGTCGGCACTGGGCTTCATATGCCTTTGGTTTGCAGTGTGGAGTGACCCAAATGACTCTTGCAAGTACTCATTTCTTCATCCTAGCACAACTCTCCAGGCAAGGGGCACCACCTGCTTTCCTGTCTCAGTCCGCCGGGTCTCAATTGCTCCAGTTTTTTTCAACATGGGGCCCAAGCATTGTCCGTCCTCCTCTTTGCCCCATTTCTTTTGGCAGCAGTCACCCCCAGGCACCCGCCTGTAGCAGGAACCTTCAGTCACTCCCTGTTTTCTCTAAATCTTTGTTTTAGGCTCAGAGTAGTGTATTGAGACTTCCAGTTGTTGCTGAGGGTATAGCAAGACCTCTCCTTTGTCTCTGGTAGATACGTTTCCGCCTTTAAAAAGTGATTTCTTAGTATTGAGAGAAAGAGACATATGGGATAAGTTTTATTTCTTTCTTTCTAGTAAGGAGAAAAAGGTGAGTTCGTTGTTTCCATCTTTAAATGGTGATATTAGCTTGTACACACCTGTCAGCAAAAAGAATGGGAGAGAACCATTTGTTCATCCAGTTCAGTGACAATTACCCTCTCCCGTCCCGCCACTCTGGAAGGTCACTGCTCAGGCTGGAATGTCTAAAGTCTGCACGTCTGGCCACCTCACATGCCTGGAGAAGCTACAGAGGGCAGCCAGGGTGGCACAGATGCTTTAAAACAGTGAGATGTTTGACCTTTCTCTGGGCTCCCCGTATGGCCGTGTTGATCCGGCACCTCCTCATATGAGAAGGTGGATCCAGCTCACTTTGTGATTTCGAGATGAATCTGAGCTACTTATCTTTTGAGCCCATTCCAAGCGCTCTGCTCATCTTCCCACACCCCGGGGGCTCTGTACATAGCACACTCCAGCCTTTTGTGGCTGCTCGCATCCACAGAATCCTGACCCTGCTCTGCGCTGCTCCCTTCCCACACTCTGCCACCGCACTTCGACTTTCCTATGCATTTCTTTCATGCTTGAAATCTTTCCTGTAGAGCAAAATTTTCAAAATGGTTTTGTAGTTAGGGTATGAGGATACAACTTTATTAAGAATGAAAATGCCCAGGCCCCATCTTAGATTCCTGAGTCGGGAACTCTGGGGTAGGCTTAGCACTCTGTACTAAAAAGTGCTCATGAGATTCCAAAGTCTTTCATCATGATAATCATTGTTTTAGCGTGAATTCCCAGTCCTCCGTGTTCCTTGGCCAGTGCCTTCAAAAGGCCATAGTGAATCTTGCGGAAGATAAGGTGTGCCTGAGCCAACTCTTTGGAGTTCCCAGACTCAGCATCAAGTCACAGCAATGATTCTGCTTTCTTTCATCATATAGAGACTTAGGGAGAAAAGCCTTAATCAGTGTAAGGGAACACAGTAGGTATCTTAGTTTCTCTTCTATTGGTATGATAAAATACCATGACCTGAAGCAAATTGGGGAGGAAAGGGTTTATAAGCTCATAGTTTATAATCCACTGTTGAGGGAAGTCAGGAAAGAATTCCAGGTAGGAACCTGGAGGCAGGAGCTGAAGTAAAGGCCATGGAGGAGGAATGCTTACTTACCGGCTTGCTCTCTATGGCTTGCTCAGCCTACTTTTTTATACTACCCAGGACTGGCACTGATCTTGGTGGACTGGACCTTTCTCTATTAATTAGCAATCAAGAAAATGTCCCCAAAGACTTCCCTACAGGCCAGTCTGATGCAGGTATTGCTTAGCCGAGGCCCCTCTTCCTAGTTAATTCTAATCTGTAGCAGGTTGACCAAAAAACCAACCAGAACAGTGGGCATCAGGGAAATGAGCCCACAATGAGTTTGGCATACATATAGATAGTATAGAAGAAGGGAGATTTAAGAGGTACAGATGGCTAGAAGGCAGAAATTGTCAAGAACTGAGAAGCTAATTGGGAGGATGGGCGAGGATGTCTCACAGTTAGGGCATGACAATTGACATGAACCCGAGTCAGTCAGCAACAACCATCAAATGCAGGGGACACAGTTAGAAGGCTGAGAGAGGACGAGCCTCAGACATGGACAGGCCACAGTGGAACAAGCAAGACGCAACAGGAACAGTGGGCCCTTGCGAGACACAGCTAAGGATAGTAGCTAATAGAACAATTACTGAAGCCAGCTGAGCTTCATGTATCGTAAAGCATTTACTGTGTGAATTTGAGTTATTGCCTTTACCATTCTCTTTCAACCTCTATTCTCTTGTCTGTAAAGTGGGAATATAACCTCTCAGAGATTAGACACACACACGCACACACAATAGCAAAAGTATTTAGAGTGGTTAGCCTACTAAGTTTCTATTGAGCCTATGTTCCTATGAGCACTAGGTATTTGTTATTATTTTGTCATTTGGAATGATTATAGCATTCTTTATAACTGGAAAGCTAGAAATTGGGTGATAGGCTGTGTATCAAGTGTCTTATAATATTTTCTCATGGGTTCTGAATGCATCTAGACAGTAAGTTCTGCTTGCCTCAGGGGAGTCATTCTGCAGTGGGCAGTAATTTAGAATGAAGACTATAATATAATTTGGAGATGACACCAACATTTCCTCTTTTGGCAATGGACTTCCATTCAGAGAGTTCCGGAGCGATGGGTTATTACCTCTGACTCAGAGCTTCTGGTCAGGGATTCCACATTAGGGGAAGTCTCTTTGGGGTAATGATATTCCAGAAGTGTCTCTCACACCACCCTCTACACTTCGGGTGAGAAACTTGTCAGGAAAAATAAAATCAATGAGATCATAGCACATCTTTTGGAGCTCAGACATTCTGTTTATGTGTAGATAAGTAGCTTTTAACTATCGAGTTTTAGAGTTTCTTATTCTTTAGAGTCTTTTTCTTTACATTAGAAGAAAGCAGTGATATATCGAACTAAGTAGAAAAATGATTAGAAGACAATATTCATAATGAAACACTTGAAAGTACAGCTCAAAGTGAAGGGAATTCTCTCCTTGTTTAATGACCTGGGCCAGAGCTATCAGACAGTGTTAACAGTGTGGCCTAGACTTTGCTAGAGCCAACCTCCACAGTTTCTCTGGGGGTGGGGAGGGGTGAACCATCTGCAAAGGGAGAGAAAGAAGGGCAAGGCAGCTCAACCCTGAAGCTCACCAGCTTTATTCATTCTGGGCTCAGGTTCAAATACAGAACCAAGCTCTGTGAGTGCTCACCATAGAGGTGGAGGAATAGGTCTTGGTGAAGGTTGTAGATTGTGAATAAGTGAGGCCCGTGTGAAGGCCACCCGCCGTGTGCCGGACATGTCACACTGAGCGACGTCAAGCAATCACTGTGGTGTGAATTTAGGTCTCCAAAGGGCCTGACCCTGTGGAGTGAGCAAACCCAGGCTGTGGACAGAAGACTTCTGAGACAGGAAAAGAGCTGTGGGAATACTACAGATGCTGTCTTAGTTCTCTCGCGCTCTTGTAATAAAACACTGCAGAGTAAGTGGCTGAGACAGTAGAAATGGATTGTTGCAGGACTTGGGAGGCCGAAGGCATGGCATTCGTCAGGCATTCAGCAGGGTTGGTTCCCTCCTGCTGAATGCTCTTAGAGAAAGTCTGGACCATGGCTCATCCCTGGCCTCAGATAGCCCGTGTCAGCGTTCCTCACGGAGACTTCTTGTGTGCATTTGGATATTGGCATCCTAGATGGTCTTTCTATAAGGATTGAACGTCTTGAATTTGACCCCGTGTGATGACCTCATTTAATTCACATTACTTTTGTGAAGGTTGCATTTCCAAATAGTATTCCATGTTTGACTAGTTGCTGATTCAAACGTCAACATGCTGGTGTTTGTTTTTTAACTCACACATAGTAAGTACACTTTATTTCGAGCTCATGCACTGTGACCTGGTGACAGCTATGGTGCATTATGGAGCATGTATCAAGAAGCCTGAAGGTGTTGCCTGGTTTACCTCTAATTCACAAAGTGACAAGGACACAGATTTCACAGTCCCTGATCAATAATCTTAAAAGGTGGTTCAGTGCTGCTGTCTCGGATTGCTTCCTACTATAATCTCTGGAGATGCTGTGTCAACTAGGAAGTTTACTTTCAGTTAATATCATAAATTATCATGATACTCTTCATGTTGTGATGATGTGAGTTGGGTCACGGGATTCCCAGGGGATGATGCAATCATTCATCACAACAGAGGAGGGAGAATTGATTTATGCCTCTATTGAACCATCAAGGATACTTCTGGGTCTCTCTGGTATATTGGATTTATGGGTTCCCAGCAGGGTATTCACTCATCTCTTCATCCACCACACACTGGAAAGTTTGTTAAAGGAATAGGCACTCATATATACCATTCCCTGGGATCTGTCAACCTGAATGAACATGACAATCTGAGTTTAGGTTTGGGACCCTAGGGAATTTTTGGTATTTGTAGATCTTACTTTTAAAATTAACCAATTAATAAATTGCTTTGAGTGTGAGTGAGTGTGTGTGTGTGTGTGTGTGTGTGTGTGTGTGAGAGAGAGAGAGAGAGAGAGAGAGAGAGAGAGAGAGAGAGAGAGAGAGAGAGAGAGAGTTTGGGGGATCCAACTTGTATCATCAGGCTTGGTACTAAGTCCTTTGCCACCGAGCCCTCTAACTTACTCTCTTATTTCTTCATAAGCAGTGAATTAGCATGGTACAGTCCCTAATTGCATTCATGGGGTCTGTTTTGGTGCTCTTGACGGTCTTGAAATACACACAGAACATAAACTGACTTGAACACGTAGTAAGTTTAATGGTCAAAACTTGTTTGTTTGCTCTTGGTTAGCTTTGCTTATTTTGCTTTATATTTTTCTTTGTAGTAGTGAAGATCAAACCCAAGTCCATGCTTATTAGTCTACCACTCACCTATAACTCTAACGTCAGTGATTGAGTTTGACTCTCAGATGTCCTACTGCTTCCCTTTTTTAAACTGTAATTCTGCATGAATGATGGACTTCACTATGACACTCTCAAGCCTGTGTGCTGTGCATTTCCTATCATATTCACCTTCAGTCTTCTGTGTTTTCTTTTGGCTATTCATTTTGCTTTTAATTATGTGTATGGGTGTGCATCTGTGTGTATATGTGAGATGAATGCCAGTACCATGAAGGCCAAATGCATTCCATCTCTCCAGAGCTGGAATTATGAGCAGTTGTGAGCTGACTATAGATGGAAGTACTTAAAACATAACTCCGCTCCTCTGTAAGAGCAATGTATGTTCGTAACCACAGAGCTATCTCCCTAGCACAATTCTGTTTTTAAACATGTTCCCAGCTTGAGTAAAAGTTGAGCCTTATTTTTGAACTATTGTAAGCTCACTGTCTACATATCTGCGCATCAGATTTCTCAACTATAAAATAGTTATGGAAAAACTTTATCTTATCTCCATCTTTGGTGGTACAAGTGGATTATATGAAATACTGACTAACAGACACAGAATTTCACAGGCAGAGAGACCATTTATTTCTTTTATGTTTCATCTTGGAGTAGTAATAGCATCTCCCATAGTCTCAAAAGCATCTAAGTGTGTGTAATACATTATGTGTTAAACTTATGAAAATATTAGCATAGGTATTCCTGCTTTTTTTCATTCATGCAATTATATGGATATTTAAATCCTGGTTTCTCCTGTAACTGGTCAAAGTGCGAAGGATAAGTAATGGAAGAGTGCCTCAAATGGAATAGCCATATCATCCACTTAAAAGCTTAGCATACAGCCTGAAAAGGGGTATGAAAACAATTTAGAAGCTATGGTTAGGGAAATATGCAGCAGAGATTCTGAACATAGCAATGAACTCATGTAATGGCATGGTAATTGTCATGGTAACGACACAGTAATTGAGCTCATGGACTCACTGCAGCTACGGTTACCTACAGAAGATTTGTACAAGTTTGAGCCTCTAATGTGTCATTACAGATGGGGAGGAGCTCCTGCACGAGCAATTATCGACAATGGTTGTTGAGGGCGGAGGAGATGTCGCTTCTTCAGTGGTGTAGCCATTCGCAAGTTGCTCTCATTACATTAAGAAACCTCCCACTCATGCTCCAGCAGGAAACTCCAACTAAACTCAATGGCCCACATACAAAACAAAGACAAGAATTCAGACTGGGGTTTCTTGAGAAGAAGTGAGGGAATAAGAGATGGGAATGGAGGTTAAAAACAACGGAAATTTATTATAAATGTATAAAATTGCCCAGCAATAAAAAATGCCTGGGTGGTGATGGTGCACATCTTTAATCCCAGAACTTGGGAGGAAGAGGCAGGAAGATCTCTCTGAGTTCAAGGCCAGCCTGGTCTACAGAGTGAGTTCCCAAGACAGCCAGGGCTATATAGAGAAACCATCTTCAGAAACAAAACAAACAAACTAAAAATAAACCATGAACTAACCAACCAACAAACAATAAAACTATTGGTTTCTTAAATATTCTCACTTAAATACATGTTTAAGAGCTGGAGGAAGAGTGTAGTACTATAGCCCCCACGAGGCTGGGTCAGGACTACAGGCTCCTAAGGTCAAATTGAACTACATAACAAGATCCATTTCACAGTAGATTTCTAAGTCTCTCAAAGAAAGGGATAAAAGTACAGAACAACAACCTTAACAAGGGGTGGAGAACTGCCTCCTAATAAAGTAGACTAAGTGCCTCAGTATGAGCACCCTCCCCAGGCCTGCAAGTGTGGCTGATGTGACAGCCACCATGTATGACTGAAGGCATCCTCCCTCTGCTCATTACTGTAGGAGGAAGAGCCAAGGCTCGGGCTTTAGCTTCTCCGCTGATCTGTTGCCACCACCTACTCTATCTCCACACTGTCTTCAGGGTAATGCCAACTTCCACACTCCTCCCTCTCTTTTCTGCTCCTTGTGACAAGTACTCAAGTCCTCTAGGTCTTGAGGACAAAGCGACTGATTCCACTGGTGGACAGATGGTGACAGAATAAGGAAAGGCACGGAGAAGCCGCCTGGCCTCAGAAAAGACCTTGTTCCTAAGGCCTTGCTCTGAACTGCCTCCCATTCTTGCTGTGACAATGACTGCAAACCCGCACGTGCTCTGTCCTCTGCATTTATTCCTGACGCTGATATTCCTTAGCTCTCCCCTTCATTAGACCTTCCCTTTTCCTCTAGGAAAAGACACATCTCCAGGAAAGTCTTGTCCTGTAGCTGGCAAAACAGTAGTTGTATCTTTTCACCCCTTTGAATAAGCAGTTGTATCATTGAGGATTTCTAGGCTGGAGAATATCCTTTTGATGGGATTTTTTTTATTCAAGGTTCTTGACATTTTTATTACTATTATCATTAAACTTATTAGGCATTAATTCAGATAGCACAGATTCTGCTTCTCCTATCCCATTTTTATGACGTAAGAAAATGGATGCTCAGAGATTGATTAGTAATTGCTTTTCTATGATTGACTAAGGGCCTGGTGCCAAGACTCCAGATTCAGGATTCACTCCTAACATATGGTTCAAATCATTTGTTTGTTCTTTTGACATAATGTGTTAGACATAACAGAGACTCACCTATAGATAACTCTGGATGGACTCCATAGATTTTTTTGGAACACAAGTACATAGACTGTGAATCCTGCTATTGGGGGTTACAGTGGCTGTACTTTAGTATCAGACTTTCAACATTCATAGTGTCTTGACTGGCAAAACCACAGATCAAAGGACACGGCGTGTGCCACTTTTTCACAGGTGCCTGAGAGATTTAATGAAATAGGACCTTAGAAACTGAACATAAGTGTGACCATCCATTGAACTGCAAATCCAGATTCTGGAGTGAGGAGTCATGAAAAGTTCAGTCATGACTGGAATGAATTAGAGTTGAGACCCAGAAGCCTGGAGAAGTCTCACAAATACAAGTGTTCCTTTAGAGTACTTTGTTAATACAATTCTGAGTGACAAGGTTCTTCGCAGTTGCTTTTTCTGTCTCACACCACACCAAGGCATCATTTAGCTGCTCCCTTTCTGGGGTTCCTCAAGCAGCCTGCTGGCATGAGTGTGTGTCCTATATAAACAGTGGATCACTGGAGGATCCTCATAGTCAGGAGAAGGATACTGGGTTGCTCGTTTCTCTCTGATCCTCAGTGTCCTACCAAGGCTTTTGTCAAAAACTACCTTTTCCAATTTAAGCCATTTCTCAGCTTCTAAGCCACCCTCTCCGACGCAAACTTCTCAATGCCTTTACTACTGCAATCTAATGTTATGTGATATTTTGACCGCATTCTGACAATAAAGTTTGCTTGGAGTCAGAGGGCAGAGCTAGCCACTTGCTGCCCAAAATTAACCATAGCGGTCTTGAAGGACTGAGGACAGATAGGAGATGGGGAGCAGTAAGGCGGGGCTGAGAGAGGATCTCAGCCATTTCTATTGAAAGGAACTGAGGAAGTAGGAGCTCACTGGTGGCTTCTCCACTGCTTCATTCAGGCTCTAACTCTATTATCTGATTCCTGATTTTTTTATTGATAAAAAATAATTAGATAAATGCTTCAATCTAGTGTGTGTTTTATTTTGCGTATCCCAAGAATGCCTTGCACAAAAAGCGGCACACAGCAGGAACTTGCATGGGACTGGAACTGAGCGGGAAAGGCAGGGTAGTGAAGCCTGTAGATCCAACAAGGGCGGCCCTTTTTCTTCTAGTGCAATGCTTCCAGTCCCTCTTCTAGGGCCAAGAGAGGGAAGTTTCCATTGTCTCCGGGCTGAGCGAGTATTTCTGCTGTCTTGATGGGCTCCTTGAAGCAAGAAGCTTTACAGACAAAACATTTATGGAAACTTTGGCAAGTTGATTAACAGAGAACTGAAAGAAGCTACGCCATCCTTTCCTCTTGCTTTCTTTTTCTTCTGAAGAAGCTTATTTGTGTTATCATGTCTACAGTTTGGTACATAACTGCCTTCTCACTAATCTGTCCCCTTGGGCTTAAGTGGTAAAATGGGATGATTAGTCATGGGGAAAAGCTATATGCATTCTTCCAAGCCAGTTGGCTATGTCTCTCTCTCTCTCTCTCTCTCTATCTCTCTCTCTCTCTCTCTCTCTCTCTCTCTCTCTGAGTGTGTGTGTGTGTGTAGGAGCTCAAGGTAAACAGAGATGAATGTAAGAGCGTTAGCCTACAGTAACAATCTTGACCCACATTCATTGACTTGGCCTTTTCATGTTTGCACACTCCAAACGTCACAAATAGAAAGAACAAGCTGGTACTGGAAAGTTTATTTATTTTTGATAGGTAATCATTATTTGCTGTGTTTATAAAAAGTTAAAGTTACCTTCAAAGCTTTTATCCTGGGATGTATATACCAGAGGACTTGTCTTTCTCTATCACTTTCTCTTACCCTATTCCAGACCTTCCCGTGCATCAGTGGAACACAGAAAATCCCTGCATTATTTCCTACCATTATCATCCCCCTGCAGTAGATAATGAAAGTCAATTGTCTAGAGGACCAATGGTTCTTCTGCCTTGAACCATCTCTCTTCCTGGTGTTACTTCATTAGTCACATAAGGGAATCTGCTTGAGCTCCTGGCTGAGGTAATCTGAAAGACAGCTAATTGTTGTGTAGTCTGGTTTATAATGAAAAGTAATTTGGACTTTTAGATTAACACCCCATGATTTTTGCAGTGAGCATAGATGTGCTTGGTTAGCATCTCATTTATTATTTAATATTGGGTATTTTTATGTGAGTTGTTTGCTGATGGTCAACATTATTCATCTCGCCTAAAGACAGGAGTGTTTCTAGGGCTTTTAGGGCTTCCTCATGGTCCCATATGATCTGTATATAAAGCACATCCTCATGGGAGCTATCTCTGTTATTTTACCTGGAAGAACTGAAAGCCTCAGACTGTCCAGGAGTAGATAGCTGATGAGCAGTGAAGTCCATTTTTAGTCATCTGTCCTACGCGTCTTGTGCTTCTTCCTGCACATCTGGTTAACTTTTGGTTGCTGGAATACTGATGGTTAGAGAATCCAGCACATTCTTGGAATTTTTATGGAAAGTTCTATTTCCTCTTTAAATTTAATGGGTTACTTTTTGGTAAATGGAATATAATCTTAAATCACTCTCTTCATATTTCCGTGGCTTCCTGATGTCTATTTTGTCTCATGAAACATGCATTTGGTTACTACAGCTATTCTTTTCAAAAGCACAAGTATTCATATTGCTCCTTTGATAGTTTCCTATTGCCTTCCAGTCAATGTTTACCATACTTAGAGTCCACATTATGCTTTGCGTATACCTACATAAAAGCACAAATAATACATTTGCCATTCCCATTGGGGTGTGTGGCTGAAGACTCCTTGAAGTTTTGTTAGTCAATAACGTTTGTCGTTGCTTTTACAGTTTATGTGTCAAAGTACCACACAAGTGACAAATCTTTGCCCAGAAACACATGTGTGTTTATTGGGCTCAATCCATTTCAGAATAGTTTCTTTGCCTGTCTATATATCCAAATGAATACATGTTATGACTTTTGCTGTTTATCATTTAGGCTATTTGCAATATCATCAACATAAAGTATTGTTGTTAGAGATTGTTCGTCTGTTAATAGGCTTCAAACCTTTGGTCTTAGGAGATTTGCATATTTCAAAATCGAAACTTCCTATGAGCTTGTGTTTATGTAAGTTATACATATTGATGTTTACGCAAACATAAATTAAACAAGTCACTAATTCATTTCAAAATTATAAGAAAAACTGTCCTATTAAAATAGCCATATTTTCTAAACAAAAATATTAGAATGAAGGACAGCATTGTTGTACATTTTTGTGAATTTCTTGTGATGTCTGGCTTGATAGAAGATAGTTGGATCCTCATCTCTGCTTCTACATTCAATCTGGGACAATGAGTATTTTGGTGAACATAAATTAGTAAATCAAGCCACGCAGATGTAAAATCAGAAGATGGATAATTTTTAAAATGATATTATTATCAATGTATTGAAGTTCCATGAATGATAGCTTTTTTTTACATTTTATTTTACTTTATTAAGGACTATTGTAATGTCAAAACTTCGAGGTGGGATCAGGAAGCGTTGAAGGCTAGCATCTGCTGTCTGAGAAGCAAAACAAACTAAAAACTTCAAGGAAGCACTTGCCTCTGCCACTGTAGTGTCTTGGTGGAAATAGCTGTACTAATATACAAGTCTGCTCTCCTCTCCTGACTCAGAGAATATTTAACTATTTTCAGAGGAGAAAATGCTGACGTGACTTGTGATTCTATATATTTTTTAATATTAGCGGAGAAATGCGTTTATTTTTGCTCACTTTTCTAGAGAGCAGGACTTGACAAAGAATGATAGCTTTTTAAGGACTGCACAGTGGTACTTAATGTCTGACAAGGAATGGTTCTGTTACATAACTCTGTGCGTTACATCATACGCACCACATACTTTTATATCAGAAAGGGCTATCGATCCCATGTCACATTCTTATCTATCTAAATAGATACGCTATTGTTTTTGTTTCTAATCAATGCAATTACATCCATTGTGTTCATACATTCTAAATAACACACTGTCTTATCGACTTTTGGGAGTAATTACAGTGTTATTAAGGTTGAAGAAAATTTCCTCTGGAGTCTGCCATGAGAGGCCACACACTGGACTGTGAGAACATTTGCAGGGACTATACCTTAGGTGAAGCTCTGATTCTTCTGGTAGAAAACAAAAGTGTTGGACGGACAGATCTCCAAGATAGCTTCTAGATCTCCTAGTTTGACTTCTGATCCCCAGTCAGTTTGAACCGTATGCCCAAGCCACCTGTTCAGCCATACATATGAGTGAGTCTCCTGTTTCATAATGTTTGTTTGTAATATGCTTTTTTGAGTCTTGCAGAAGGAGTCATCAAGCTTGCATTTGTGATTCAACTTACATCTGGAGAAGTGACTGGAGAGAAGGCTTGTAAACCCTTCTCCAAATATTTGGATGACAAATGAATGCCCACCCATGTTTCTAGTGGTTTGAAAATGATAGAAAGATGATAAAGTCCTTGCTGCTTTTTAAAGAAGATGCATATAGTGACTGTAGGTTCTTACAATGAGAAAGGCTGGATTCAATGCAATGGAAAAAGGATAGGGGCATCAGACTTTAAAGTAATAATGGAGTGAAAATAAATTTAGTGAGCTAGGGGTGCAACTCAACAGCACAGTGTCTCCCTAGCATATACAGCACCCTGAATTTGTGTCTGGAATTGCAACAAACTGAATGTATGTAAGCAACAAACTAATAGGCTTTGTACAGTTCTCTTTATATTCATTTTCTTGTTAGCAAGTTGAGAGAGAACGTTCGGAATTCATGCATTCCCCAAACTCTTCATCTCCTTCTTTTTAGCAGCAGCCTTTATTGACTTTGTCTTAATTGCATAGGAAATGAAGATGGCTTCTTACTGATATTCAAATTTGATGGATGAACTCAGACCAAAGGGGGAAAAAGGAATAAACAACACCCACCATGAGCTTTGATAATTAATTCGTTTTTTTTTTACCATTACTGATAGTATCTTGTCTATGAAAGGGCTTCTTTTGTGATTAATTATGCCAAATGTCCTGAGCTAGCAATTGTGTGCTACATCTCGGGCCTCAGCAATTTCAGACCTTAGGCAAAGCAAGCAAGCACTTTTATTGATTTTAGAGTTACTGTCTCCTGGAATGAGATAGTCATCTGACCTCTCATTTTGGCTTATTTATAGCTCAGTCTTCATTTCCTCCTCTTTTCTTGGGCTGCTTTTTAAAGCATAGCCAGTCAACATTGAAATATTGCATGTCCTTTTTAACTGACCCACCCTATCTCAGCACTGGGATTCAACATGCGTTCAGCAAACATTTGTGACTACTTGGAATCAATGTGAAGCTTGAATTCTTAATATAGAAATCTCGTATTTAATTACCCAAATTTACAATCTTCTTAGGGTGAATGCAGAGAAAAATCCTGATGAATGACAAGTGACATTTCTGGATGAATCCTTCTGCTTCATTCTGTTCTCCAAAGCTTTCTATATATCTCATTATTACTTTACTGTACACCAAACCAAATCAAACAACAACAGCAACAACAACAACAACAAAAAACCCAATGATACTAAAATTTTATGAAGGAGGCACAGAATTTTGTACTGAGGTATTTATTTCTTGCAGAAAAAAATAGCAATAATGAAACAAACTATGCAGGGCTGATTTTTCAGTCTTTTTTTCTGGTGTAAATTAAGGAAGGAGTCTAAGAGGAGTCTTTGCTCTGTAACCTAAGACTCACAAAGATTGGATATGTGGTCCAGAAAGCGTGGGAGTGGCTTCAACCTCCTGACATGGCCGTGACTGTTTTAGAATGAGGAATACTCACGCGTCCTCCTACTGGTCTGGTTGCTACTACTCATCAAATCCAGAGTGCTAATTTATTGGATTATAAAGTCACTTCATCTTCTCGAGAGTACGTCTTCCTTATAGCTCATAATGGATTTACTTGGTTGTCGGGAGAGGGAATCTCCTTTTAAAGGAGGATATTGTATTTACTTCAAAACTCCAGCCATTCAATCTCTTCCAATATATCTCGAGGATGGAGTTTTTACTTTCCATATCCAAAGACTGAGAATCAGCTTTATCGCTCATTATTGGTAAGAATCTAAGCAGCTCATGAGTCCGCTCTGGCCTCCATTGGCTTTCTATGCAGCGCAGGGCTATTGTGACCTGCCAGTCAGTTTTATAAACAGGATTATAAAACACTTGAGAGAATGCAGGGTGATTGCAAAGCACAGAGCAGGAGGATGCTGTCATTATAAGAGCTACCCGTCCGGATGGCGAAAGCGAGATCCTTGGGCACGAACCGCACTGTTTTAATTTCTTCTGCCAAAAAATGAATATTGATTGCAGCTGGAAGGAAACCATTCTGAGAGAGAAAATAATGTTGACTGGGATTCAGAGCCGACTTAATAACAGGCAGCTTGAATGCGCCTTTATGTCTGATGATAATGGAGTTCTGAACCTGCTTTGCTGGCCTGAGATCCCACTAACATCAGGAAAGCCATGAATCACTGCAAGGCTCCCCTCAGGGAGAGGCCTGGCAGGGATGAGTGGTATGCTCACGTTGGACTGAGGGTGATTCCCTATCTCAGGCTGCGTGGCTGTAAAGGAGGGCCAGCTCTGTGGCACGAGGGACTTCAGAGCATATCACCTGCAAGCTGTGAGCTTTTCTCTGGGTCCTATGATGTGATGCACTCCACAATTGATGCTTAGGCAAAGCTTTGACCTTTGACCTCCAGAATGAGTAAGTGAGGTGATTGTTCTAGTAATATGCAAGGAAACCCAATATTCTAAGCGATGGTGTTGATTTTCGTTATGTTCAGGACTTCTAATTATAAAGTTAGTCCTCCTTACATTTTAAAGGTCCTTCCTCCTGCCTCCCCCATCCCAGCTGCCTAAAATTCTAATAACAACCCTGAATTTACTAACCACTTTTGTACACATTATCTAACTTGGTGCTGCTTTTCCTGGCCCCAGAATTTACAAGGCAGGACGGTGTGAGGCTTCTTCTGAGTCTTAGTGGTGTGTTTGAAAATGATACTGTCTAACAGCCAGAACTCTAGTCTTGCTTCCTTCCCCACCAGACCTGTTCACCCCAAGTCTTGAAAGGCAGGGAGCTGCCTCTAGGATAGTCATCTGTCAGAAGAGGCCCAGCCAAGTGTTTCAGTGAGTAAAGAAAGGTGCCACCGAACTGTTGACCTGGAGTTAAGATTCAGAGCCCATAAGTGGAAAGACAGTATCTGCAAGATGACCTCTGATCTGCACGTAGACACTTCCCTCGACCAATAAATAGATAAGCATCAAATATTTTTTAAAAATAAAGAGTCTCAAAAACCAAAAATACATAGATAAAAGTAAGAGGAGAAAAGGAGAAGAAGAGGCATGATCTTAATCTATAAAAAATGAAGCAGGGACTAAGGGACACAGTGTTTAAAGCTTGAACTAGTGAAGACTAAGTTAAAGTCCCAGCTTCCGGCCTGAACCTGTAGAAATGGGAGCAAAGCCTGGGCCATCAGCAAGGGTCCGAGGGCAGTGCCTGCTCCTGTGGGTGGGAACGCAGGTGAGTTTATCCTCGACAGTGAGCAGCAATGGAGGCAGCCTGCTGTGGGAAACACAAGTCCTGGAGGCTTAACTCTAACCCAGCAGCATGCCATCATGTCCAAGGCAGGGCGGACTTGAGACAGGTGGTTAATGAGGCGACTCTTACAGCCAGGGGAGGTTGGGGAAGCTATTAATTTGGTTTTTGCCTTGATTCACATTCGTGAAAATGAGCTTAAAAGGAAAATGAATGATAGGAGTGAGTTAACAAGGCAGGGGAATGCTTAGCCACCCAGGCAAACCTGCATCAAATAAGACAGAAACCATTAAGCCCTGAAGAGTGAACACAGCGTTATCTTGTGAGATGTTTTATTAAAAGTCAGTTCTGACACTCTGAGGTCAGTTGCTGCTGAACCTGGGAGGACGGTCTTGAGGTTATTTTCTTATTTCTGTGGCTTTTCCTTTCATCCCCCTCTTTCTCCTGTGTGTACCCTGGTGTATGTAGTCTGTAGAATCCAAGCCAGTGTCCAACTGAGCAAGATACAGTAGATTAGGTAAAGGGATTTTGTTGTTGTTGTTGTTAGGAACTGGAAATAGACTAGGTAGGCAAACTTCTTCAAGGAACATGTTCATAGCTGCTCATAGGCAGCTAGTAACAGAGCTGTGACTTACACTGGGTATGGTCTTGAACACAGTCAAGCCAAAAAATTGCCAGGTCTGGCTCCCACTGCCTTGGGTAGAGCAGGGGTTGAATGACATTTCAGTGACTTATTCTCCCCGTTGACTACATCTATCTGGGACTGCATGGTCCCAGATAAAGCATACATTACCTTGTGAAGCCATTGCTTCGTTTGATTGCTACTTCTGCCCCACTGGCTAGGGGTGTTCTTTAGGTATAAAAGCTATTAATAAAGATAAGCCTGTAGTTAGCCCCGCCTTCATATATGTTTTGATGAGGAGCAATCTCTTTACATGGATATTTAGCTTTCCTGTGACATCAGCTCTACCCTATTGGCCATTCGTGTACAGTTGCTTTGCGGGTGGTTACCTTGCTATTGTCCGCTGGATTTCTTGGAGATTTTAAATGCCCTATCTTAATTATCTTTTTATCTCCTTATTCCTCTCTTATGTAATAAGTCCGCTATTTGCTGTGTTTAGTTGAAAACAAGTGTTCTTGTATCTTTCCATGTCAAATCTCCTTTAAGAAATAGCCAGGATTTCGAACGTAGTCCTTGCACAACTCTGTCTTTCTTGGGTTTTAGAGCACGGGTCTCACCTGTGCTGTGTCGTTGGAGCATCCCAAAGCCAGATTTCTGTGTTTCCCCTTATTCGCCAGTGATTTTCATGAGCGTGTAACAGCTTTGTGGGAAGCTTCACTAACATATAGCTGGCCAATCAGCATGTCTATAACTAAATAAGGAAGCATCTTCTCCTGCCAACGTCTCCTTCAATGCTGTGAAAAAGATACATCCCCCGGCTTGTTTGTCTAAGATATATTTTTGTTCTTATTTCCCAGAATCTCAGTGTGCCACTGCCAGAGTTCTCTGTTCTCCTCATTGTCTAGCACTAGGTTTGTGTCCCTTCTTACTGGTATTTCCACACCTGGGCACTGCAGTTTCCACATTTCCAACAGGGGGAGCCCACTAATATTGCTGTGGGAAAAGAAGCAGATGCCATAGGAGGGAGAAACATATCTGGGATTGATCTCTGAGGTTTCTTTGTGTTTAGGTGCATACATGCAGAGCGGTAGACCTCCCGTCTCTGATGTCTGCATCTTCCATGATGAAGCTAACCATACAGGCACTGGTAGCATCTGCTACTCTAGCCCTGTGTCTACAGCCAAGGGGGAGGAGTCCATGTTGGCACCTCACCCAGAGGAGTGTTGATTCTCCCAGGTTCTGGAGAAAACCCAATGCTACATATCATTAGTTTCTGTTGCTTCTAAAATGTCAGGTTATTTTGTGTGTGTGTAAGGGATGGGGGGAGGAGAGTGAAGTTGTAAGAGGTAGTGGCATCTAGCCAGGCAGTGGTGCTGCATGCCTTTAATCCCAGCACTCAGGAGGCAGAGGCAGGTGGCTCTCTGTGAGTTTGAGGCCAGCCTGGTCTACAAGAGCTAGTTCCTGGACAGGCTCCAAAAGCTACAGAGAAAAGCCCTGTCTCGAAAACCAAAAAAAGAAAAAAAAAAAAAAAAGAAGAGGTACTGGCATCTCATTTCTAGGATGCCACAGCAGTGTGCCAGAATGGTTCACCTTCGGTAGTTAAACATTCCCAGAGCCCTTGTAGGAAAAATAATGTCTGTTATTTAGCTTCTAGATTGCTATCAGTCGAAACCCAGCATCAGAAGCTGAACTCATCCACCAGTCTTGTGATGGCTTTCCACTCTGACTTATCCTATCCTATGTGCTATTCAAGGCTTGTGGAGAGGTAGCTGAGTGTCCTGACTTCACTTCTAAGTGAGGCTCAGTCGGGCTTAAGCATTTGCAAAGGGCTCAGCACCTGCTTTCCCAGACGCGTCCAATTGTGTTTTCTTCAGAACAATGGCAAAAACCTATGGCGATTTGATTTCAGCCCTGCGTGTCTTCTCAGTCTCAGCTTCAGCTTCCAATTGGGCTGCTGTTTTCATGGGTAGCCTATCTATGCTGTGTTAGTCTCTTGTATTTTAACTAGAGTATCAACCTCCTATTGCATCTTCTGCTGGAAAGTAGTTTCTTTGAAAAGTCAGGCTACCTAAAACTATGACTTAAAAGAAAGGAGCTTTTAAATAATCTCCTCTCCTTAGCTGCTAGAAGAGGAAAGCCATTGCCTTTAGTGGTGTAACCGCTGGCAAATTGCCCATTCTCCAGTGGGTAGCTCCACGCACACCCACATCAATGGCCCTGGTTAAACACAAAAAGATATTATCAAGAGAGGAGGAACTTTCTGGGAGAAGGAGAGGTTAGAAAGAGGGTGGGGGCCTGGAGAGATGGCTCAGAGGTTAAGAGCACTTTAAAAGGTACCGAGTTCAATTTCCAGCAACCACATACTGGCTCACAACTCCAAAATGAGATCTGATGCCTTCTTTTGTTGTACAGGCAAGCATATATTAAATAAAATAAATCTTAAAAAGAAAAAAGAAAGGGGGTGGGGAGTGTGTGTGTGTGTGTGTGTGTGTGTGTGTGTGTGTGAAATAGTCAAAGAATACGTTCATTTAAACCTCCTCTCCAGCCCATCTCTACTTTCCAAGTAAGCCAAGTCCCCTGTGTTCCAGAGTTGAACTTATGCACTCAAAACGCATATTCCCTCATGCTCCAGCCTGTTCTTCTCTCCATCATGACCTTAATGCTGCTTGCTCAGCTCCACAACATCATGGCAGACTGTATTAAAACTGCTGGTAGCAGCATTTAAGGGCCCAAGGGAACGTTCTTGAAAACCAGCAGCTGATCTCGGTTGAAAGAGGCAAGCGGCAAGTCACAGAAACAATCCAGCACTTTGACATGCCAAGTTCTGGGCACCTGACTACTGCTGCCTTTGAGATCAGCTTTCAGCCTGCCAAGACATGGGCACAGGTCATCACCTATCTGTGCCCATAAAAGCATGTACTTAAGTGTAATAATCTTTAAACCAATGGGACAATTGAATATTTAGTAGTGTATAGAGATTTTTCTATGATTTTCATGAACCACTGGTGTGTCTCCTTGTGTGCTTCCTCTGAATAAATCTGAGTCTCTTGGGAGAGTTCCAGCTTCTACCAGAAAGTGTGAAGTGCTGAGAGGGGCACAGTCCTTTCTCAGAAAAAGAAAGAGAGAGAGAAAGGAAGGAAGGGAGGGAGGGAGGGAGGGAGGGAGGGAGGGAGGGAGGGAAGAAGAAAAAAGCTTGACAAAATGCCCTAGGGCAACCTGGAGAAACATAGTCTCTCAAAGTGAAGAAAACTCTGAATCTTCACATTGCCTTACCATATTAAGATTTTAAGATATTTCAAGCTTTGTGTAATTAGAAAATGTGAAGTCACATGGCTAGAGACTAGTTAAACAATGCCTGGTAGACTGGAAGTCAAGGCTGTTTATGACTCTGCCACTCTTCAATGTGCATCCAAGACATCAAACTCACTCACTTCTTCCATGGAATCAAAGAAGGGATTGAGACTCCCCCCTCGCTTATTTTTTTTAAAAAAATATTTTATTCATTTATTTTGTATATACAGTGTTCTGCCTGCATATTTTCTTGCATGCCAGAAGAGGGCACCAGATGGTTGTAAGCCACCTTGTGGTTGCTGGGAACTGAACTCAGGACCTGTGGAAGAGTCGTCATTGCTTTTAACCACTGAGCCATCTCTCCAGCCCATCTAACTGTTTGTGTCCCTGCACTAGGTGTCTTCTCCATTTGACAATAATGTGTTCATATGCAACAAGAAATGAAGACTTACTGCTCAAAAAGAAAAGTAATTGAAAACTAAAACCATTGCTTGGATGCATCTAGGAGATTAGTTATATTGAAAAAAGTAAGGTTTATATGTCAGTAGATGTAACCTCAGGGATCTGTAACCCATATGTGTGTATTATGAAAGAGACAAATGTAGAACTTTCTAAACTGTACTAATTAAAATGCCCATTATTGTAGTAGTTCATTGATCCAAAGAGGATTGACCTAACCAAACTCAGCTATTCAGAAATTAGCTGCAAACAGATAAGGCCTAAAGCAGACTAAACTGTAAGGCTCTCCACCCCAGGGAAAGGTCTCTCAGGATGCTTCACACTGTTCCAACAGCCCCAGTAAACTTCACTCATCAAATCCATAGAAAAGTTGAACTATGTGAAGGCAGACACAGTTGCTCAGACAATCCTAACTCTTCCAGAAAAGCCAGAGAAACATAAATGATGGAAATACAGAAAAGCTTAGATCCCAAAGCCTTCCATCCAGTCAGGGGGCAGATGCCCTACACATTCCATTAGCTTCCAAAGACATCTTCAAAACAACGGATTGTTTCAGAAGCTCATCGTGACTTTCTGATTTTTCAAGAACCATTGGTGTGTCCCATGGCATTTCATTCAGGGGAATGAGGACATTCATCACAGCCATCCTGGTGCATTAAGAAAATGTTAATCCCTGCTCAATATGGCTTGTCAAATAGCACAGAAACATACACAACGATTATCAGGGCTACTTTTTGTGAGAAAGTTATTGTTTTTATGAACTTAGAAATATAAAACAGTCCCACCTCAAGCTTCTGGAGAAGAAAGGCGTGCAGAATAATATCTGTTTCTTTCATACGTGTTACGCTCCCTGTATTCGGCATGCTTTAGAATCCTCCATCGTCTTGGGCATGGAATTTTACGTATCAGTGCTATAGAGAGGTTTTCTGTAAAATGATTATGACATTCATGCTTTAGCAGTCTTCTGTGGGTTCAATAATATCTTTGTGAAGTCTTCACTTTGTGCCTGCCAAATAGTATATATCCCATAAGCATAAACATAAAAAACATAAACATGTCTTTTACTCATTTTAGGTATTTTATAAACAAAAAAATGCATTTGAAACTGTTTAGCACCAAGGATCATGAACCACAGTTAATATTTTCATGATTCAATACTGCTAGGTATATGCTCTCATTGGGTACTCTGAATATAATACATGAACAAAAAGAGACTTGCTATAACCTTGAAGTGGCTGTTGTGTGAGATAATTCTGGGACTTTTTTGGGGGGGGGGCAGGGGTTAGGTAGGCATCCTCTGCATCACTGAGTGGGTGTGTAGCAGGAATCGGGGTTTCTGTCCACTTGATGTCAGTACTATCTCCTCCAACTACAATTGTAAGGACAAGAAATGGCTTTCAACATAGTCAAATATCTTGGGGGGAACATAAAATTATCCCATAAAAAACCACCAAGCTATAGAAACCAGGATGCATATGAAGTACATAGATTAAAATTGGATTGCTAAGCTAATGATAAGTGTTTTAAAGTTTTCCTTCCCTTCTGCAATGAGGTTCTGACACATATATTTTATGTCAGTTTTCTACCTCTGCAGCCAAACCCTTGTGAATATAGTGACGAAGTCCCAGGAAGGGTTGGGAAGAAATAGTGTGTCTCATGCAGGCTTTTGAGAAATAAAAAGCTTTCCTATTTTTGATGGCTTCCATTTAATCAATTTACATTTATTAAGTGTGCATCTGTTAAAATGTTTTATAAAAATATCACAAGAATAGATACCTCTCTGGTCCACCTGAGTTCTTTCAAACAACAGACAATGATGGATTCGCTTCTGGACCATGTTTCTATTTTGGTTCACTGTCTCCTGGGTCCTGGGTACCACTCTGCCTTCTCTTCCCTTGTAGATCCTCCTATATTTTGCTCTCAAGTCCTCCCGCTTGATTTCCCTCCCCACCCTCTGCTTCGTCTCTGCAGCACTATGCAGAGTTCCAAACTCCATCACTTTCTTCCTGGCATGAGTCAGACTCCTGATAAAGTTCCATTTCTGATTGCCTCATTTAGGGGAAAATTATCTTCTTTTTATCCCACAATAGTATGGAATACTTGTCCGTGTATCACCCAGCTGTCTTTAATTTAAAATTTTGCCGAAAATAAAATGTTACTTTTTTTTATTTCTCTCATGTTTGCAGAAATTCAATAGTTATGATTAAATTGACCCACTGGTAATGCAAGTAAAAGTGTCAAACTAAATAGAATTAATTGTCCCTTAGCATAGAAGTCAAGGAGTTGGTATGTTGATGCTATGATGTCATTAGTTTCTAAGTTCTTCTCTGTCCTTCCGCTTTGATATTTGCGTTCAACTCTCAAGATCAGTTCCTAATTTAAACAAATGTCTGTGTCTCTATTGCAGATTCAACCATCACATGTATTTTAAGCAAAGGGGTCTGAGAAAGAGGGAGAGAGACAGACAGATAACAGACCGTAACAGAGAGCCATGACAAAAAGAGACAGAGAAAGAGATGCACACACAGAGAGAGATGCATAGAGGACAGAGAGAAAAAGACATACAGATAAACACACACAGAGAGAGAAAGAGAGAGAGAGACAGAGAGAGAGAGACACACACACAGAGAGAGAGAGAGAGAGAGAGAGAGAGAGAGAGAGAGAGAGAGAGAGAGAGAGAAGAAGAAGGAGGAGGAGGAGGAGGAAAGAGAAAGGCAAAGGGTGAATTTTCAATGGAATATATTCTCTTTCTGTAAAATTGTTAAATTAAAATTGTTTTGTTTAAATTTTAGTACCTATCTACAAGGATGGCTGGGAGAACACATAAGTACATCATACGTACATATGTACATTGACAGTGTGGACAATACAGGCATTGTATAAATAAGAAAAACATGAGAGTAGAATTTAGTCAGACACCATCATTTTGCACAAAGACCATTTGGAGAAGAGCTTATTTCTTTGATGTTTCTACTGCGTATGAGCTGTAACTTCAGTACGATGTTTCATATCCTTCCTAGGGAAGGATTGTTATATTAACACGGAATTATTACTCCAACATCTTTTCTTGGCACATGAGAATGTAGTTCAAAGTAATCCATATCATTGCCCCAAGGAAGGAGGTGGAAAACTGTTCATGTTCTTCTGGAATGTGAGATAGGCTCACCCCATCTACCTGACTAATTTTTTCCACTGGTTGTCCATACATTTCTGTATGCAGCTGATATTTGTCACGGACTCTCTGTCATGTATGAAAAGCATGGCCGTTTGACTTGCGGGTGCAGAAATCCTGTGAAAATACGAGGCCCTTGTGCTGTGAACTCATCCCAGAAGTCTCTTCTGTTTCATGCTCATTTCCTGACTGTCATTTCCCCCACTTTGAGGCTCCATTCTCCCATCTAGAAATGGGACAAATAATCCGTTGTTGGCTGTCATTTGTTTTATTTTTCCCTGAAGATGTATTGATCATTGTGCTATCGTGAGCTACACTATACAGAATGATGGTGAGTCTTAAATTTAAAATCCCATAGAGCCAGGTGGTGGTGGCGGCACACATCTTTAATCCCAGCACCAGGGAGGCAGAGGCAGGTGGATCTTTGTGAGTTGGAGGCCAGCCTGGTCTACAGAGCAAGTTCCAAAACAGACGGAACTGTTGCATAGGGAAACCCTGTCTCAAACCCGCTCCTCCAAATTCTCATAGAGAAGACTGTGTGAATTCAAAATGCTCTTGTGTTGCTGGAGTCTATTTTATTATTTTGATACAGATCCAAGTTTCGCTATTTTGGAAACAATTTCTGTTTTCCAAAAATTCCAGTAGCATCCAATTATCTCATGAAAGATTCTGTTGTGTAATATTACAAGTATGTATTACCCACTAATACTAATCAGGGAGGATTTAGGAAGTGTGGCCAGAAAGCCTTTGTTTAACTCCACATCCTTTTATGTGCCTCGAAAAATTCCACAAAGCGCAAGAGTCCTGGTATCCACTTCCAAGAGACATATTATCAGTAACGTATCTTATTCCTTATTGTTTGATATATTCACACAGTACTAAGATTATTCCGATAGTTTTTAGGCAAGATCATCTGTACAAAATTTGGATGGCACTATCACCATCGCTTTGAGAAACCGAGTGTGGAAAGGATTCTGAATGCTAATGGTTTTAATTATTTATTTTTGATCTAGTGAATATTTGGTCCCATTGTCTTCTTCTTAATTAGAAACTACAAGGCATACAGGAACTAATTAGAATATTTTAATAATACAGATCTTATTGAATTCTCAGGAGGTCACAGAATTTCATAAGAGAGAAATAATGTTTTGATCCGTGCTATCTATGATAAGATAACATCAGGTTGAGTGAGCAAAGACTATGAGTCTGACTGTAACGCTTTGCTCAGCTATAGACAGTGGTGGAGCAGCAGTCCTAGGACTTAGGAATCTGCGGCAGAAGGGTTCCTGTTTGACTTTTTTGGTAAATTCAAGGTCAGTTTTAGACGCACAGTGAAATCTTATCACAACTGACCTCCCAAGAGAAACAAAAACAGATTTGTCTGGATAGACATCCCTGAGAGTAATTTCTAAGGTGGGTATCAGGGTAACTCGAGAAAACTAGGTGGATTGTTTTTTCAGTGCCGCAAAGCAATTAGACAAAACTCCCTGAAAGCAGTTAGGAGTAACTAACTGCTACCACACAGCCTACTCAGAATAACAACACGAAGAAACTTGTGATCATTTACCTAAGTGAATAGTAACCAGTTATAGGTCAAGCCAGAAAGTGGTAGGGAAATCAGTCTTCGGCAGCCATGCTTGCTTGTAACATGGAATTCCATAAAGAACATGTTTCCATGTCTACTTGTGAGCCCTTTGGCATGTGCTCTTATAGAATGTCTAAATGAAATCCAGCCCATAATATCAGCTTAATCTATGGAGAATAGGACCACAGGAACCATCTGCTCCAATCACCAACAGAAATGAGATGATTGTGTCATGGCATCAATTCTTAGTTTTCTCTTATATGATCCATTTTTTTTCTGTGTTCAGAGATGTTAGAACTGATGTCTACCAGTACAAAGAAACAATCTAAATGATCAAAAGAAATCTTTTATTGCACAATTTATTATTTACTAGTACAACCTATAGGCCAAAACTATATTTGTGGTATGTAATATTATAGATGTATATTGTAGAATGGCCAAATCAGGTTAACTAACGTGTCACACTCAGGTTTGTGTATAGAGACCCCCCTCACCTTACAGTGGAGGACTCAGAATTCAGAGACTAGTCTCCTGCTCATGTTCACGCAGCTGATGGGCACCCTAGTCAGGGCAGACTCTGAGAGGCATCACATGCTCCCTCATCTGTGGATCCTACTCTGTTGGGGACAATGCATGGAAGTAACTGGATTGAGGAGAGGTTCTAGAGAAAGGGATGGGTAGAGGAGAGCGTGCTCAACATCCATGGTATGCTCGTGTGAACCTGTCTTTAGAAACCCATCGAGTACACAGTGACTCCATGCTAACTGAAGCGACGGTGAACTTTGTAAATGCCAGTGAGGCAGAGAGTGCAGTGTTCCACTTGCCTTCGAGCCTGTTTCTGCACTTTCTTGGGGTCCACTGAACCAAGTGATTTGAATTAAGTGTTGTGGGATTTCCCCTGATGTTACCTTTTTGGCTATCTAGTAGGTATATGCCTATGACTATAATGGATGGAGAGAAACAGATTTAACTTGACAGCTATAGTTTTTGAAGTCTAGGTTATCGGCATTTTCCTAGCAACTGGATACATTAGGGAACAAAAAGAATTCAACTTCTTTTTGGGTAGGGTTAGGTGCTGGCCACTGAGTTGTGCTAGCTCCTCCACATCTCCATATTATTCATGTTTTCTAAATTTAAAAATCAAGATAAATGTTCTCAAGAAAGGACAAAATAAAGTCATGAATATCCTCTCGGACTCATGTTCAACGTGTCACACTTGGCGGTGGAATTTAAAGACTCTTCATCTTTCAGTGATGATGTTTCGTTCTTTAGGTCATAAACAGGTTGGCTTGATTCAGAAATGTTTAATAGGACACCAGTTCATGTGTCTCGGGTATTATGTCAATTACTAATGAAACAGAGCTTAGCAGTTCATGGTCTTTGGGAGAACCTCAAAAGCTGGTGGGAGAAGCTCGTTAGGGCAGGGAAGAGTCATCCATGCAAAATGAGATAAATAATAGGTATAGGGTTGGCGCACGCACAAGGGAGTGGGCAGCTGTTTGGGTGGCTCGGGAAAGCTCATGCAGATGGGAACTGCCTTCCACTGTGAGTGGGAGTTTCTCGGGAGAGGAAATGGGGGGAAGGACTGAGCTCTGGTGGCGGAAGCAGCAGATGCAAAGGCAGGAGCCATGGAGCAGGGTGACATGCTCAAGGGTCGTAAGCCTAGGGCGCAGGATTAGTTTGGGTTATTAATAGAACTTGAAAGGAAAACAAACATTTTTTTTCAAAGGTGAAAGGACCACTGCAATGTTTGACAAGACTGAGTTTTGAAGATGAGATTTTTTTTTGAAACATGTGATATGGTTACATATGCACAGTTATCTTTGTTACTTTCTACAAAACCATTTGGTTCCTCTTCCTTGTGGTCTGTAATACAGTGAGAAGTGATTTTCTTTGAGAGATAATCAGAGAGGGGATGAGCTTGCCTGCTATCGAGTTATCAGTGAAAACAAGTTTCCCTCAAAACTAACGTATTTACCCCCAAACTGCTAGTGCGAAATACAGCAATAGATGAATACGCAGTAGTGCAAGTTTGAGCTGCATTTTTTTATTGGAGGAGGCTGCTTGTTTGTCCCGGCTGCCCAGAACCGGAGTAATCACACAGGAACTGTATTACTTAAATCACTGCTTGGCCCATTAGCTCTAGCTTTTTATTGGCTAACTCTTACATCTTAGTTTAACTCATTTCTAGTAATCTGTATATCACCACAAGGTCATGGACTATCAGCAAAGTTTCAGCACGTCTATCTCCAGTGGCGGATCCATGGCTTTTCTCCAACTCGGCCTTTCTTTCTCCCAGCATTCAGTCCAGTCCTCCCCGCCTAAGTTCTGCCCTATCAACAGGCCAAGGCAGTTTCTTTATTCATTAATGGCAATCACAGCACACAGAGGGGACCCCCACATCACATTTTTCATCATTTATATTATTTTAAGTGAACATGCAGGTATGTGTACATGTTCTACTGTGCATGTGTGGGAATGAGAAGACAGTTTGGGGGAGTTTTTCTCTTCTTCCACTATGCAAGTCCCAGAAATCGAACTGAAGTTGCCAACAAGTCCCTTTTCCCATTTAACCATCTTGTCAGTTATTTGAGCTGCAATGTTTGTGTTTACCTTTTTTATTATATTTTAATGGTAATTCTCCCTTTCTTTTCCTCTCTCCAAGCCCTCACCTACTCCTCTCCACTCTTCTTCAAATGGCTTCTTTTCTCATTAATTGTTATTGAATGCATGTATGCATTTGTACACACATATATCACATATATTTTACTATATAACCGGTTGAGTCTGTGTAATGTTACTTCTATGTATGTTTTCAGGGCTGGTTATTTGACATTGAACGAGCAATTAGTGTGATCTTCCGTGGGGGAGAGCCTGCTCTTGACTTTATTCAGTGGCCTGTAGTTCTTTGAATAGGGTTGAGGCTTCATGGGCTTTCCCCTGTGCAGTTTTGCATGTTCATTGGTGTTAACCTTGTTCACTGAGCTGCATTTTTATAAAGACTATTCTATAGAAAAAATCATTAAATGGGAATGCTTTAAAAATAAGATTTAAGTATAACTTTTATAATGTATGAAATTCAGGGTATTTATTATCACAAAATTACAGTAAGAGGAAGAAACTAGATTGCTAAGATTATTTTGCAAACTGAGAACCAAAACTTGCCAATGCAACAGCAGAGGCCTTGAGGGGGAAATTAATTAATAATGACGTCTATGCCTCCATGGATGGGGGCAAGCACTCCTTATGTACTAGTAGACATGGCCTCTTGAGTCACCCATGTAATTGTGTAGAGTGTTGCAGTATTGGCTTTAGTGAGCAATCCCCTGCTGACAGAGGAGAAATGGGTTCACTTGCTGGGTTACAGAAATGAATTTTTCACTGTCTATGACACACTCAGTTGGATCATGTGGGGCCACTGATAGGTTTACGGTTGGGAAGGTTGAGATGATTTCAGTTGACACGGTGACTCTGAAGCCCTCCACTGTGACATACATGCTGGATGTGGTCATTTTCAACCCCGTGTTGAGATGTCTGGTGATTGGAACTTTTTCCCTGTACTTAATGCCTGTTCTGGCCTTTAAGCAACTTGAGATAACTCTGAAAAACCATCCATCAATCTATCCAAGCCCGTGTTGGAGATGAATCTACCCTAATTTTGATTGTGTCTGTCTTGCCTCGTACTATAATTTTAACACATTTCTGTTGTTTCTTAATTGAAACTTTACCTTAAAGGAAAATGGTTAAAATGTTGGCAAACATTTTCCCTGTTATTTTCTTCCCTATTACTCTCTTATGATGTCATTTCTAATTCTCTATATTCCTTCTAAATTTTGAAGTAAAGAGCAACTTGTGATTAATATTTCAATCAAATTAATTACAATTCATTTCAATGATCATCTGTTTGAAGAAGGAAAACCAGGGACAGTTGACAATTTGGCAGTCTTAATTTAATTGCTTTATTTTGCATTTATTTCTATTGTGTGTACGCATGTGCACACGTATGTGCCGTGATATAAGTATGGAAATCAAAGAACAACTTGTGAGAGCTGGTTCCTGATTTCCACCACGTGAGCTTTGGAGATTGGGTTTAATTCAGCCATTAGGCTTGGTTGCAAAGGGTTTTACCCATTAATCATCTCACCAGCTCTGGATGGGGTTGATATTTGTTGGTTTTTCAAGACAAGGTTTCTCTGTGTAGCCCTGGCTGTCCTGAAACTTGCTCTGTTGACCATGCTGGTCTGAAACTCAGATATGCTGCCCACCTTTGATTCTGGAGTTCTAGGATTAAAGGTGCCCTACCACTAACTGACTAATTTTTAATGCTCACAATGTTAGAATTTATGCTTCTAAAAGGTTAAATAATTACTGGACAGGGACTGTACTTGAATGGCGTAGCACCTGAGTAGCATATGCAATGTCCTAGGTTCAATCCCCAGTGTAGCAAAACAAACAAACAACCAGATGAATACCGATGTGTTATTGTCCCTGCATGAACCTGGAGAATTGAGACTTCATTGTAGAGTGAGTGAGTGAGTCATCTCATGAATCTAAGGAATTTAATGTCCTGCATTTCAAAAGTAGAAACATGATATAAATTACAAACACGATCATATAAGATTTTCAAGGATAAATCACTTTTCAGATAGGTTTTTTTGTGACTTGTGATTTTTTTCTCTTGTGACTATCAATACATTTTCTTTGTTCTGTATATTTAATATTTTAAGTATGATATGCTTTTGAGGAGTTTCTTTCCTGGTCTTGTCTAGTTGAGGCTCTATGTGTTTATTGTATCTGTATGGGATGTCTTTTCTTAGTTCGGGGAAGTTTTCTTCTGTGATCTTGTTAAAGAATGACAGGCAACTAATGAATTGGTTGGAGAGAGAGAGAATTAACCTCATCCAAAAATAGGCCTCTTAATTGTTCATCCACTACAGCTGTCAGCCCTGAAACCATGTACACACAAACAAAAACAAAATGGACTCTGTAGGTTGTATCTATGTATTTGTGCATGAATATCCAGCATCTATCTGAACATGTGAACGTACATTACAATAAGAATCAAAGAAGCTATCAGTTTGAGAGTGGGAATGTGGGAGTTGAAGGGAAGAAAGAGAAAAGGGGGAATGATGTAATTATACTTTAATTATTAATATAAGAAAACTAAATCATCTTCCAACTTCTTCACGTATGCAGTTTCTTCTTGGAGAGTTCTTCGCTTAACCTAACTTGTCACCATTTCTTAGTGAAGTCCACGGTCTCCCAGTAAAGATGTGTACTCTGTTGTTCCTGTTTGCAGCACTCGGTGCTATTTCGCTCTGGCACTGGTATAATTTGTAGTGTTGCTTTATGTATACTCCCTAGAGAATATAACTTCACTACATCGTTAGCTCCAAGAGGACTGAATTTTAAAAACTCTGTTTTGTTTCTGCCTTTCCCCCAGCAGCTAAACTGGCACACAATAGGTGTTCAATAAATATTTGTTGGATACACAATGAGCTTTAGTCACTACCTGTTCTCTGATGGCTCCCTGCCTGGCATCTTTCTCAAAGTCCTGACACTCCATTCTGGTGCGGGCTGCTGTTTTAATGTCTCTATCTGAAGGTTCACACAGAACGCCAGAGTCAGCACTTCCTAAACTGGCTTTAGTCATCCCCTTCCAACCTTGCCTCTATTTGCCCTGCGAAGAGGCCTCAAAACTTTTCTTGCTAACTAAGCTGAAACCTCGGTGATACCTCACATTCTTCTTCTTCTAATTTTTCATGTCTAATAGGTCACAAGGTAGCAGTTGATTGCGAATGTGTTTTGTATTTTCACAGACATGAATATCCTACAGGTTCTCATAGTCTTTCAGCTGTGCTGCTCTGGGCTCTTCTATCGCTTCTACCTACTCTGTCATATGTGATCCATTGCTTCAAATCTCGATTGGTTATTCCTTACCATCATGCTGTTTGTTCAGGATTGTGTTGGCTATCTGGGGGTCTCTAGTGGTTTCATATCAATTTTAGAGATTTTAAAATGAGCATTGTGTGGGAATTTCAAATGGAATTGCACTGAATCTGTAAATTGCTTTTGGTAGAACGGTCATTTTCACAATATTAAATTACCAATCCATGAGAATAGGAGGTATTTCCATTTACTAGTGTCTTCTTCAAGATTTTCTGCAAAGATTTAATATTTTCCGCAAGTATTTAAAGGTTTTTGTTATATAAGGGCTGTGTTTACTCCTAGACAATTTATTTTCTTTGAGGCCACTGTGAATTTGAATTTGTCCATGATATCTTTCTTAGGGCATTTATTTGTAGTGTAGAAAGGCTACTGATTTTTCTGAGTTGGCCTTGGATCTCACCATTTGGATGAAATTATCAATCATTTCTAGAAGTTTTCTGGTTGAATATTTTTTGGATTTCTTATGTATAATATCATACATAGGGATAAGGTAACTTCTTATTTTTTCTTTTTGTATTTATTAAATTCTCTTGCCTTGCCTTCTTGCTCCAGCTAGTGTTTCCAGCACCATCTTGAAAATG
Source organism: Microtus pennsylvanicus (assembly GCF_037038515.1). Classification (NCBI taxonomy): domain Eukaryota; kingdom Metazoa; phylum Chordata; class Mammalia; order Rodentia; family Cricetidae; genus Microtus; species Microtus pennsylvanicus. The sequence continues at coordinate 66,160,890 of NC_134579.1, forward strand.
AGTGGATACAGTGGGTATTTGTGGTGGTTTGAAAGAAAACCACCCCCTATAGGGAGTAGCACTAGTGGGAAATGTAACTTTGTTGGGTAGGTGTAGCCTTGTTGGAGGAAGTGTGTCACTGTGAGGCTGGGCCTTGAGGTCTTATTTAAGCTCAGTGTGACACACAGTTCACTTTTCGTTGCCTGTGGATTAAGATAAAGAACTCTCAGCTCCTTCTCCAGCACCATGTCTACCTACACTCTGCCATGTCTTACCATGATGACAATGGACTAAACTTCTCAACTGTAAGCCAGCTCCAATTAAATGTTTTTTCTTATAAGAGTTGCCATGGTCATGGTGTCTCTTCACAGCAATAGAAACCCCAACTAAGACACTGATCCTGTCTCATTCCTGATTTTCATGGGATTACTTTGAGTTTTTCTCCATTTAGGATAAGGGTGGCTGTGGGTTTGTCATATGGCCTTTACTATGATGATATATTCCTTTAGACCCACTCTCTCTAAAACTTTTATCATGAAGGCATGCTGAATTTTGTCATGTGACTTTTGTTTTTAAGCCTATTTATCTTATTTAATGCATTTAATTATTTAATACATTTAATAATTTGCATATATTGAACCATCCCTGAATCTCTGAAATAGAGTCAAATTAATCTTGGTGGGTGATCTTTTTAAAATATGCCTGTATTTGTTTTGCAAGTATTTTGTTGAGGCGTTTTATATCTGCCTTAATGACATGTATTGGCCTGTCGTTTTTGTTATTGGTGTGTCTACCTGGTTTTCATATTGGAATACTACTACTGATTTACTAATCTCACCATTTTGTAACCTTTAGGAAGAGTGATTTTTCTCTTAAGACCACCTGAATTCTCATGTTGGGGGAGTAATGATTTACTGAGGGAACCCTGCTCCTAGAAAAATTCCTTAAAGTACCTGAGCCTCAGTTTTTATTTCTGTAAAGCAGAAGAGTAAGTCTTCTCAGGTATACTACAAATGGCTTTTGTGAGAGATTATTGAAATAGTAGTCTTGAGAATATTTTCAAACGATAAATATTTGCCTAAATATAAATTGTGAAACAGACGTCAATTATTCAAAAGTCAAGAAAAATTCCGGGACATTTGATATATTGATGACATAGTTAGATATGCTTGCAGATGTAGAAATGACATAGATATGAATGAAATGGTAAAAAAAAATCTATTTACAAACACATGTGATATATATCTCTAAGATGTGTAATTTAGAAGGGGATTGGGCGTGCTTTTCTATAGAAAAATCAAATAAAGGATGGGATTTGGGGGCTCTGGTTGTGTTTTTTTTTTTGTCGTTGTACAGTCTGCCTGTGGCTGGAAAGTTACTGAAAATAGCAAGCAGACACATACACATTGTGGTATTTTAATAAAACTATCTACTGGCACTGAAATCTGATTTTCATATGATTTTCACTAGCAATAATACTGTTCTAGCCATGTGTCGTGGCATATGCCTTTAATCTTACCTCTTGGCAATCTGGGGCACAAGAGAGCTGAAATGGAATCAGACCTGTGCTATGGAGCAAGTTTCAGACAAACTCAAGCTATGCAATGAGCCCCCAACCTGCTCTTACCCCCAAACAGTATTCTTTGCATTGTTTTTCTACTATTTAAGGCTATAAAAATCACCTCCAATTTTTAACAATTTAAAGGAAACTACAGGCTAAGTTTGAATCACAAAATTAGAACAGATTTTCATGAAGTAAACTAAACTTTTGCCAATCAAAATTTATGTTCACCAATGTTTTCCACCTGTTCTGAGCAAAGGCTAGCCTTACTTTGAAGTTGAGTGAGACACATTGCCTGTGAAGGTGAGTAGGCCTTCCTGCCTTCTAGGTCCCATTTCCTCCAGAAATCAAGGCGATGGCATTTGATGATCTCAAAGGGACCTTCACTGCCCCTCTTTACCCAGTGAGCTGTTTTTGTTGACCCTGGAAATTTTAAAGAGAATTTTTATTATGTGTTCTGAAAACATAGTATTAGAGGTTATTTATAAATAATATTTAACATAGCCATCATCTTCCATAGTTTCCCCCGTTGTCAATTAGTTTTGTGTTGAGAGCAGTTAAATCTGTTTATTTAGCAAGAATCTCAGACTCGGTAGCATCTTGTTGAAGTCTCTCTTCAGGTTGAATTAAATCTCTAGATGCACCAGCCTTTCTATTCACTATTACAGCTACACTACTGGATGACTCCCCACTTACATCCTGCTCCTCCTCCCTCTACTTGGTAACCATGTTTATTCTCTGTTTCTGTGAATTAATATGTGAGCAGAAATAAGCAATCTTAGATAATTCCAAATACAAGTATTGTACAGTGTGGATCTTTCTCTGTTAGGCTTTTTCTAGTCTATTATCCTCAGTTTCCATTTAGGTTGTAGCAAGTGGCAAAACTCTGCTTTTAAAGGATGAATGACACTGTTCCAGATAGGTCTAAGTAGCAATTTCTGTATCCCTTTACGCATCAACGGATCCTTGGGTTATTTCTATGTCTTGGCTATTGTGAATACTGAATTTACAGGAAAATACAGATATCTTTACAATGCTGACATTGCATTTTCTTTGGACAAATGTCCAAAAACAGGATTACTCTGACAGTTGAACTTTAAATTTCTTTATGAGGTTCTTGATGTTTTCTGTAGTGGCTTCGTAAGTCCACATTCCCACTAAGACTGTTCAGATCTCCTTCTTCACATCCTTGCCAGCTTACTACTGACTAGCTTTTGTTAATTTTGAATTGATGGGAGGTGGCATCTTACCGTGGTTTTGACGTGCCTTGCTCTGTTGAGGAAGGATGTTGAACACTTCTTCACATAGCTCTTTACTATATGTGCCTTCTCCTTAGTCAAAGTCTAGTTAGGTTCTCTGCCCATTTTAAAGGGAATTGTTCCTCCCTTATTGAATTACATGAGCTCTTTGTAAATTTTGTATGTTGGCCTTGCATTATATACATCATTTGCCAATATTTGTTTAATATATAGCTTCTTACATAATGTTTACTATTGCCTCTGCTGCCATGCAGACCATACTGAAGTTTTAAGTATATTGATGAGCAGAAGCTGATGTCTGTGTCTTGATATGTCAGTCTTCCCTTGATTCTCAAATTTCTCAGTACTGAACTAGGTATGTTGAATGAGCATTATTTTTCAGAGCCTTCTAAGGTTTGCAACCGTATTATCACCACACTTCCCAGGATCTGCAAAGGGTATGTTTCAGTATAATTTTTCTTATTCCAAATACTCCCACAAACGTGGGTTGTAACTCATACTATAATAAATGATCACATCTATAAAACAAGAAACCTAATGCCTACTTTGTGGGCATGCGGATAAACTTAATTATTTAACACTTCTGAGGAACTTTCAAAGCTGTGAGTAAAATGTATTATTCAATGCTCAGAGCTATTATTGTTTGTTATTTCCTCTGTTATTTCCCAGTAGGCACCTCATTATTAGTATAAAACGGCAGTAGTTCTGAAAGAGGCTGGCACTTAACTTTGTTTGTAGGGCACATGAAGCTACAGGTAACATTTTAATGAACTCTCCCCCTCCTTCCTCCCACACCCAGGATCATTACTTAGCATAGATGCTGCACATTCTGTTAAATGCTCACATTTATTAGTATTTAACAGTAATTGTGTCTGAGTATAAAAGGAATAAGGTAATTTTTTACAGTGAAGATAAGGTAATTTAATAATGTTAATAAACTTAGGGATGTTAAATGATGTCTTGCGAGATGAAAAATAATGAGTTGGATTTAATGGTTGTAGTTGACCTTTGTGTAGGGTTAGAGCCTTTGGATACCGATCCCAAGTCCTGCTTCCATAATATTCGACTTAGTTCAGAAGGGCATATTATAAGATATGAAACCATTTAATTCCCACTTACAAAACTGTGAAAATCAGCCACATGTTATACTAAAAGGGCCATGGGACTGTGGTCCAGCTTCCTCTACAGAGGTTCAATTCGTCTCTTTTTTAGCAAGTTTCTTCTTTCCCTAAATCTCAGGCTCCTCATAAAAATTATTACATCGCTGATTTTCAGTTGCTGCTCCTGGGAACCTAAGGCACAAATATATAAAGATTTCTACCAATAATTATTTTCCGATAAACCTAGCAGCATTCATGCCTCGAGATTATATGTATTATTTCTCTTCTACATTTCAAAGTTCTTTTTAAATGTGCATCCAAAGTGTTTTGTTGTTAAATTCTTTTATCTAGTGACCAAGAGATTGTTTCCAATGTTGGCATTCAATGATCTTGCATCTCAATTGAAGTTGACATATTAAACACACACACACACATAAAAACATTTTTTGAGGACTTCAATTATAGGCTGTAGGACAAGTATAATTCTTGAACTACAGAAGTGTTGTTAAATGAACAAAGGGAATCATTGAATAAATGGCACTAGTAAGGTGAATATTTTGATGATTTTCGACAAGTTACCAGCCATAAATTTTCTCAGTATTTTAACCCCTGTCATGTACTAGGTGTATCCAGATAATACTGGAATTGTCTAGTCATATAGACAAAGTTAGACCAAGAAGAGCTATGATATGCCTTTCCTAGTGCTGAGCGTCCTGGACAGTGCCTTGACTTGCAAGTTTTGATGTATTAGCACATTAACACTATAGGGTAGGGGCTTGAAAAGGCCTGTTTCAGAGCTGATTTCTCCTTCTGTTATGGAGATTTAATAGTTCTGACCCCAAGAAATAATTTCACAAGCAAGTGTTAAAAGCTGGGCTTACACTCTCAGGTGTTGTACAGAATAAAATGTACACAGACTACTATACAATCTGTTTAAATATTTGTATAAAACATTCATACGTAGAAACAGATAAAGTGATGCTTGTTAGCCTATCTATATGATCACTTATATTTGAGAAAGAATAAGAGCTTTGGAAGGGATATGGAGTTTTGTTGATGCGCTAACGCTCACTCTTAGATCTACTACTGTGAAAAACGACAATACACTTAACACTCTGTGTGACATGTGAAACAGCATATCTGAAAGCAGGCTTTCCAGGATGTTGTGGTCATGGTCTGCCACAGATAGTGTGCCAGGACCCAGTTCGTATTGTTGGTACAATTAAAGAGGATCCTTGGCCTGACAGTTGGTCACCATGCAGAGTTAATAGCATGCTGGGCATATAGGATCAACTTAGAAAAGCATGGGGCAGAATGGAAAGCCTTTCACTAGAGTGTTCATCACAGTTCCCTGTCATTGGCTATCCTGAGAATGTGGCTAAGAGCTGCCCCCTGTGTGTATCTCCATCTAGGGTGTTTGTTTAATATCTCTCTCGTCTTTGAAATCCCTATTATCAAGAATAAGATAACCGTAGTAGGTAAGCTTAATCTCTGTTTATTTAGCATTCCCAGCAGTGTTTATTAATATCATGAATATTTACCTTGCATTAGACTCTAGGCTAAAAGGAGACTTTAAAAGGATACCATCGGCTCCATTTATTTGCAGGAGGAAACTGAGAACAAGGGTGTCCACTCCCTGCAGGGTACAGTTAGCAATCTGCCATTGCAGAGGCAAAGCCTCACAGATAACCAGGTTCCAGAGCCAGAATGCAATGTCCATGTGCAGGTAATGACACTGGGGGTAATGACACCCAAAGAATCAGGGCCCCATGCTAAGACCTGCCGTGTGCCACAGAGAAAGCGATGACAGTGTTGTCCTCTGAGCACTTACAGTTGTATTTGAGCTGAAAGGAAGAAGGAGTGAAAGGGTTAAGAGAAATACCAGGCAGACTGAACACTGTTGGCTGAGGGAGAAACATCCTCGGAAGAAAGCAGTAGGAACTTGTCACCACTGAGGCGTCATTACAAAACAAGCCAAAAGCATTGTCAGCATGTAGCAATGTAGCCTTCTCCAGAGGACCAGGGGCAGAAGAGACGCAATGGAAAGAATACAGGAAACAGCTGCTCATCACTGCATCCTTAGATATCTACTGCTTGGAGGGATAACTGCATATGACAATCAGGTGAAAGGTGGTTTCCTAGGTGATTCTATGACCATGCAGCCAAATCAGCCTCTGCCTTCTTTCCCTGATCCTCGTCAGCAACCCTCTCTTTGCTGCTGTTATTCTTCCTAGCACCATGGCCAAACTGGATCTGTCTTCATTTCCATTACTGCTTTTGATTTGGAATGAGACAAGCATAGATTTTTTGAATAGGCCTACTTTTTTTTATAACATCTTTGTGGTTATGCCTAGCATTTGAGACATTAATATGAAGTCACCATTTTGACCAATATGCGTAAGTCACATTTTGGCAAGAAAAGACTCAGCAGGGAAAATAGATAATATTTATGACATTTTTGAGCTCCACACCAATATTCTCACTTTCCCTCTTTCCCCCTTCACATAAGCACACGAGAGGGGGGGGAAACAGAGAGAGAGAGAGGGAGAGAGAGAGAGGAGAGAGAGGGAGAGAGAGAGAGAGAGAGAGAGAGAGAGAGAGAGAGAGAGAGAGAGAGAGAGAGAGACCATGTGTTTATAGGAGACCAGTTCCTAATTCATGCAGGACAGAAGAAATAAAAAGCGGCATGTTGCCCCGGGACATTTATGAACCCCTTTGCTAAGTATTTAGTGCACATTTTAACATGATGACACGTAGATACTTTATATTGATTTTTGAACTAACAGCCATCCTACCCGTGAGAACTTCCTACAGTAGTGAGAAAGTTCTGCTTCTGTTTTGTCTAATACATTGCTTCCTTGTCACTCATGGCATTTGAACATGTGAAATGTAGCTGCCATTCATCTCTTAGCTCCCAGGCTCAATCCTAAAATACCCCACAATGCACTGTTCCAGCTACTATCGCTGACTGCATCTGTGATTAGTAGCCTGCTTGGTGTTCTGAACTTCTAAGGTCAAATTTATAGTACACTTTGCAATTTACACTGACAATTAGGACTTGATAACCAGAAGATCTTTAAGGTCTTGCTGTAGGATTGTGCAAAGCTATCAGTTAAAACAGGATTTATTCTACATCTTAGTCAAACTTCTTTGCCCAAGCTAATAGAGAAGCCATTCACTCAATACCAAGATAAGGTACAGAGTGGTTTTCCACTTCCAACCAACATTGTCTGGGTTTCTGTCCTGCCTGGTTTCTGTCTTCCCACAGGTCCCACAGCCATTTAGCCCCAACAAAATCACACAGAAGTCTATATTAATGATAAACTGATTGGCCCATTAGCTCAGGGTTTTTATTAACTCTCATAATTTATATTACCCCATTATTCTTATCTATGTTAGCCACATGGCTCAGTACTTTTTTCAGCAGGGCTATCACATCTTCCTTCTTCTGTGGCTGGGACAGGACTGTAGAGGAATGGGCTTCCTCCTTCCCAGAATTCTCCTGTTCTCATTGACCCACCTCTACTTCCTGTCTGGCTGTTCCACCTATACTTCCTGCCTGGCTACTGGCCAATCAGAATATAAACAATTGTCCTGCACCACTCACCAACAAGCTTCCCAGTACATTAAAAAAAAACCTGAGAGAAAACATGTGAAACAAGAAAAATTAAAGAATCAATTTATTTCCTGAAGTGATATAAAAGAACCATTGTTCCTCCTTTGTTTCTAACTTAGTGTACCCACAGCTTGAGGCAATTATAAAAATACATGAAGGTCTAGTACTGTTAGGTACTGGTACATTGACAGAGTTCAATGCCAAGTTACAAAGGTTTATAAGATTGTATGCTAACATCAATAGGGCTTTGATGGGTGTACCTAAATAAAGAAGCAATGCTCTATCAAACATATGCATGGGCATATAAAATAAAAACTTGTATATAACTGTGTAAGGATTTGAATGGTTTAGTGAACTTGCCCCCCCTCCTTATTTCTCAGACTGAGCCTCATAATGATATTCTTTAAACACAAGACTTGGTATTTAGAGGAAGATTCAGAAAAAGCACTTGAAAAATGTTCAACATAAACAACAAAAAGAGACTTAGCAGTTATGTTATATATTTCTGCTCAAATATACATGCACTAATAATAATAATGACAACAACAACAATAAAGAGGCCATTAACTTGAGAATGGGGGACATAGGAAGGGTTGGAGGAAAGGGTAAGGGCAAAGTGTTATAATAATATCTCAAAGTGTTTTAGAAAAGACGGAAACAGGTAATGAGAAAAGTTCGAGCCCTTTACAGTCTGAAACACGGGACCAGGTGCTTTAGACATCTTCTGAAAACAAACCATTTGACTGGCATTTTAGACTGTGAGGAGACTTTGCGATTATTTGTGATTGTAGTACTAGATTATGTCATTTAAGAAATAATCATCAAGGATGAGGAGGCGAGTTAATCAGTAAAGTGCTCAATATATAAGCATAGGGCCTACAGGTGTCTGTACTGCCAGCACCTGGGAGGCAGAGAAAATCCTTGGGACCTGTGGTCATCCAGCATAACCAAAGGATATGCTCTAGGTCTAAAAAGGTACTGTAGTAGGAAGGCCGTTTGTTTGTTCCTGGCTAAACACACAAAAACTGTATTAATTGAATCACCGCTTGGCCCATTAGCTCTAGCTTCTTATTGGCTAACTCCTGCATCTTAATTTAACCCATTTCTATTAATCTGTGTATCGCCACATGACTATGGCTTACGAGCAGGGTTCCGGCTTGTCCGTTTCCAGTGGCAGCTGTATGGCATCTCACTGACTCTGCCTTCTTTCTCCCAGCATGCAGTTTAGTTTTTCCCACCTAGGTACATTCTGCCTTGCTATGGGCCAAAGCAGTTTCTTTATTCATTAACCAATAAAAGCAACACATATACAGAAGGACCTCCCACACCAAGAGAATGTTTACCTAAGTATAAGGTGGAGAAGTGATTGAGGAAGATACTAAACACAGAATACATGTGTTCACATAAAAGTACCACACACTCTGTTTTTTCACTGTGAGCTTATATTTAAAATCAGTTATTATTTTAAATTTTCATAGTTCTTTTTTGTACATATATTGCTGAAGAAATTTTAACTTATTTAAATGTATGGCTTCATTTATCAATGATTCATCATAACATCTTCATTAAAATGTATTGTAATAGACACTCAGAAGTGGGACGCTAAGATCCTTCCTACAAAGTTAGTTTCTATGTTTGAGGCTGAATATGTTTATGAATGCATGTGTGTATATATCTAACCGTCTTGCACAAGAGTATGATATTTCCTCCACTGTGCTTGAGCCATCAGTTTCAGGACTTTGCTGATACCCACACCTATAGATACTCAAATTCCTGGTCCAAGATGGCATGGTATTTGTACATAATAAACCACTCACCCTCCTCTATGTCTTTTGGTTACTTACAATGTTTCCTACAATCTAAATATTTTATAAATAATTGTGTTGTGTTGTTTAGGGAATATTACAGGTTTAATGCAGGTCCGTTTTTCAAATATTTTAAAAAACGCATTTATATATTTATAGAAAGAAATGAGGAAAGAAGGATGGGGGAGAGGAAAGGAAATAAAGAAGTAAAGAGAGTTAGGGTAATGGGGGAGAATAAACTATGATTAAAAATTAGGTGTTGATTAGAATCAGCTTTAAAAATTTCAATAGGAAGCAGGGTGATAGGCATTTGTATCTGCCCTGGGCCTTTAGACATGAATACTCTTACATTTGATTATACGTATCCAGACTGAAGGGAAGTCACTGGAAAAAAAACAAGGACATAAAGTATTCTAAGGTAGACGAAAAGGACTTACATAAAACACATTGATTGAAAATATGGTACAGGAAGTGATGCTGGGATGTAAGAGAAGCTACTGACAGTGGTCATCTCCTATTGTCGTAGATGACAGCCACCATGTTTAATTCTGTGCTAAGTGCTCTAACTTGAAAACCTTTGAATTTAGCAGGGGCTCTTTGCCAAAATGAGGCAGAATGATGCCAGTAAAGACCCAGAGGTGCACCGTGTGCCATAATTTAGATAGGAGCTAGAAACACCCAAATTTGAGTCTTTATTCCATGATTTATCATCTAGTGAGAATTCTGAAATCTATTAACTCTTCTCTGGCAGCAAGTTTAGTCTAATAGAATCTACATTCATGCATAGCTTTAACACATGACCTCATTTGGGATAGGGGTTTATCACAGTGGATTGGCATTGGCTCTAAATTCATTGACTGATGTGCTTGTAAGAAAGGGACACAGAAAAAACATGATGTGAAGATGAAGGCAGAGATTTCAGTGATGCTCCCACAAGTCAAAGGCACCAGGAATGAGCAGAAATCCCCAGAAGCTAGAAGGTGGGTACAGAACATATTCTCCTTAAGTGCCTCTAGATTCTAGAGTCTAGAAAAAAAAGCAATTCTGCCAGCACTTTGTTTTATATTCATGCTTTTCCATGACTGGAATAGAATACATTTTTACTATTTTAAGATGTCCATTTTATGGTATGGTATTTGTCACGGTAGTCCTGGAAAATTAACACATGTTCAAGCTTGTTTTCCTTCATTTCAGAGAAGGGATGATGGTTTTCATCTAAGCTTTGTTGAGACTAAAAAATCTAGAATCACTAAGAAGAGACTTGCTGGTTAAAAAGTGGTCTGCAAATATTTACTCTTGAAAATGCTTTTTAAGGTTATAAGATGCTTGATAGTGTCTGAGAACTAATTGGGTATCAGCATGCCACACCTTATGCCCACGCTGCCATGGGAGAGCATATCATGGGAGAATTAAGAAAACTGCCTAATATTATTTTAGCATCTTGGTCCTTGGAACAGAATAGTAATAAAATGTGCTGGTATTTACTTTGGGGGTGGGTAAAACAGAGTATTTTTTGCCAACACCCTGTGATGTTTTTCTTTACCCAGAATCTTCTTCCTCTCACAGACCAGTGAAAGCTCACTATGTGATGATTAGTAAGAAAAACGTGTGTTCAGTCTAACCTCCAAGTGGAGTTTGAAGGCAGCCTCCGTTTTTCCATTACTGCTTACCTTTTCTAAGAAAACCCATAACTTCTCAGGAAGGAATCCCTTGTATTTTGTACTAAGCGCAATCTGGAGTCCCTGGAGGAAATAGACATGTGAAGCCATCCAGTGCAGCTCACTTTCAGATGGTTTGGTAAATATCCACTAATCTGTTCTTATTGCTCTCCTGAGGGAACCGAGGGTTGTGTTCCTTCTCAACACAGAGGCAGAAATGGGCCAGGCTGGTTATAAAACAAGTTAGCTGAACTCTTGCGATGTTGGGTTTCTGCTCACTTGTTGTGTCTCACACGATGTGAGAAGACCCTCAGCCTCTCCATGCCTCTCCCTGTCCCTCAAATAGTCAAGAACTTGTGTGTGCATGTGTGTGAATGCACGTGTGTTTGTGTGCGTGCATGCGTGCGTGTATGTGTGTATGTGGGAAGGTAGCGATCATACCCCAACAGAGGTTGACTTTTGGTGTCCTCTCTTTTGTTCTCCACCTTATCTTTTGAGCCATTTTGACTAGATAGAAAGCCTTCTTGCCCCACTGGGATCCACCTGTCCTTGATACTCAGCACTGGGGTTGCAGGGGTGTGCCATCAGGTCTGACATTTTACTTGGGTGTTCAGGATCTGAATGTAGGTCTTTATTCTTGCATAGCAACCAGTAGATCTATTGAACTCTCTTCCCAGCTCTTTATCCATGGAATTACTTTCCATTATTGTATCCCATAATTTATCTTAAGTCTTTCTGCTCTCCTGCGTTTGCCAGCTTCTCTTTTACTATCTTGCATCGAGAAAAGTAATGATAAGTAAATGTACCGTCCAGTCTGTCCCTTGTCATTAGTGTGGTATGTCTGGTCATGACTAAGTGAACTCACAGAGGATAAAGTAGCGTGGTTTGTCAGAGCTCACGTTAGCTACACAAGGCTACATGGTTAAGAAAGTTGTGGTGAGAGTTAGTGAACTAATGTCTCCTTGATGTGGGTTGTGCTCTGTGTCCTGTGAATGTTTTGTTGTCGTTGTTTTGTTTTTTGTTTGGCTTTTTTTTTGGTTTTTTTTTTCAAGACAAGGTTTCTCTGTAGCTTTGGTGCCTGTCCTGGAACTAGCTCCTGTAGACCAGGCTGGCCTCGAACTCACAGAGATCCGCCTGCCTCTGCCTCCCAAGTGCTGGGATTAAAGGCATGCGCCACCACGGCCCGGCTCCTGTGAATGTTTTATTGCTATTGGTTAATAAAGAAACTGATTTGGCCAATAGCTAGGCAGAATAGAGCCAGGCTGGAAATCCAAGCAAAGATAAAGAGAAGTTGGGCAGTGGTGGTGCACGCCTTTAATCCCAGCACTTGGGAGGCAGAGGCAAGTGGATCTCTGTGAATTTGAGGCCAGCCTGGACTACAAGAGCTAATTCCAGGACAGCCAGAACTGTTACACAGAGAAACCCTTGTTTGAAGAAAAAGCAAAACAAAACAAAAAGTTAAAGGGAGAAAGAAGGCAGAGTCAAGGAGATGCCAGCAGCCGCAGGAGGAGTAAGATGCTAGAGCAATCCAGGGAAGACATGGGGCATGTGGCTATATACAGATTATTAGAAATTGGTTAATTTATATGTAGAACTAGCCAATAGGAAGGCTGAATTATTGGCCAAACAATTATCATTAAGCCTCTGAATTATTATGTCATAAGCGACTGCAGGGACCAGTGGGCAGGAGAGAAATTGGTCCAGTGGGACCAGACAGGACAGAGAAGAGACTTTCAGCTACACCTCCTTCTGCTATGCTCGGAGTTAGGAAAATTGTCTCTATGTTGGTGCATAGAGAGGGCTGGGAATGGTGGTCAAATAGTGTCAGCACGAAGGACTCCGAGTCAATTCTAAGTTGGAAATTTACACAGAACTCAGTGATACTAGAAAATGGAGCTTCTTCAACATCACAGTTATATTGTTTTCTTTCCATCACTTACGTTTGCATCTTTCTGTGTTTATAAGCGGGGATGTTACCAAAGATCAAATACAAGTTTATCAGCATGTCATTCCCAACGGAGACTTGGAGGAGCTGAAAGATGCAGAGAACCTATGCTTATTGTCTTCTCTGCCCTCACAGAAGCACAAACTATTCCAAGTCTCTGGAAAAAAATCTCACACTCACCAATCCCACATTTGAAGTTTGGCTTTCTTCAAGATCATTGGTGTGTTTTTCAAAGTTCTATGACACCTTCCTGAAGTTTAATTAGTAACACCTACCATGTATTTCAAATTCTCTAGAGAAAAATGATTGTTATATGTGTATACGATAGACATTGTGATGTTTAGGCGATTCTTACTTCCCTAAAGGATAAAAGGAATACCCCTTAGATGGGTTGGAGAGCTGGCTCAGTGGTTAAGAGTATATACTGCCATTACCAAGGACCCAAGTTTGATTTCCAGTACCTGTGTTTGGTGGCTCATAACCACTGGCAACTATAGTTTTGGGGGATCTGACCTCTTTGGTTTCTGATGGAGACATTCACACATAAACATGGACAGACACACAAACACATATTAAAAATTAAATCTGCTTGCAAAAACTTCATTGGAGTTCATCTTATATTAAAAATATCTACTTGATGTGTTAATTAGGTTACTTTGGGGGGGGTATGTTCAGGGGCTTTTATAGATCTTCAGAAATATCATTCTTTACTCAGTAAGCAAATTTCTTTTTTTTTCTGTTGGAAATAATTCAGAAACTCTGCCTAAGTTTTAAAATTTCGTAATCAGCCCTGGAAGTCTGTATCTATATTCTCATAAAGTTAAAATTAAAAGGATCATTAACATTTCTGATTTATTGAAACCAGGCCCCAGAGTGATAAAATAACTCACTTGAGATCATTTATCAAATTAGTGTCAGGAAAATCTCAACCTCTGGTTCTTAGTTCTATAGTCAGTGATCAATAAGGGTAATAAAGCTATCCTTCTCATTCATGGGCTTAAGGGCTCTGTAAAGAAATGAAACTAGCTGTGTGTGTGTGTTCCAAATACAGTGACGTGCGTGCGCGCGCGCGCGCGCGCACACACACACACACACACACACACACACACACACAATGGGGGTGGGGGGTGGAGAAATATAAGGCTGACACATGCCCAGATCAGCAGTCAGTTTGGAAGGTATAGGCAAACCAAAGGTGTTAGTCAAATTCAAGGCCCAATTGTATAGCTCCAGCTTAAATGCTAGCAAGCCTGATAGCCAGAAAGAACCGGAGTTTGCATTCAGTATGTAGGTGAAGGCAGGAAAAAAAAAATCCAATTCCCAAGCATGAGGTGGCCAGATAGGAGGTCTGATGGGTGAGAGGGTCCTTCTTCGTGTCCTGTGCCATTGACAGATTAGATGAAACCTGTATGCATTACAGAAGGCAATATGCCTCCAATTCAAAGATAATCTCATTTACAATTATTCTCATAGATACCCAGAGAAAAACATTTATCCTAATGTCTGGGTACGTTATGGTTCAGATGAGTTGATACAGAACATTAGTCGCCTCAACACACAACAGAATGACCAAATGAAAAAGTTATAAAGAAACAAAATGCAGGAAAGGAAGTAGAAATAAATTTCATTAGATTTTTCTGGTGGAAAAGAAAAAATAGCACAGCTCTTTTATAGCTTGACATATATGCATATATACATGTTATGAATGTAGATTAACCGTTCTTATTAAGCAAAACATTAAATTATCACAGTGCATTGCTATTGGATTCTGGAGTTTGGTTTCAGAGAGATTAAAGCTATGTTCACACAAAGAGTATGTACTATTATTCTCCGGGACACCGGTAGCAGCATATATGTTCTTCAACAGACGTGGGGATCACATATGCTCTGCCGTGAAAGTAAATCAACTGTTAATCTATGCCACTACTTCAATGACTCCAGGAAATTATGCCAAGAGAAAAATGCCACAGAATTATAGGGTTTTATGGATCCATGGCTATAATCTTTTAGATGACAAGATTTCTGAAGTGGAGACCGTTTTTTCCAGGCAGTAGTGATTGGCTGGTGTGGTGACCGAAAGGAGATGGTGGTTATGGCTGGTCAGCACAAGCAAGTTTTGTGAGGAAAAACTCTCAGAGTCTGCCTGTGGGGATTCTATCTAACCTTTTATGTGCAGCAAAACTGAGCAGCCTGTGTTTGCACACAGCTCAAACTGAGGAGCCGGGTAGATCCCATGCCCTGTAATATGCTGCCTTAGTTTTGCAAGTTTGAAACTGGATGGTATATTGAGGTCATCTCTGTATTACTTCCTGCAATTTCATGTGAATTGATAATTATCTGTAAACATTTCAATTAGAGAAGAGACATTCCTGCAGAAAGCTAGTTTTATGAATGCTGTATGTCAGTTTGAGCAAAAGGATGTTTGTGTGCCTCTGTGCAGTGTTGCTGAGGGGAGCAAAGTAGACCTCTATACTATATACTTGTGGAAGCTCAAATTGCTTCAAACTTCATGCGAATTTGTTTTTCCTTTGTGTGTGGTGAGTTAGTGAGGAGAGGTCAGTCTTGGTTGTCTTCCAATCTTGGTTGTTTTCCTCAGTTGCTTTCCACCTTTTGTGCTGTTGTTGTTTTGATTGAGAAGACCTGCCCAGGGGTCCTCTCTCAGCCTCTGCAGTGTAAATATTGCAGGTATTCACCCCTGCACCCAGCTCTCCCTTTGGGTACTGGGGATGTAAGCCCAAATTATCATGCTTACACAGCATGAACTTTACCAACAGATCCATCTCCCCAGGACACATTTAAAATCATTTGACCTGTTTATTTTACACCCAAAGTCAGAGGAAAATAATTAGAAGTAAAGGAAACAATCGTCCATAAGTATCTTTAATATAGTTTTATGATGATCACATGAAAATGTCCAAAATACTTGTTAATTGGCTAGAAGCTCATGAGATAATGCTGGGTCCAAGAGTTAAGATGACAATGTTAGTTATATTAGAAACCATATTCCAACACCTGGATCTGATAGCTTACATTTCCTAGATGTCTGAGTTGGGTCAGATTGCTAAATTTCTTTCTGGACCCATTCTTTTTACAGTAGCCATTTGTTAACAACATTCATACTTAATAAAAATGAAATTGGCTTTAACTCTTCCAAGCATATGACTTTTAAGGTTGGTGTGAAGTAGCAGTTGTCTTTGTGGTAATAATATTATCCCTGTTTGTACTTTTGTGCTTTGAAGAAACTTTCACATTTGACATAGACATATGATACTTTTTCAAATGAGGTACATGTGAGCACATGTGAAATACTAAACTTATTCCTACGCTTTACACCATTAGTGATTAATTTCCATCCATGCATTATTCAAACCTACAACTCCTACAGGTGGTCCATATGTAAAGAACATGGTAAACATCTATGGCCTGATGCATCCTTAGACATTCTTTAAGATAGTGAGAGTCTGTGAACTGAGCATTTAGCTGTAGTCAAATTTGCACCTTATAACTAAATAATATGATTTGATCTTGAAGAACAGAAAGAAAATCTTTAAAAAAAATACTCTTCATTTTGGCAGTAGAGAGATATCTTTCTGGGAAATTAGTTAGATTACAAAATAGGTAATATATGATAATTGTTTCACATACACTGATATGACATGTTGACTTTAGTATTGAGAACTCAAACCAATTGCCTGATACATTAGGAGGCATTTAAACATTCACTTAACCATTAGTGAACTTTTAATTTGACTTTCAAGAGGCATCTACCAGCCTTCCAAACAGCTTGTAGACCTGTGACATTGTAGCACTGTGAGAAAAAAAAATGATCCTTGGAAACAAAAAACTACAGAATGTAGTCAGCGGGAACTATCTCATCTATCTATTCCAATAAAATGTATCTAGCTTATCCAAACATCTACCAATCAGTCTCTATGATGTGCCATTAAACAACCCAAGAACTTCTGAAAAGTGCAATTCATGACATAGTTTCTAAACTTCAGAAACACATTATGCTTAATCATAATTTTGTTCATGATTCAAATCTTATTTTGATTGTTATTTTAATAAATTTTGGGTCTTCAAAATTATTTTTATTATACTTATAAAGTCACTTTCATGAGAATATTTATAATATTCTTTGAGCATATTTTCCCTCACATACCCCACCTTTTTTCACCTGCCTCTTCTCCATCCCTTTTGCTTCCCTGGATGATTTCACATCTACTTACATATATAATTTTATGTATCTGTATAAAATCTATGATTTATAAGGGAGACAAAGGATATAATATTTGTCTTCCTGAGGTTGACTTAATTTGATTATCTCCAGCTGTATCCAGTATCCTGAAAATAACTTCATACCTTTTTCATGACTGAAAATAATCCCTCTGTGGATATATGCCATAGGTTTTTATCTTTTGCTTTGTTGACAGAGGCATAGGATGGTTCCATAGTTTAGCCACTGTTCATAGTGCCACAGCTAACATTGATGTGAAAGTTTCTTGTATGATGTGTTGACTTGCAGCCCTTTGGATAAATACCCAAGTGGTATAGCTGGGTCATGCCAAGTTCTACTTTTAGGAGTTTGGAATTTGTGTTGTTGTTGTGTGTTTATTTGAGAAACTTCCATACTAATTGCTGCGCTAGCTGGACTCGTTTACATTCTCACTAACAGTATATAAGTGTTTGTTTTCTCTACGCCCCTACCAGCATATGTTGTTATTTGTTGTCTTGATGACTCCCACTCTGACTGGGGTGAGATGAAATTTCCGTGTAGTTTTGGTTTGCATTTTCAAGCAAGTCTGAACCTTTTTCACATGTTTAAAAACATTTCATAATCTGAAAGTTTCTTGTGACACCTGGTAACAAAATGCTTGCAAACTACAACTTTTAAAAGACGGGATGTTTTCTGAAAATAGAGATTCCATATTTTCATATTCCTGCTTCTGTATTCATTCATGGTCTCAGAGCTATACTCTTTTAAGGAAGCCATTAGTGTTTGATTATAAGCCTATTATCAAGCATGAAAAGATATTAAACTTTTCTAAACTCATAACTTTCTATTTATTTATTTATTTACTTACTTACTTATTAGCAATCCTGACTGTCCTGAAGCTCAGTCTGTGGACAAGGCTGGCCTCAAACTCACAGAAATCTGCCTGTCTCTGCCTCCCAAGTGCTAAGATTAAAGGCATGCACCACCACTGCCCAATGCTCCTATTTTATTCTTTTTAAATGACTTTTTTGTTTTTATTGAGCTATTTATTTTTGTCTGCTCCCCTCCCCCCACCTCTCCTTCTGCCTCTCCCATGATCTCCATGCTCCCAATTTACTCAGGAGATCTTGTCTTTTTCTACTTCCCATGAAGATTTAGATCTATGTATGTTTCTCTTAGGATCTTCTTTGTTGTCTAGATTCTCTGGTATTGTGAATTGTAGGCTAGGTTTGTTTTTTTTTTTTTTGCTTTATGTTTAAAAGTCACTTATGAGTGACTATATATTACATTTGTCTTTCTGGGTCTGTGTTACCTCACTCAATATGATGTTTTCTAGATCCATCCGTTTGCCCACAAATTTCAAGATGTCATTATTTTTTCTGTTGGTAGTACTCCAGTGTGTAAATGTACCACATCTTCTTTATTCACTCTTTGGTCGCGGGGCATTTATGTTGTTTCCAGGTTCTTTCTACGACAAACAATGCTCCTATGAAAATAGTTAAGTGCATGTCCTTTGGTATGATTGACTATCCTGTGGGTGTATACCCAAAAGTGATACTGCTGTGTCTTGAGGTAGGTTATTTCCTAATTTTCTGAGAAATTGCCATACTGATTTCCAAAGCAGCTGTACCAGTTTGCACTCCCACCAGCAATGGAGGAGTGTTCCTTTTACCCCACATCCTCTGCAGCACAAGTTATCATCAGTGTTTTTGATCTTGGTCATTCTTACAGGTGTAAGATGGAATCTCAGAGTTGTTTTGATTTGCATTTCTCTGATGGCTAAGGATGTTGAATATTTCCTTAAGTGTCTTTCAGTCATTTTAGATTAATCTGTTGAGAGTTCTCTGTTTAGGTCTGTACCCCATTTTTTATTGGATTATTTGTTCTTTTGAGGACCAATTTCTTGAATTTCTTGAATTCTTTGTGTATTTTGGGGATCAGCCCTCTGTCTGATGTGGGGTTGGTGAAGACCTTTTCCCATTCTATAGGCTGCCATTTTGTCTTGTTGACCATGTCCTTTGCTTTGAAAGCATATTCAACAAATGGTGCTGGCATAACTGGATACCACATGTAGAAGAATGAAAATAGATCTATATCTATTATCATGCACAAAACTCAAGTCCACATGGATCAAAAAACACAACATAAAACAAATCACACTGAACCTCATAGAAGAGAAAGTGGGAAGTACACTTGAATGCATTGGCACAGGGAACTACTTCTTAAATATAAACGTAGTAGCACAGACACTGAGAGAAACAATTAACAAATGGGGCCTCCATTTTTATTCTTAATACAGTAAAGTTATTGTCTCAGAGGAAAGTCTAACAGCTCTTAGACCTACAAAAATGTACTCTATCACAATTAAATAAGGAAGCAAATTCAAATTATGTAGACACTGATCTACCTTTTAAAACAGTTCTGTAGCAAGGTCTTGCTGTGTAGCCCAAGCTGAGTGTAAACTCTAGAGCCTTTTGCCTCAGTCTCCCAAGCACTAGGATTGCAGCTGTGCACCATGCTGCCTGACTCTGGTCTATCGTTTTTAAGTTCTTGAAGTTTCAAAGATGATAATACTTTATAACACAGTTTACTGGGGCACAGAGTATATGGGTATCCATACAATAACCATGTAGGAATGACATAATCTTTATTGAAAGGAATTTGGAGCTATCAGTCCAATTTATCAGTGCATGCATTCTGATCCAGAAAGTCTACATCTAGGAATTTTATTTAGATATGGACAGGCGTGTGTAATGAAAATATCTATAGTAATTGAATCCTGTCATCTCTGATGCAAAGAACTGGCTGTAACCTAGGTAGTGACTGTTCAGGGTGATGGTGGAACATTATTAAGGGGATTTCTGTGTATCTAAAAAACAAGATAGCATAATGTACTAGATGGAATATTCATTTAGCAATATTGTTGAGTCATCAGAGCACAGGTATGAACTGTGACAGCAATCTGAAACCCACCTCCTTTAGCAGTCAAAAAGTTCATCAAATCATGACAATGGCCTGGCATGGTGGCACATGTCTTTAATCCCAGCACTTGGGAGGCAGAGACAGGCAGATCTTTGTGAGTTCAAGGCCAGCCTATTCAACATGGAGAGTTCTAGCCAAACCAGGGTCACACAGTGAAACTCTGTCTCAAAGAAAATTAAAACGAAACAGGAAGCTCCTCCAAAAAAGCTCAAACAGGAACCCTGACAGACGTTCTATTCTGTGGAAGGATGATGTCAGCAAGAAAGACATAGAAGAGACTTAGATGATCACTCTCTTCTGAGTTTTAGATGATGAATGCTTATTTCCTAATCAGAAAATAAATTAACATGACATATAATAATGCCTGTACAAATGTATAACAGATCAACATATGTACAATCAACTATCCTTTTGCTGAAGTTAATTTTTTCTTTATTTTTCTTTCCAAACCTAAAAGATAATTATTTTATAATAATGATGAGAAATGATTTTAGAAGGTTGAGAATTGAGCTCCATCACATTTAGATTATTTAATTGCTTCTATTAACATTCACATGCCTAGGATATAATGAACAGCTAAGTGGGTGAGGCTCCCTCTGTGTGTGAGGCTCCCTCAGTGTGTATGAGGTCTCTTATGTGTGTGAGGTCTCTTATGTGTATGAGAGCCCCTGTGTGTGTGAGGCCCCTCTCTTCTGCCTTTCCCTTTGTTTTGGAGTTTCTCTCTGGCATTAGCTAAAATTAGGATGGTTTTTGAAATGTATTCAGTGAAATTTAGGTACATAGGTGTATTAATATTTATATATTCGCTTAAATAAAGTGCTTTCACGTAAGTAGAAATAGGACTAATGGTACCATTGCATATGCCAGCCTAATTTGAGTAGGAATTTTAGTAGTTTTTGTTTGTTTGTTTGTTTTTCGAGACAGAGTTTCTCTGTGGTTTTGGAGCCTGTCCTGGAACTAGCTCTTGTAGACCAGGCTGGTCTCAAACTCACAGGCCTGCCTCTGCCTCCCGAGTGCTGGGATTAAAGGCGTGCGCCACCACCGCCCGGCTTTAGTAGTTCTTGATTTATTTTTATTTATGATTTAAAACAAAAAAGAATTAAAATTGTTCTCCATTTGCCAAGGGGAAAGATTCCTTGTATGGACTTCGATAGAACACTGGTTCTTGTTAGAAATTTCTGGCATTGAGTCCTGAGGAGCAAGGTGGCAGGAGTTTAAAGTACTTGGCTTAACAATACCATTTCAGTTCAGCACAAGAGAACGTGTGTTTTCACATTCAATTAACCTCTGTCTAATGCAGTGTTGACCCGATCTTAGAATTGATTATCTACCCTTGGACATGTTTTGAAGAAACATTTTAAGTAACTACATTTTCAAACACACAGTTTTGGCATCAGGTCATGACCGCTTTCCAGCCTTCAATACTGGGCCTCAGTGAGTGTCTTAGATGTTTCATTCCAAAACAAACAAACAAACAAAAACCCAAAAATACAAAGACCCCCCCCCCAAAAAAAAAACAGAAAAAGAAACCTGCAAAAGCTGACAGCATCAGGGAGCGAGGGAGCAGACTTTGTTTTCTTTGGCTTTTCTACTATCCATGGTCCTCCATTCTTGCATTTTCTGCACCAGGAATGACTTGATTGTGCTCGTAGTGGGCAACGTGCTGCTCTGGGAAGACATGGAGAAGGGAGTAATGATAATGGACTTCATTATTCAGAAAGAGTACTACAAGCTTTCCCAATGAAGCACCAATTTATTTGGATATGTTCCTATCTATCTATCTATCTATCTATCTATCTATCTATCTATCTATCTATCTATCTCCATCCATCTATCTATCTATCTATCTATCTAGATATAGTTATAGATATATATGTATATGAGGCTGTGTATGAGTGGACTATTTATATAAGATGTTATATATTAAATACATATATATAATCGAAGACAGAGAAAACACTAGGCACATTTTGTACAAACAAAACCAAAACAACCACGGGAGGGAGGCATGATAATTAGAACAATTCAGAAGGAATTAAACGGACATTGTGGCTTCACATCTAAATCAGTAGGTATTTTTATTTTAGTAAAAGAAGTGAACTATAATATTCACAAACATTAGATTAGAATTAGAAACTTGATCTCTGTGATTAGAAACTTGACCCAGAACTACTATGAAAAAGCATATTTGGCTTACACTGCTTTGTGTATATGTGTGTGAGAGAGACAGAGATAGTTACAGACATAAAGAGACAGAGGGAGACAGAGAGAGAAGAAGGGGAAGAAAAGCACTCTGTGCATCCACAATCCCTGTGTATGCGTGAGAGAGAGATAATCACAGAGATAGAAGGTCAGAGAAAGAGAAACAATGAGGAGGAGGAGGAGGAAGAGGAGGAGGAGGAGGAGGAGGAGGAGGAGGAGGAGGAGGAGGAGGGAAAAGAGGAAGAGGAGGAGGAGGAGGAGGAATATACCATTCTGCATTCACAATCCCTGTATCCCTGTTGTGCTGGACCCACCTTTGCCTCTATCATCACTGTTCTCATTTCTTCCTTAATCTACAATGTAAGCAAAACTTAGGGTAGGGAGTATGTGTTTCTCTCTGTATCCAGCATGGTCTCTATTGGGGAACTTGGTCTATAACTGTTATACAGTTAATGTTTATTTGACTGATCTTAATTATGAGTAATGTTTTCACTATTCTGTTGTAAATAGAGGGAAAAGGCAGAGCTAGATATGAACTACAAATTGATTGTCCTACAAGGTCCAGAAAGATTATGTGGTTAGCACTTGGTGTCTGCGGGCAGAAGTTGCTAACCTATCCACCTGCTAACCTTTAGAACTGATGAGGCAAGTATGTGTGTGTGCACACGCGCTCATGTGTGTGTGTGTGTGCGTGTGTGTGTGTGTGTGTGTGTGTGTGTGTGTGTATGCTAAGAAGAGGGACAAGGTAACCCTGTTCATTTATGGGTATTGGGAAGTTTCACAGTTTCCAAGGTATAGCCATGCTTTTCTCATGAGCATACTTGAATTCCAATGCAACATTAGAATGTTTCCTCTCGTTTACAGTTAAGTAAACTAAACTAAGAGCAGCAGCCTAACGGTTTGTCTGAGTTCCCCTACTAGGTATTGGATGCAACCAAGACTGGCTCTTTCTTAGACCTATTATTTCCTCCAACAGGAGAATGGCATTTCCCACGAATCTTTGAACCTCGTTCAAACTCCACATCTGCCCCAAGTTCTCACTTTTGTCAGCCCTGTTTCTGTGACAGGAAGTTGCCTCCTGTAGGCGTTTCAAGTGGCCCAGTGACTCCTGCATTCTAGTCCTGTGTTCTCTGATCAGTCATTTTCCTACCTGGCACATGCCTGTTGTTTTATCTTTTAGGAAAGAGCGGCCCATGGTGAGGTGGAGAGGAACAGGCCATTAGATGATTCAGTCCAGCCTGCCTCCTCAGTTCTCTTTGGCCGGCTCTGGAGGCTTCCTGTTTCTTAGTTGCCGATTGTTGCTTAGTGCCCTTGAGCTGAAGGAGGCCATGCTGTGCAAAATGATTACATCAACGTGCCAGTTGGCACAGAGAAGCCATGCTGAGCATATTTATTTGTAGCCACGCCGTTTGACAACAGTAAGCTTTAGTATTTGGCTTGCATCGAGAGAAGAACTAGAATGAAGGATGTTTGCACTGGGGACGGCGAACAGCAAAAACCTGAGTGTTCAGTCCTAATGTTTACAGCTTTCTGTGTGTAAATCTGTAGATACTGTTCTTCTTCATACAGGGCAGACACTTAGTGTGCGAGATGTGGACCCGTTTCCTATCTTGCTCTAAAGAGAGCTTGCATACATAACATTTTACTCTTGACAGTGGAGCAAGGTGCCAGGCATTTGGCCAATCCTTCCAGATTTCTTGATGCCCTTTCTGTTTTATAAAAGTATAGTCTTAGGGCTGGAGGCAGGAGGTTCTGAGTTATGAATAAATGTGGGCTTCTGTGTTTGTGTTTATCGTTATTTTTCCTTTATTTGTGTGCCTGTGTGTGTATAAGCATGCACCTCTCTCTCTCTCTCTCTCTCTCTCTCTCTCTCTCTCTCTCTCTCTCTCTCTCTCTTCTCTCTCTCTCGTGTGTGTGTGTGTGTGTGTGTGTGTGTGTGTGTGTGTGTGTGTGTGAAAGAGTCTACTTATTTAAACTCATGTTGTGACTTCTCTAAAAGGAAGATGCAATTTTCTCACCATAAAAGATCCGTGTAGCAAATGGTATTCTGCTCCGGGAATGGTCTATACATTATCTCCAGTCTTTACAAAAGCCTTGCAGTAGGGTGCAGCTATTTACCCCTCTCATAAATGCTGAGTAAAGTGTTTAAATGCTTCTTTTCTTTTTGTCTCATTGGGAGAAAGAACTGTTCCCTCCCTGTGCTTTGCAGTCAGTCCAACAATTCCTTCACATCCACTGTGGCAGAACTTGAATTCCAACTCTACTCTTAGGTTTCAAAACCCACACTTTCCTTATGCATTCAGTGCTGTATAGCTGAGTTGAACGCAAACCTCGTTTTTCAGAATGTAAAATTCACTTCTAATCCACACAGTTTTTCTTACTCAATCTGCTATCTGTGGTACAAAACTGTGGACAGAAAGAAAAGATTTGGGGGGAAAGAAATTGCTTTTAAAAATTAACTAGCTAGATGCAGACCAACAATATGAAGGGAAAGTACACATGATTTGGAATGTGGAAATATGAAAAGTGAACTTTGGATTTTGAGTTGCCAATAGCTTGCTGAATTAAAATGCATTTGATTATGATAAACTAGAATCAGATGATCCACCTGCTCATTGTAGATGCGGATTGAAGGTAGGGTCTCAGTACCTGGGCCTGCAGGGACTTCAGAGCTGAACATCTTCGTCTTCCAGGGTATCCAGGATGAATTTGGCTAGGGCAGTATTTCAGCTTGCTTCAGAGGAGAATTCCATGCTCCCTGCATTGACAAGGTACTCAAAGCTGAATACTCAGCAGTTTAGACATTTGAGCTTCAAGAGGTAGCTAGGGGATATCCAGCAGCCATAAATTAAAACCAAAGAATGGGGCATATAGTCTGTAATGTTCTTGGCGGATGGTGCACATGAGGAGAACATCAGTATTGGAATTCAAAACTGTCAAAGCTGAACCACATGGATTCTCTCCTCAGCAGCTTGTCAGGGGCAGAACTTGGGTAGCAAGCAAGAGGCACACTGGCTAGGGCAGGCAGGGTGACGTTTTTTCTACTGTATCCTTTTTATTCAGAGCACACACCAGGCAAATGATTCTCAGCAGGGAAAGATGCATATTATTTCTTGTGTATCACAGCCATTTGGGAGAGATGAAATATGGGCCTCAGAGGCCTTTCTGGCAAACTCCCCAATCACTGTAAGTAGTGCTTTTTTTTAAAAAAAAAAAAGAAAAGAAAAGAAAATAGGCGCTTTCTTATTTTTCAGTTTATCGAAACCAGAAATGGTTTTCATCTGCGGGGAGGGGGAAGCAAGCGGTATTTTATTCTTAAATTCAAAGCTAGGGTATGTTTTCATGTCTATATCAACTGAAGGGATGGGGTCAGTAGGCAAAAATGAAGAGCGAGCAGGGTGTGATACCGAAGAGGGTTAGTATATGGACAACAGAAATCAGACTAAATACCTCCTCGTGCTTCTTCCACCCACTGACCACAAATTCACATCTGAAATGGTCTAAAGGTTTTTCAGGTGATTATTTTTCTCCCTGGAGCCCATCTCATTAGCTATTCCCAAGAGTTAGAGAGAAAACATTGCCTAGTGGCTGGAGGCCCAATTATCCCACGTTGCTAAACTTCTGTTTCTTTGCTTTTGTTGGACAAAAATTGCCCAGCTGGAGACTCCTTTCTGATTAAGGATATTGCAAATGAAAGCCCAGCTCTAGCCAATATTCCCATTTCTTCTGCAAATGGTGAGAATGTATAGGTTTAGAGTAATTTAGCTCAAATTTCTTAGAGTAAAAGAAAAGTAAACGAGGAAAATCAAAAAGACTTGCTATTGGGAGTATCAGGAATGGACTTAACTACGCATGCCCACTCCCACGCATTCCTGGGTGGGTTGGTGGGTCATCACCCTACAATTATACTATGCCCACAGTTAGCAGTGGCATCTCTGAGATAAAGACTTTAACTCTGAGAGCAAATAAATGCCTCACAGATGTCAGCAAAAGACACTCAGAGGGAACTGGACAAAAATATCCAGTAGATCCAGTGAAGAATGACCGTACTCTGGCTATATCTTGTCACGCACCCTAACCTTGTCCCTTGACCAGTTCCTGTAGAATTTTCACCTCTCTCTGCTAGGGACATGTTGTTTCCTGTCTGTTCATTTTTGGATGTTTCTCAAAAATGTCACTATTCTTACCTAGGAAGAACAAGGTATATAAGGTATATATATATAGAGAGAGAGACTTAGAAAGATTGGTAATTTGAGGTCATCCTTGAACTCGTCCTCAGCCAGAGAAAAGGTAAACTTAGCATTTGGTCCAGCCAGTTGTGTGAGTCAGTCCTTGACCTGTGAGAACAGAAGCATTTGGGGTTGAACAGAGTCATTACTTTTTCCCTTTCATCTGTGGCTCTTATCTATACGACAGCTCCAGATGAGGATAGGACCAAAATTTGCTTCACTGGGCCAAAGAGCTAGAGAGGATGTTTTTGTCTCTATTTCTAGCAAAGAGAAAAATCAAATTTCTTTATTATTAATATACTGTCATTTATATATTATTAACACACTGCATATATATATACATATAATACATATACTATCTTATCTCATAACTTTCAGTACCAAATCTCTCCTCTCCTGTCTTTCTCCTTTATTCCTCTCTTCTTTTTTCTTTTGTCTGTTCTCCTCTTTTCCTCTTTCTCCTGCACTCTACTCGCCTTTCTTTCCTCAAAATGGTCATTAATTTTCAGAAATTTATTCATGTATTATCTTCTCTTAGATCAAACGGAATTAGTCTGTCAAAAGTTGTATAGAGTTTGTCTAAGGTCAAGAGATACACACTTGAGCTCTGAGACCCCCATCAGCTTGCAATCTTGCTTCTCCTACAGCCCCTTCTAGTTAACCAGGATCACTTTAGATCTTTTCCCTTGAGTGGGCAACATGAGTTCTCTTTTAAAAATGCATTCTGTATAACCTTAGTGTTTACCTCATACTATCAGAGAAGAAGAGACTAAGCAGGACCTTGGCAGCTATCCCAAAGTATTTTTTGTGATAAAAGATTGCCTGGTTCAATTTGAGCTCTGAAGAAAGCAATTTATGCTCTTCCACACTAAGGCAAGGCTTTGTTGGGCAACTTTGATTTTTCTTTGCTATCCTGAGTATTTATTTACATCAGTCACCCAAACTCATAATTTTCTGCCTACAATACCTAATACAACTGTAGAATTCAATGTGTTTCAAGCATTACCTTGATTTTGGTGGAGTGTAAACCTAGAATATCCATAAACCACACACTATGTGAGTTGCAGAGCCTGTTCAGCATCTTCTATGTCCTTCCTCCTCCATTTCAGTTTCTCATCATTTCATTCTCCTTGCAAAGATCTCTGCTCATCTCTTACCATCTAACAGTTGGTGGACTGACATCTCCAATACCTATCAAGAGTTTATTTGAAACAAGGAAGCATTCTGACCACTTCAGACTGTTGGATCAGCAGTCTATCTGGTTCCTCAGGCAAGTTGTGTTTACATTTAGAGTTGAAAGGCTTAATACTATTTGGATGTGCCTTAAGATGACTATAAGTGACCTTAAATAATCTAGCAACGACATCAGGGTCACAGGAGGTTCTGCTCGATGACCCAGATCTGAATGGCCCAGGGGAGGATGGCTCTGTAATAAAATGGAGAGTGACCTCTCTACCTTTGCCGCTGTCACTCATCTCACACTCTAGGTAGCCGTATTCCAAATGCTTCTTTCTCTAGGAATTTCCCTAAAGCTGCATGCTTGGCAGTGCCGCCTCTTCTAGCCCCCTTCTCCTGAAGCAGAGCAGAGAAGTTGACTTTTTACCCTCAAGCCTTTTCCAATAAGTTATTCAAACCTCTGGGAAATCTAATATTTCTTGCTCTTTCTTTGTTCAAAATAAAAAATAATAACCTAGAAATAGTTTATGAATTCACCAGTTTCCCATAATACATTACAGTTTTATACACACACACACACACACACACACACACACACACACACACACACATCTGGATTCTTGATTTCTTGGATTTAACTAGACAATATTGTATTTATTTGTATCTATCTAACATATGCTTTCAAAAATGTCTGTTTTCTATTTCTTTTTTCTTCTTAGGAGATAAAAAATACACCTTTAATCCCTCTTCCACATTGAAACACTATTAAATGAAGCACCATTAATAAAAACTCAGTGTCAGAAATTGGGTTCAACCTGAAGATCGAAAAGTAAAACAGCCAGTCACTGACTCTTACCTTGACCTCAGTCTGAAATGGCGATCCTGCCTCCTGGAATCTCGGAAGGAGATCGCGAATTGAGAACTGTTTCCTCCCATTTTATAATCCTCTCTAATGCTGGGATTAAAGGTGTGCACCACCATCATTAAAAGCATGCACCACCCAGTTTCTATAGCAATAGTGTGACTACTGAGATTAAAGGTGCATGTCATTATCGCTATTAGGATTAAAGGTGTGTGTTACCATAACCTGGTCTGTAAGGCTGACCAGTGGGACTGTTTTACTCTCAGATTTTCAAGCAGTCTTTATTAAAATGCAATTGAAATGCCACTACACCACATAATTGTGCTTTAGATATTAGAACATGTTTTTTATATCCTGTCTTACAACCCTCTTGTATCTACTGCATAATCTAATTTCTCTCACAATTTTTCATTTCAAGTGAAATTTATGGAACCTTGTTTACTGCTCTAAGAAAGGTTGTAGGCATTGATCACAAAATGAACCAAAGATCTCAAGCAAGTCATGGGAGGGTAAAAAATATTCTACCGTAAAGAGGGTATGTGTGATATAAAAGCAGACTTTTATAAAGATGAAAAATAAGCCTATTACTTAATGAAGTGCTATGTATCAGTCAGATGAGGTATTTCTACCCATTCTTAAAGAATATATGTATGTACATATATATGTATATATACATATGTATATATGCGTATATAATAATATATTATTGGTTTATGATCAGTTTATTATATTTTATGTTTATATTTTAATTTCTTCAGTATTCATTCTAAAAAATTCTTTAAGCAATAAAATTCTGAAAGTCCATTGCTCAGAGTGGCATGTGTCCACAGCTATTGAAGTTCGTGAATAATAGAAAGAGAGACTCACAGGGCATCGTAGAACTGACAGGGGAAACCATGCTATAGCTTAAGCATCCCCAGATGATGAGTGCAAATCTAACCAAACATAGCATCACAAACAGCAGGACTCACTAAAATTTTTCTTAGTCCCTTTCAGGTTATAGCTCATAAGACTTTAGAAATAACAAAAATGAGAAACTTCTCTGCAGTTGTGACATGCCAGCTTTTATTAGCCAGTAATCCAAATATTCAGACATAAACTCCTTAGGAGACTTTGCTCCATTGCAATAGAAAACATAGGGTTGACTATAAGATATAATATTTTACCAATATATTAATTTTGTATTATATTTAAAAATGTATATTTTTTTCTAAATATAAACTAAAAATTTTAGAGATTTAAACAGTGTAATAATCAATGACAATCACAAAGAAGTTAAAATCATCAATAATCATACTTCTCTCAGACAAATCATATTTTGGTATGCATTTCCTCATGGAAAATACTAAACATAATGGATATCATTGTGTATTGTCTTTATCACACCATGCATCCTCATTGAATATATTTTCCTATTAATTATCTAAAATCTTTATTTGCTTTTGACTCTTTCACAGATGTATTTAATAAATTGTAGTCATTTTCACCCTTTTTCACCCTCTTTCATCCCCCTCCATCTTTCCCTGGAACTTTTATTTCTCCCAAGAAGTTCTTTCTCTTCCTCCTTCTGCGTCCCATGTGATTTACCTGGGACCCACTGAGTGTAGTTAGTGCTGCATACACGTGAATGCATGGAAGTAATGTTGCTTGCATGCAGTGGATGGGAGGCTATTTACTGGAACATGGGCAACTTTTCAATGGCTACATCACTGAAGAAAATGTCGTTGCCTCCTCAGAAGCCATTAGTGGCCGGTATTCTACAGTGTAGAGGTAGACCTTCATGAGCCTCTCCCGCACACACGATGACTGGTTCTGTATGTATGGGTCTTTCACAGGTATTCACAGATGCCCTGGTTTCGTGAGTGCCATGGCCATTGACTTGTTTTGGTTTTGTTTTCTCAGAATAATCGCCTTTCCCTCTGGTTCTTACATTCTCTCCATGCCCTTCTTTTCTTCCACAGTGTACCCCAAGCCTTCTGCATGAGCGCAATACAGATTTCCAACTCAGGCCTGGACCCACTTTGGCCAGTAATGGGTCTTTGCATTAAATGCCGTACATAACCATAATAAAATTCTCTGATGAGGGTTAAAATCAACATTAATCTATGAATATAGGCGTGAATATTTTGAAGGCAGTTTAGCAATATGAGGATTCATCAAAATAGTAGTAGTTAAGTTCTTTTCTGGGGCCTATGAACTCCCCAGTCATGGGCTCATGAGAGGGTTTCTAGTACTATGCATTCTCTCATGTAGTACAGCTCTCACATCCAATCAGAAACTGGTTGGTTACCCCGTCATAATCATACTACTAGTGCACTGTGAGCACATCTTGCCTACTAGATTAGTAGATTGGCACCGTAGCTTACGAAGTTTACACTGGGAAAAATATTGATGGCTTTTCCCCCAGAATCCTTTTTTTTTCACTTTTAATTATTCCATAATATACCTGCAAATGTATGTACCCATAATTCATTTTATCATCCCTTTATTGCTGAATATAAATAGATACCTCTATCTATATATACATATATTATATATGACACAATATACATATATGTTATACAGTAATGTATTATTATATGTTGTATATATATTACATTAAACTTTTCATTGTATTACTGAAGTAAATATCCTTGAACATAAATTTTGACCATTTCTATAATCTAATGCTGACATTCTTTAGATTGGGACTGATAATTAAAATTATAAACATGTCATACTTAGCCATTAAATGAGTTGGCTGTTGGATTTATCTTGGATTAAAATTTTATTTACCACACAGTTCTCCAGTGGAGTGTGGGGTACAGAAACATGGAAGTGAGGATGTAACGAATTAGAATTGTGGCAAAACCTAAAACTATCTGCTAGCAAATGATTCAAATTCTTGCCAATTAACTAATTTTAAGCACTCTAAATTTGTGGGTTTATGACGGGAAATTTCAATCTTATCATTATAAACAAAGAAGAATTTCTCATCTTTCTATTTCCTAATAGGAAAAAGGGCAGAAGCACATTGAAATGTGTAATTGATGTATTTTTGTGTGTGTATAGAACTAGTAATCTTTAAATCCCTTAGGAAAGGTTTTCATTGCTTTCCTTATGTTGTTGAATGACAGAGAAAAACTGTGAACTCTGAGGGCAGAACTGGGGACTGTCTTGCATGTGTCTCCAATTTGCCTTGACAAATGGGGTACAGCAGATATAGGAACAGTGTGTAAACCCTTCCCTTGTGATGACTAGCATCAAAAAGAGATCTGGTTAAATTAATTTTATTTCCTTGAAGGATTCTCAAGTGAGCAGCAATGCAATGGGAAAAAATATTCCTATAAACAAATAAGAATGTTCTGAAAGGCCATTCTTGATCTTATCTTTTGAAAGCTACAGATCTTTCTTGATGATTTTGAATTGTACATGATTTCTTTCAATACGGGGGTCCCAGTAAACCAGATCTGTATCTCTATCACTTTTCTAAGAGAGATTTCCTGAAACCCCACCTCCCTTTCTTCTGATCTGGCATCTTACAGCACAAAGCATATCATGTCATTAGCAATGTTTTCTCTTAAAACTTAGTTTGCAGCTGGGGGCAGCTTAGTCTTAGCCCTGCTGCCCAAACCTAAGGACTTGAGTGGGATTCCCAGGACCCATGTAGAAGTCAAACCAGAATGTATCTATAACCACGATGCACAGGGGCTGGAAATGCAAGTCTGTTTTTAGGTACCTGTCCATGCAAATTAGTCAATCAGTGAGCCTGTCTCAAAAAAAGTAAGGTGGGGAGCTAAGGAAGAGCAATTGAAACTAACCCGTGGCCTCCTCACGTGCACCTCCAACATGTCTGTGCACATGCGAGCATGCGAGCACACACAAGAGCAATTGAAACTAACCCGTGGCCTCCTCACGTGCACCTCCAACATGTCTGTGCACATGCGAGCATGCGAGCACACACACGTGCGCGCGCGCACACACACACACACACACACACAGACACCACATAAAAACAGTTAGGCAGTACTGAGAAAAAAATGCATTTTAGCTTAAAAGTCTTATCTCTAACACCTGTAGCAATATGGGCATAGTTTATTTTGTTCTGTGAGTACATATAAGGTAATGAGCAAATTCATAGGACAATACATAAATGGAGCTTTCTTTATTATTTTAAATACAAATGAGTCATAAAACCTTAAAGTTATAATAGGGCTTGTGGCATAATAGCTGATACATATATGCTTCAATTGGTTTGAATCTATTTATCTCTTCAAATATTTATTATTAGTTGTGAAAATGTTTGGGCTATAATATTGTATAATATTGCCTTTCTGCTCCTGGCTCATATCTAAGCATGATTTACTCTGCTAAAATAGAATTCTTTCACACACAGTTAATTTAGTATTTTTTTTGCTTCTTTTTATTTATTTATTTATTTATTCTTGGAAAAAAATTTCTGCCTCCTCCCATTCTCCCATTTCCCTCCCCTTCCTCCCACTCCACTCCCCCTCCCCCCACTCCTTTCCCCCTCCCTCTCCAGACCGAAAAGCAGTCAGGTGGAAAGTCCAAGGTCCTCCCCCCTCCATCTAGGTCTATTTTTTTAACCATGAATTGAGGTTGGATTTTATTGAAGTTTTTTCAGCATACATTAAAGTGACAATGAGATTTTTAACCTTGATTCAATTCATGTTGCTGTGTTAGTTACTGATTTGAACATGTTGTTCTATTGTTGAACCCTTGAAATTAAAGCATGGTTTGATCTTTTAAAATGTGTTTTAAAATATTATTTAAAAAGAAAGAAAACTAAAAGTAGGCGAAAAGCCCTCCTAGCTGACATACTTGAACTTGCAAAGATCCTTCCGGGCTTCTCCGAAGCTACAACTTTCCAGGTTGGGCATGGCAGCTTCTAGCTGAGGCGTGTTGTGATTCCTCTCAGGTCCCAACATGCTGTCTGGTGCTGGATGTGTAACTGACCCTTACCCTAGGTCTTTTAATGGAATGACTAGGGGTACGCTGTCCATGGCAAGTCTGTGTTCACACCTGAGAGCTCTGGTTCTTCTCTTTCTTTCTCCTTCCTTCTTTTCTCCATTCTTCCTCTCTCCCTCCCTCCCTCTTCCCATCCCTCCCTCCCTTTCTCCCTCCCCTCCTTTCTGCCTTTTTTTAAAATTACTTTTAACACGAGCCCCCTCTGGCCTTCACCAGCTGTGGAAGTATGTTGACAGAATGGGCCTTCTCTCCGCTCATGGACCACGGGATGCACAAATGTCCACAGTAAGTCATATCACCCAAAGCTTGAGGAGTTAGAGAACCCAAATGAACCTTTGAGTTTGGGGTTTGAGGAGTATTATGGGAATGAAGTTATATGCTAGTCTTTGTTCCTGTCCTCTCAGATGTGACCTCTGTGCCTGGTTTCTTTGCTCACCAGCTACTGCTGTTCTCTTTATGGCCAGTGGACTCTACAGCTTAAATTTCTTAGCTAGTTTGTTACAGATGTTCCTATTCCAAGATAGTCAGACCCACTGTGACAGGGCATCTTGAGAAGCCTCACAGTATGATTTTCCCATGCTTCCAGAGCCTTAAACTAGTTCTCTTGAGCCAAGAGGCCTCTCTTGAGATGGCTCTTTATGACACTCAGGCATGGTAAGGGATATAATGGATTTCTTTTCTAAATTGAGCTTGTTGTGTGTGTGTGTTGGGAGTAGGGCACATTTAGACTAAATTCAAGTTTTGTATTTACTACTTCTAAGAACCTTGGTCTCTCCTGTAGCTAGGTCTGCCTGTTATCATCACCAGGCTGCCTGCACTTTGTAGCTATTGTGCCCACAGAATCTGGTCCGTGTCCAGCCCCTAGGGAACCTGAGTTGGAGATGCTGAGTGTTTGAAGCTTCCCTCTGAGTTGCCGTTTGGCTTCCCATGCTGTTTTTGCCTTTCTTCACTTCTGCCTATGTTCTTATAGCTCCTGTTCTCTTTCCTCCTCAGAATATAACTTTTCCTTTGTTGCCTTAATTCTTCTAACTCATGAAGTCCTCAGAGGAAACTCTCGTTCTGCCGTCCTACCCACCACATCTCTCAGATATCTTAATTTTGGTCTAGATGTAGAAATACAAGCGAACAAAGAATCCCATACATCAGATCCCTTTGAAAAGAAGACTTCAGAGGAAATTATTTTAACTTTGATTTTAGTGAGCATCAGCCTTTAAGAATAAAATCCTTACAATGTAACTAGAGAGTAAAAAGCATGGAGAAATGGATGTTTAGGAATAATTGATGAGAAAGATATACAGAATGGCAAGTCTTCACCCCCTATATTCCTGGGAGAAAGTCTGTGTGTTTAGGAGAGGTGAATAATGCTCTTTCCATTTGGAGACAATGGGAACTTAACAGGAAATGGTACAATGCAGGGGATTTCCTGCCATTGTGAGTTATCCAGCAAGTAACTCATCCATTATTTCAAGGTCGATCATTTTTGCCATTGAAAAACAAATAATCTACATCCCTTCATTTGATGGCCTGATTACAATTGTAAAGTCATAACTGATGGCTTACATCTTATACACAACTAAAAGTTTGTAAAACTTACTAAAACTTTGCATTTTTCAGTCATGCATACTCCATGAGTGAGTTAGTACCCAGAGCCTATACCTATGGCTTTCTCGCCAGTGTGCTTAAGGAGACACTTCCCTCAATTTCCTCAGAGGGTTTCTCTAACCGGAAGTTGCTCACACCTGCTTTGTCTTTGAACATGTTAGGAATATCTGCAGATATTGGTGAGTTTCCAGAAGATATGTTGAGTGTCTACAATAACAGAGAATAGATATTCTAAAGAAAGGTCTTTTTTCTTGGTTATTAAGTCAATATGTGTATCTGTAAGCCAAACATGACCACTTGCTCAGATCAGTAGTGGAACGGGACCTGTGTGGTTGTCCCCTCAGCCTTCAGAGTTCTGTTTGTGCAGCGAACTCTTGATTATCACACAGTAGCAAAAACCAATGAAGGAACCAGCAAGCCATAGCTCTGAGGGTTCTCGGTTACTTTATTATATAACAAAGGTGCCTGCACCCAGATTTCCAAAGTGTACCCTAAACATGAGAAAACACTTCATTCACATCAGCTGACATTGCTGAACCACCACCACCACCACCACCACCACCACCTCCACAACAACAACAAAACATCCTCCTTTCTTCTGAGACACTTTTCAGAAAGGAGATTGTGCAAAGAAAGTCATCAAGGAATTACTGACGTTAACAAGCTTTTCACTGGTCAGCAAAATATTTTCCTTTTGCTTTGAAGTAAAAATAAATAAAACAAAGCAAAATGAAGATGATCAGCAAAAAGAGCAGCAAACAAGGATATCTACATCTTCCCAGCAAGAAAAAAAAATGAGCAAGGAAAGGTCACCATCTTGTGTTTTCAGAATTATTTGTCTATCTCGCAGTTTGTGGTTCCAAAGTATTTTATCAGCATTAATTAGTTTTTCCCTTAAAATGTCTGGAAACATCTGACTTGAAACAGTTATGCCAACTTAAGTCTTAAAGTAAAATTTGGGCAGTTTGTATTTCTTGGAGGACAGGGTGAAAGAAAAACATTTTCTATTTATTTGGTTTTTCTTCAAAACCTTAAAATAACTGGATCTAATTTTCCAACTTTCCCTGTCTTGAAATGAGTATATTCTCTGCTTAGAATATTTATGGAATGTAAAACAAGTAACAGAAGAGACAAATTGTCCTTCTCATCTTACCCATGGACATAACTGGTAGATACTTTTTCTTCAAGCTCCGTGTGTTTGGTGAGCTTTTAATCCTCCACCACAATCCCTTTTATTTATATGGTGGATATTGTCTTTGACGTATTTCACCGGACTGATCCAAGACAATTTAATAAGCCTTCTTGTTTGGTTTATTTGTGTTTGTGGAATAGAACACGTACAGATACAAGCTGGCCTTGAGCTTGCTATGTAGCCAAGGATGTCCCTGATCTTCTCATCTCCCCACTGTCACCAGAATTAGTGCTAGAAATAGAGGCGTGCCCCACCATTCCTGGGTTTTATGTGCGTCTAGGGATCCATTGCCTGTTACTCCCTAAGCAATTGCCCGATCAACTGATTAATATCCCCAGTTCTAGTAAGTATTTTTTTAAACAATTAGTTAGTTGATTGATTTTATGTTTATTTATTGTGTGTGTGCATATGCCTTTGTTCCCATGCTCTCAGATGCTCATGTAGAGGCCAGAAGACAACTTTCAGGAGTCGGTTATCTTCTGCTATGTGGGTTTGGGGATGGAACTCAGGTGATCAGGCACGGTGGCATGCGCCTTTATCCCCTGAGCCATTTCACCAGCCCGTCTTCTTATTTTTAAGAAAGAAAGTAACATCAACTGAAGAAGAAGTCAGACAAGCCTAATGCCACTTTAAAATTCTACTTACATCCATTACAGATCATGAATTGTATCATAAAGCAAAGTTTATTTCTTTTTGTTCAATTGTTCATTTTCTTACAAAAGTCAGGCAAAGAAAATTATGTGTGAAAGTAAGAAATTCAAAAACCTTGTAAAATGGAAAAAAGTTAAGCAAATACAAAATGTTAGATATGTTACCTGAGGCTAACTAGAGCACATATTATCCAGTTCCTTTAAGCATATATATATATATATATATATATATATCTCACATATATTAACCATTAGTCCCTGTCTGGCTTGTTTTCATGGCAAAGAAATGGCTTTGGCTGGAGCTTTCTACATGGCTAAGATTAATGAGCGTCAAGGGAAGTATGTGGCACATGGAGCTGGAACAGGATTTGAATACCAAAGACCCAGCCTGGCTGTTCTACAAGATCTCGAACAAGCTAAAAGTGCCCCAGAATCTGTCTCCACCTCTGACAGCCAACTGAGGTACAAAGAGATTCACCGAGCTGTTGAACTTCCAGAAGGGGAAGTGAGAATGAAGAGTTCCTGAATTTATTTCAGTTACAGACTATTTTTCATGCAATCACACAGACAGACAGAGAGACAGAGAAAGACAGAGAGAGATATACAGATATATAAACAGAGACAGACAGTGTGAGATATTATCTAATCTCTCCCATATCCTGCACTTCTAGCTGCTGTTCCTCCGCATCTGTCCTTTCTGTGTTACAGCGGCCATAAAATCTAGAACAAATACTGAACTCAGTGGCAAGACTGGAAATGCTTTCTTGCTTTTCAGATTTCTGGAATGAGGCCCCAGGAACTGGTATAGAGTTGAGCTTTCTAGGCAATTCTACCTATTATTCAGCGATGCTGGGCTCTGCGGTTTCATAATGTAGTTTTTAAGGGCTTCAGTGAATGTATTCAAAATAGCTTCTGATCCCTTAAGGCTAAATCAGGGATCTTTCAGATAATAAGTTCTCAATAAATATTTGTTGAGTGAGTGTAGGTGTAAAACATTATTTAGATATTTAAACAGTGTTTAAGTAAGATGAAAATCAAAGAGAAGGCAGATCCCTGCTAGCTGCCTGCCTTAGTTACCACTGGCTCTGTAGACTTCAAGAGCCAATAATAATCCAATAAGAAGCCATCAATACTTCCTGAGGATGCTGTGCTTTTTGTCGAGGTCTAGAAGGCACCACAATTTCTGAGGATGCCATGCTTTTAGTCAAGGTCTAAAGAACCTTAAGCTTTGACTGGAGAGGTGGTTCAGCAGTTAAGAGTGCTGCCTGCTCTTCCAGAAGTCCTGAGTTCAATTCCCAACAACCACATGGTGGTTCACAGTCATCTGTAATGAGATCTCGTGTCTTCTTCTGGCCTGCAGACACATACACACAGAGAAAGAATACTATATACACAGCAAAATCACACACATGCATAGTTGTATAAATGTATACACTGTATACATAAAAATATACGCATAATTATGTATACAGGCAGAACACTGTATACATATTAAAATTCTAGATCCAAAATTATCAGAGCTGATCTTTCATACTTTATTTTTCTTTCCTTTACCATGTAACTGATGACTGTGTGCACACAAATAATGGGCATTGTCCTATGATGTGGGACTCCCCTCTGTATGCTGTGAGTACCATTTGTTAGTAAAGGACTGTGTAGGGCAGAATGTAGGTAGGCAGAGAAAAACTAAGCTGAATGCTGGGAGAAAGGAAGACAGAGTCAGAGAGAAGCCATGGAGCCATTGCCGGAGTCGGAAGTGCTGAAACTTTCCTGATAGGCCATGACCTCGTGGTGATGCACAGATTAATGGAGATGGGTTAAATTAAGATGTGATAGTTAGCCAAAAAGAATCTAGAGCTAATGGGCCAAGCCGTGCTTTAAATAATATGGCTTCTGTGTGATTATTTTGGGCTAAGTGGCCAGGAAAAAAACTAGTAGCCTTCTTACTACAGTTCTAAGCCTTGAGAATATGCTAGTGAATGAAACAGGTAAAATTCTGTGCCTTTACATATATTGGAAAATAATCAGGAAAATAATATGCATGTGACAAGGAGCACAGGGGAAAATGAAGCAGAGAATGCATGAAGAGCTAGGGTGAGGCACCCTTCTGTAGTGGCTCTCTGGGGGTGCTTTCCTCTGCAACCCTCAGAAGACATGGTTTGAAATTGTGAAAAAGTAGAAGAGGCTAACAGATCAGCAAGAACAGAAGCTAGGGGACAGGAGTATACATACAGTGTCCAAAGAAGAGCTGAATGACTCCGATTAAGAGAGAGTCAGACAAGCTATGAAGAGGAGAGGCCTTATGGACCTTTGGAAGCTGTAGTAGTGACACCGCTTTCATTCTTATGGAGATAAGATATCCCCGATGGCTTTAACAAGTGATCTGGAAATACAATGTAACTGGATCACTCTGGTCGCCACAGTGAACAGACCAATGTAGGTAACAAGCAAGAGCAAGCAACCATTCAGGAGTCAACGGCAACAACACAGACAAGGATGCTGGTGATTTGAAGCCAGGTTAGTAATAAGAAGCTGTGATTTAAGAACTAACATGACCAAGACTACGAAAAAAACCATAATTTCTTCCCCAAATATAAACTGTAATAACATTAACGTTCACATTTTCTTGAAGCTCCGTGAGAACTTCTTATGCCCCATTTACAGTTGAAAGATGTAAATCTTACTGAATATACCCCCAGTGGTTTGTTTTCATTTTTCTATTTTTCTTGATACTGGCTATCAAGACCAGACTATGGATGAATCTAAAGAGAACGCTATCCCGGAAGAGAATGGCAGTAGATGGGTTTGAGCATTCATCCCAATACTGAGATATCGTTATTATGTAGTTCTTAGTAACTAGGAAAAATTTCTGGATGGACAAGGACTGAAAACTTCATCATCTCGTGCATAAGAGCAGCACCGATAGTCACAGTATATTACAAGGAAATATTAATGGCCATGTGTAACATTCTACACATTTACAACCGGCCCAGTACAGACATTGATCTTTGGATGTCAGTTGCATAGGCAGCAGGTACGGCCATGCATCTAGCTG
The DNA here is from genome assembly GCF_037038515.1 of Microtus pennsylvanicus. Lineage (NCBI taxonomy): Eukaryota > Metazoa > Chordata > Mammalia > Rodentia > Cricetidae > Microtus > Microtus pennsylvanicus. The sequence continues at coordinate 66,200,947 of NC_134579.1, forward strand.
GCTGATTATAAATTACCCTTATGCATAGGTGTAAATCACATCACACCTTAACTGATGCAGTCTCACATAGGCACTGCCAGATCTAACAAACTCACCGAGACAGTGTAGTAAACAGACATGCTCGTGCCGACTTTGCACCTGACATTTTGAGAGAAATGTAAAGGAATATTGTGAGCTGTGGGAATCACCTTTTAATCCAGTTTGGAAGGGAACACTTTGCATTTAAAATGAATCGAGAACAATTTGACATAGAAAATGAAATCAACCTTCTGCAAATTCTTGCCCTCCACACACATTTGCCTACAACTTTGTAGCTGTGTCATGCCTGAGACTTGAGGTTAGTGTAAAGAGGAAGCTAAGATGATCGGTAGGTCATAGGAAAATAACATTAATCTCATATTTTGTAGCATTATGGAAGGGAAATGCAAGATCCCAGGCAAGGATTCAACTCTAATTTCGGTAAAAGACACATAGTATGATATTATTTCCCTAAATCTGTGCCTCTTTTCTAATTCGGGTGCTTCCTAGCACAGTGAGATCCGGTGTGCTGGCTAGTTTTATGTCAACTTGACACAAGTTAGGGTCATTTTAGGAGAGGAAACCTCAACTGAGAAACTGGCCTCACCAGACTGGCCCGTTGGAAAGCCTTTGGTATCTTTTCTTGATTGATAATTGATCAATCAAGACCTCTGCTCACTGTGGTTGGTGTCACCTTGGGCAGGTGGTCCAGGGTGCTTTAAGGCAGCTGGCTGATCACATGTTCATTCAGTCCTGGTCCAGCTCGCCTTGGCGAGCTCCCATTAGATCAGTCACACCATCTCAGTGGATGTACACACCCCTCGCGGTCCTGACTTCCTTGCTCATAGTCTTCCTCCTTTTGCTTTTCATCTGGACCTTGGGAGCTCAGTCCAGTGCTGCAATGTGGGTCTCCATCTCTATCTCCATCCATCGCCAGATGAAGGTTCTATGGTGATATGCAAGATATTCATTAGTATGACTATGGGAGAAGGCCAGTTCAGGCACCCTCTCCTCTGCTGCCCACAAAACTAGCTGGGGACATTCCCTTGGACACCTGGGAACCCCTCTAGAGCCAAATCTCTTGCCAACCTCAAAATGGCTCCCTTAATTAAGGTATCTTCTTCCCTGCTCCCATATTCACCCTTCCTCCATCTCAACCATCCCATTCTCCCAAGCTCTCCCCAATCCTCCTATTCTCTCTTCTCTCTCCCCATATCCCCTTCCCCCCATCCGACCCCCACCCCCATGCTCCCAACTTTTGCCCGGTGATCTTGTCTACTTCCAATATCCAGGAGGATAAATATATGTTTCCCTTTGGGTTCATTTTCTTATTTAGCTTCTCTAGGATCACGAACTATAGGCTCAATGTCCTTTGTTTATGGCTAGAATCCACTAATGAGTGAGTACATACCATATTCATCTTTTTGGGTCTGGGTTATCTCACTCAGTAGTGTTTTCTATTTCCATCCATTTGCATGCAAATTCAAGATGTCATTGTTTTTTAACACTGAGTAGAGCTCTAATGTGTATATGTGCCACACCTTCTTTATCCATTCTTTCATTGAGGGGTGCCTAGGTTGTTTCCAGGTTCTGGCTATTACAAATAGTGTTGCTATGAACATAGTTGAACAAATGCTTTTGTAGTGTGATTGGGCATCACCTGGGTATATTCCCAAGAGTGGAATTGCTGGATCCTGAGGTAGGTTGACTCCCAGTTTCCCGAGAAACCGCCACACTGATTTCCAAAGTGGTTGCACAAGTTTTCATTCCCACCAGCAATGGATGAGTGTTCCCCTTACTACACATCCTCTTCAGCATCAGACCGGACTCTCTGAATGAGGCAGACAATGAGGGCTGACTGAGACGCCAATGATAATGGCACTGGCTTTTGATTCTACTGCATGTACTGGCTTTTTGGGAGCCTAGTCTGTTTGGATGCATACCTTCCTAGACCTGGATGGAGGGGGAGGGCCTTGGACTTCCCACAGGGCAGGGAAGAGGGAGGGGGAGTGGGGTGAGTGGGAGGAAAACGGGAGGAGGTGGAAATTTTTAATAAATAAATAAATACATAAATAAAAAGACAGCAGGCTGAGAAATACAGGAAGATTAAGTCGTAAGCAGACTTCCTCTTTCTGCTTCAGCTTTGGCCTCCAGGTTCCTGCCCCTCTTTGACCTTCTGCCCTGACTCCCTTTGGTGGTGAACTACAGGCTGAAAGATGAAGTAAACCCTTTCTTCCTCAAGTTGCTTCAGGTCATAGTATTTTTATTACAGCAATAGAAACCTCAACTCAGACATCGAGCAACCTCATGTCAAAAGCATGGGAGAGTATTAGTAAGTTATCTTAAGACCTTTCACAGACTGCACTCAGATTCATGAGTGTCTTCAGAAAGATCTTTCTTATGTGGGTCCGAACAGGAGCACTCAAGACCTTGATATGAGCACCCACTTAGCACTTCAGTTATTTGAATCACAGTTATGACTACCATTTAGGATCAACACAGTCAGCCACATAATAAACAAAGACTTTACAGAATCTGAGTTATTTGACCTATCTGTTTCCTAATAATTAAAAAAGTAGCCCAGAGGCAGAAAGGAGCCAAACAAACTCTACCCAGCTGGAACCCAGCATTTCCAGACTCTAACTACAGATTCTATCCCTCAAGTGAGATGCCCATTATAGCTCAGCCAAAAGCCTTTTTTAGTATCCTCCTCTTCAAAGCTGCCTCACTGAGCTGGTTAAGTGCCGGAATCTGTGGAACTGACCACGCTAAGATGGACTTCTACATTAAATCTTTCAGAGCTTAGGTAAATTTAGAACAACCTAAAGAGAGCCCTGTTCTGTCTGTACTGCCTATCAAGTGGACATAACGGGGAGAGTTACCACAGGAGCTGGGTTTTGCCGGAGGACTGAATTATTTCATTGTCAGCAATCTTAAGTTCCACAGCAAAGCAGAAGTAACAGAATTATTATCTGCATCTCAATGTAAGAGCATCTTCTCTGAAGGTTAAAAAAGGTGTTTGCGGCCATTTCTCTTTGCTGACTGTTCTGGGCTTTGCCCAGTCTGAACTGCTTTTGAGAATTCTGCCATAGAAGTAAGCTCTGTACAATTGTAAGTAACAGGCTCGTCATATGCTTCCTCATGAAGTGTCAGATTTGAGCCATACTCCTTTTGTTCTAATACACATGTCAGTGCATTACAAGGGCCACGTTCTGAGTTCCAGTCTAGACTTATCATCATGTGTCTTAGAACGATATAACCAACTCCCTGGTGCTGCCCTTTTCTCATCTGTACGGTGGGGCATCATCAGCCCTCCATCACAGTCTCGCTGAGAGGCAGAGTCAGCCTGGCCCAGAGAAAGTGCTGAGCCAATGGTAAGTGCCCTTGTTCTCAGCATCCAAACGGAAAGAGATGACCAAAAATTTCCACCAGTGAGCATTTTAGAGCTTTAAAAATGCTGTCAACATTGACACTTTGAAATGGATAGTGATCTTCAATGAAATTAGTGAACCATGCACTTGAATAACGAGTCATCAATGTGTTTTTGAAACAGCGAGTTGAAAATGATGTAAACCTTTTACTCCAACAAAAGAACTTGGCCTCTTCTGGAAGCTTGCTATGTGTCAGGCATATGTAATGGCATTGAGCCTCCCTTCACTCTGGCACTCCATCTGCATGCTGGAAAGAGGCAGAAGCTCCACATAGCAGTAGCTTTAGTGAGCAATATGGTAAAGACACAAAGCAGACATCTCTGCACTTCCTCTTCCACTATCCCCAACAGGACAGCTTCTGTCTCGCTCCAAGTCTCAGCTTCCTTTTGGTCTTTCTGATATAACCCTTGAGAGCTTAATTAAGTCACCTGGACACAAGGGGATTTCACAGAAACTGGCAAGATGTGGTGGCTTAGTATGACTTTCTCTCCAACAGCCGCTAAGCAGGGGGCCTCTTGGTCCAGCTGTTGATGGCTTGTGACTCATGCTGTAGTCCCCCAACAAGGAGAACATGTTAGACGTTTGGGAGAAGCTGTGAGAGGATGCATGGTAAAATCGTGAATATACGTGTGCATGCTCTCTCAGACTGTGTCTCTATACTCTCTGCTCCAACGGTAAACATTGATAGTCACAGCTTTTACTCAGCATGCTGCTGCCATTACCATAGAATAGACCACAGCGTTCGGAACAAAGCAATGTATGCTCCTGGACAGGAGGGAAGGCTGAAGTGTCCTGGGTCAAGGCTCCTGATTGGAAGCTACTTGACAGAGTTAACTTAAAGGGAAAGCAGCATATATCTGGATGGGGTGGTGAGACTGTGTCTTAGCTACTGTTCTGTTGTGGTGAAGAGACGACAGGGAACAGGCAACTCTTACAAAGGGAAAAATTGAATTGGGGGCTTGCTTCTAGTTTCAGAGGGTTGGGTCATGCTCATCACGATGGTATGCAGGGAGGCATGGTGCTGGAGAAGTAGATGAGAGCTACATCATGATCCAACAGACAGCAACAGATCCTGGGCCTGGCATGGATGTTTGAATCCCTAAAGGTCACCCCAAGTGACATACTTGCTCCTACAAGGACATACCTCCTCCAACAAAGACATACCTCTTCTGACAAGGACATGTCTTCTAATCCTTCCAAATAGTTCACCAATGAGGAACAAAATAGTAATACATGAGCCTATGGGAGTCAATCTCAGTTAAACCACTACAAACAGGGTCTTGATATGGATTCTTGAATGCCCTGGTACTTCCCTGGTGCATGTCCTCAAACTCATGACAATACCCTACTTTAGTCTCACAAGGACATAACCCAGCTTCTTAAGTCTAATATCTTATGATCTGGGAAACCTAATTTCATCTTTTAAGTTATATTTCTCATAATATAACAGACAGAACATCCACACCATTGTTATAGGGTATCTTAGGGTTTATATTACTGTGGTAGATCTCTATGACTTAAAGCAACTTGGGGAGGAAAGGTTTTATTTCATCTTACTGCCTGTAGTCTACCACCCAGAGAAGTAAGAAAAGGAACTCAAGGCAGGAACCTGGAGGCAGGAACTGAAGCAGAGGCCCTGGAGGAGTGCTGCTTACTGATTTTTTTTCTCATGACTTGTTCAACCACCTTTCATATAGCAGACAGGACCACCTTCCCAGGAGTGACATGACTCACAATGAAGTGGACCTGCTTACATGAATCATTACTCATGAAAATTCACAATGGGCTTGCCTCCAGGTTCTCTTTTCTTCAATGACTCTAGCCTGTATCAAGCAAGCAGACATAAACAAGCCAGTGAATAGGGTTCCTTAGTGATGGCTGCTGAGACAAGGAGAGCCACGACCATGGCACACCTGTTAGTTCCAAGCCTTCGTGTGTGCTGATTTAACTAAAACCACAAGACATTCAGTAGTAAAGTCCTTCCTGCATTGTGCAGTGGTATCATAGATCTAACTCCTCAAAATAAAGCATCTGCAATTTCTGTGCTTTTGAAACTGACTTGTACATGCAATGGCAGTTTACTTACCTGGAGAGAAGACTCTCATCTTCAATCTAATCTTGCTTAACTTCCCAGCTCTGACGACATGTACAGCCTCCAACATCCAATGTGAAGGAAAAGATAAGTAACTGGCCCCTTCTTGTGATGCAAGTTTTGCATAGACACCAGCTGCTCAGAGGGAAGTTACTTGATGAATTTTATTCTAGATAACCTCATCCTAATCTGCACTATCTATCATTTTTATGCTGATTTATTTTTAATAATGTACTTACCTTGTTAGAGCAGCTTTAAGCTTATAAAAAGACTAATTGGAAAGGACAAAGTTGTCCCACCCCATGTGCCCGACCTTCCCCACCATCAGCATTGCCCACCAGAATGGCAGGTCTGTTGTAACTGATGAGTCAACAGCACATAGCAGTAGCACTGAAGGCCATAGTGTCCAGCACAGCATCTGAGTTTAGCAGACTCTTGCCAAGTGTGTAGCACTGCAGTATCTCAAAGTAGCTTAGCTACTCTGCTCGAAAACTCCTCCATGTTTTTAAATTATATTTCCTCCCTCAACTCTGGCAACAACTAATTAATCTTTCTTCTATTTCCATAGTTTTGATTTTTTTCTGTAATCACATACACCTAATGCCTTATGCTTTTATTTTTGCCTTATTTTGTTTGCCTGAGTGATGTTCTCCCTGTGTTCTTCAAAAAAGTGAAAACCATGCTATGCATCCCAAATCTGGTCTTAAACTCCTTATCCTTGTGCCTTCACCTTTTGACTTCAGGGATTGCAGGTATACGGGTCATAACATGTCTAGCTTGATACTATAGTTTTTTAGAAGCACTATTTTCTATTGCAGTGATAAAATACCATACCCAATGCAACATATAGAAAGAAAAGTTTATTTGGGACTTAGAATTCCAGAGGTTTGTACCTGTGATGGTGAAGGATCACCTGTGTATCCCTCATGGTCCTAAAGCCAGCCAGAGACAGCAATGCTGAGCTAGCAACTTGGAATGACCCCTGGCCCTCTGGATCACATTTCCAGAAATTCAGATGTGCATCACTCCTTGCTAGGAGCAGAAAATTCCTTAGACCTTTTCCTTTCACAAATTGGAAGCTCAGGTGGGTGGGGGCTTAACCCGAGGTCACCCTTTCCGTTATTCCAATATGTATCACTCTGCTCCTTCATCTACTCACCTCTTTAAGCGCAAGCCTTGGCTCCAAAATTAAATTTCCTGGAGTTTTCATTCTCTTCAAACTACATTTTGTAATGGTTTTTTTTGTTTGCCTCAGTTCCTCTTTTTATTTTTGACCTATGAAGAGGAGGTCTAATAACTACTAACGGTTGCTATCAATTATACAGCAGAGTCAATATTACGCTGTCTTAAAATCTCCTCCAGCAATTAGACTCAGGCAAATTCTTAAGACAAAAGCAGAAAGCAGCCACATTCTTTGCAAAGCATCACGAGAATGGTGTCTAGCTCATTTGCTAATATTGTTCTCTTCTGAAGCCTCTTGAGTGGGGCCAACATAGTCATTTCTCCTGAGCGATTGTCATCTATGTTCCTAGTCTGGTAGCCTATTGAGCACTCCTTAAAGCCTTTAACCACCTTTCTAACAGAAGATCTCACAGTCTTCCACAATCCTCTAAAAACAGCATGGTCGGGTTCTTCTTGGAACTGACTTCTGTCTTAGTTACTTTCGATTGTTATGATGAGACACCATGACTAAGGCAACTTATAGAAGAAATCGTTTATTTTTGGGCTTACAGTTCTAGAGGACTAGAGTTCATAAGAGAAGAATTCAGGTAGCAGGAAGCAGGCAATTAGAACAGCAGCTGAGATTTCACATCCTGAACCACAGAAAGAAACAGAGAAAGCTAGCTCAAGACATCATGGTTTTTGGAAGCCTCAAAACCTACCCCAGGGACATAACTTCTTCCAGCAAGGACACATCTCTTTTTTTTTGTATAAAAATCATAGTTTATTTATTTTTATTATCCAAAAATATTTTTAGTGATGTAAATTCTCTGCACACAAAATTAGGTTCTACATACTGGGTGGTGGTGGTGCACGCCTTTAATCCCAGCACTTGGGAGGCAGAGGCAGGCGGATCTCAGTGAATTCAAGGCCAACCTGCTCTACAACACAGAGTGAGTTTCTAAGACAGCCAGGGCTACACAGAGAAACCTGTCTTGAAAAACAAACAGACAAACAAAGAATTAGGTTCTCCAGAAAGCATTTCTCTCAAATATTATGCACTTTGACCTTCATCCCAGGGTCCTTCAGCACTCTAAGTACTCTGTCTACTGTTCTCTTCTTTCCAGTTGTCTTTATTCCTCCACTGTCCCTTTTGTATTTTACATGTCTTATTTATTTATTTATTTAAGATTTCTGCCTCCTCCCTGATGGCTTTGTGGGAGCCTAGGCAGTTTGGATGCTCACCTTAACTAGACCTGGATGGAGGTGGGTGGTCCTTGGACTTCCCACAGGGCAGGGAACCCTGATTGCTCTTCGGGCTGACGAGGGAGGGGGACTTGATAAGGACACATCTCTTAATCCTCCACAGACAGACACCAACTGGAGATCAAGTATCATGAGAGACATCTCATCTAAGTGCTAAAATACTTACTGCTCCTTATATTATTTGTTTGTTTTTCTCTCACTGTGTGAAATCAGTGTCAATCCTCAGGGTTCAACTCTGCCTGAATGAGAGTTTAGTCATTGAATAAATCATATAAAATTACTTGTATCCTTTCACTAATATTAAAATTGGTGGTTGAAGATACTTACAATTTAGCCAGGAAGATATTGCTATTTTTTTTTTTATTTTCCACATACCAGATCCCACATTGTATACCCCGTGTGCTATTTACTTTAATCAGTATAACTACCTGGGGATAGGTACCACTTTAATAGGATAACATAGGTAGTGTATAAAAAGATGATGTGGGATTCATATGCTGTGAATATGTTTTCCTGCCATTGGTTAATATAGAAGCTGCTTTAAACTATGGAAGGGCAGAATATAGCAAGGCAGGAAATCCAAGCAGAGATAGAGGAGGAAAGAGGGTGGAACCAGGCAGATGCCACCATGTAGCCGCTGAAGGAGAAAGATGCTAAAATCTTACCGGTAGGCTACAGCCTCGTGGTGATACACAGATGAATAGAAATGGGTTTATGTAAGATATAAGAGCTAGCTAAGAATATGCCTAAGTCATTGGCCAAACAATGTCGTCATTAATATAGTTTTTGCTTGATTATTTGGGTGGCCAGGAAACATAAAAGCAATCTCTGCTTACAAGAAATATGGCCAATGTTCATGTAAGATGATGAAACTGAGAAATTAGCCAAGGTCACGCACTAGAAAATATCAAGACTATGCCCCAAATTCAGGGTCATTAGATTCCAAGCTGAAGTTCCTTAATTAGTTTAGCATTGGGGGAAACATCACATTAATCCATTTTAGAACTTGGTTCTGGAACACAGTTGGTTAATTTACCTGCCATGATACTCATTGCGGTCTACTGAACACCATGCTGCACCTACCTTCGGCTGGCTGTGTGCTTTAGGGCAATCCTTAGAAGATGTGAAGATTTTGTACTCCCCTCAGGACCCACCCATCAGTACCTGTGCTTTGAAAAAAATTGTGGAAGTGGAGACAGGTGGCTGCCTGGTGTTTGTCGTCCAGGCAGACTAACTTACTTAGAGAGTCTCAGGCCAGTGAGGGAAAGACATCCCCACCCCACAACAATGGGTGATATCCGAGGACATCTGAGATGGCCTGAAATGTGTGAGATATGTGTGTCTGAGCAATGCTGCTCTGTAAGGGGGAACAGCAAGGCTTCCAGTAACATCCCCTATCTAAGGAACAGAGAAAACAACCTTGGCTTCCACAGCTTCTGTGCTTGAGGTTTTCATGCTCCCTAGTACCTACCAAACACTCCGCAGCCTGATAAATTACTTAAGGGGTGAAACATCAGCCAGGGAAATGGACTGACTGTAGCAGAGGGTGAACAAGCCAGTCTCTAGCTCCCACACGGCATAAAATATTCTCTTTCAATAGTGCACAGAAAATTCAGGTTTTTCTTTTTTTCTTTTTCTTTTCTCTTGCCATGACTCAGTAGTAGGGTGGGTACCTGGTATGTCAGCACTTCCTACTGTAGTGGGTATATTTCCATAATAGCATTCAGAAGGCAGCACATCTGTAACCCTGTGATGATAATAATGCCATTTCCATGGAGAGCTGATGTTTGATTACAAATCACAGAAGTCTTACAGCATTCTCCCAGGGATGATGTGGGCGGCCAATTTCAGCACCACTTGAAGCTGCTGCATTCTTACGTTAGGGAACAAAGTGTTGTCTGCTTTGTTATGTCTCTGTCCCGAGCTCAACCCTTACTACACATTTAACTGTTTATGAGATTTTGCCAGGGAGGACAAGGTGGCTTGTTCCAGGTATGTTGACTTTCCCAGTACAGTCTGCATCCAAAAGCCAGCTGCCTTGCTGTAGGTGTCTTTGCGTCTGAGGATGAATTCAGGGCTTTGATCAGTGCATTTGTTTTCTGCTTTGTCATATCCATAACTGGCAAGTCCAACCAGCAGAATATTCCAGGAGGGAATCTTTCTGTGCCTGGAATGCAGAACCACCGGTTTCTCAGATTTTCTTCCCTCTGCACGCTCCACAGCTACCCTTCCTTTCCCATTTGTTCCAAACTTATATGCAGACTATAATTATGTGTCTTTCTTTTCATGCTGTTGATAATCATCCAGTGTTTTCTGCACCCAGAAGAGGTGCAATTCGGCCCATTTCCTCTTCTTTGTAACCCAAGCTGTTGCCTTATTCTCTCTCATTGATTCCTGCCTGCACCACAACAATCAAATGGAAATACAATACGCGCATCTGACATCCATTTAAAGCACCTGCTAAGAGGCCAAGAGGCTCTGCCGATTCCTTAGTACAGCAGCAAACGGGGAATTGTATCGCACCGCAATGTGCTCTGTCTGGCGTGTGCTCTGCTTCGCTGCGGGAACAATTCTACAGCCTGTAAGAAGTTAGTGGAAATGAGTGTGCTGGATGTCATCACCCATCTTTCCCCCCTGTTCAAGTCTTCACAGTGCCAGCCCAATCTTTTGTTCTTTCTGTGGATGCTTTGCTTAATCCTTTAAAAGATTAAGGTCTTAATATGTGTGTGGGATTTGTTTACAGGGAAGGCAGTAAGAATTCACAGAAGTGAGGTGGTGTTTCAAAGTGTCATGGCTGGCATAGAAACCATAACCACCCATCGAGATGGGCTGTCAAGAGTCAGTGGGTATCTGCCAGGCTCAGCTGAAAGCCGATGTTAGGCACTGCACCAAAGGGGCAGAACCCGTGGAGAGTCTCAGCTCTCGGCTTCATGCCACACTCTGCCTACATCTTTATATCCCCTGTTCGGTCTCCAGAACCAACCCTGCCCTTCTCTGGCTCACTGTTTGTTTTAGGAGCTGCTGTGTTGCTTTGAAGAGACACCATGACTAAGGCAACTCATATAAAAGGAAACATTTAATTCGGGGCTTCCTTACCGTTTCAGAAGCTTGATCCATGTCACCATGACAGGGGACATAGTGCCAGACATGGCAGGCATGGTGCTGAAGAAGTAGTTAAAAGCTGATCCACAGGTCAGGATGGGGGGTAAGGGATGGGATGGGTTTGGCATGGGCTTTTTAAAGCCTCAGTGTCCACTACCAATAATATACTTCGTCCATCAGGGTCATACCTCCTAATTCTTCCAGTCCCTTCAAGAGTTCCACTCTAGGATGACTTAGCATTCAAATATATGAGTCTATAGGAGCCATTCTTACTGAAATCACCACACCTTTCTTGCAGTCACCTGTGTTCAGAGGGAACAGCACCCTCCTGGTAGCTTCTGTCTAGGCCATCCTGTGTGAGCAGTATGGTTGCAGCCGCAAAGGAGTTGGCACATGCTCTTGTCTTCCTGAGAAAACGCCACCTGGGTTTATTCATTTTTCTCTCAGCTCATTCTCTTAAACATCCTTGCTATTAGCCGGGCTGTGGTGGCGCACGCCTTTAATCCCAGCACTCGGGAGGCAGAGGCAGGCGGATCTCTGTGAGTTCGAGGCCCAGCCTAATCTACAAGAGCTAGTTCCAGGACAGGAACAAAAAGCTACGGAGAAACCCTGCCTCGAAAATTAAAAAAAAAAAAATCCTTGCTGTTTCCCTGGACTGCACAAATGTAGTTTCCATTCAGTCCTACCCAGAAGCCCCCCATGTTTTGGCATTTTAGTGAATTTATAATAAGTGCTAGTGGCTAGCTATTCCATGTAGTAAACATTTAGGAATAACTAGGAAAACCCTGATATTTGATAGAATCCGACATTTTCTTTGTTAACCCACTCCCTTATATCTTCTTTCCAACTTGCCACATGGTTATATTGGAAATGATCTCATCAATCTAAATGAAACCGAAGTCCCACTACTTGCCACAGAGGTGACTCTCCAGGCATAGTCCTCAGCCTACCCACCTTTGCAGTCCACTGACAAAATCTTAGACATGCAAGCTCATGAGTCTCCCCCAGGTCTGAATCAGAGTCTGAGAGCAGCATTCTGTCATCTGCTTTAATGAACTGTGCTGGAGACCCCGATTTGATCAAGAATGGGAGCCACTGCTCTGCTAAGACTCAAGTTGTAAGTAACAGTCAACTCAGAGACTTATAAAGGGCATAGGAGGAGGAGGTGGAGTTAGCAACACTGTCAGGGTGAAGGAAGGGGACAGTGGCGAACTGCAGGCCACCTCCGCTCTTGGAACAGCTGGTGGTCATTCCATCCTCGCTTGTCATTTAGGAAGATGGAACACCTCCAACTGCAATGCTCCAAAGGATAACCACAGGTCTGCAATGGGCACACTCTGCAGACTGGCTCATGAGTAGGAAGTCAGAAAGACAATGACATTGTCCAAGAGAAAATGAGAGGTGGATGTCTTCATATGGTGACTAGAAGATTATTGAAATAAGCTTAGGTTAATAACAAATTTGATTAATGCTCAAGAGGGAAATGGGAAATGAAAATATTACCTGTAGGTCTTTTGTTCCTCCCAACAAAAATAACTCACAAGCATTCAGTCTTCTATACATTCACATCTAACTTTACAGAGTCTTGTTGACCCTAATCAATATCAAACAATAAATCAATATTTTATACCTGGAGTCAAGGATATACATGATTAAGTAAGTCTTTGGTAGGTTTATTAAACAATGCTACAATATAACTGAAAGAACATGCAATAATATTTGGTGTCTTATTCCTAAAGTTTGGTGTGTGTGTGTGTGTGTGTGTGTGTGTGTGTTGCTAAGTACTGGACATAGGGTTTGGCGTATGCTAGGTATATACTCTACTACTGAATTATTTTGAGACAGACTCTAAGTTGTCCCTACAGTACTTGAACCCTACAGTACTTGAATTCATTCTGTAGGCTCCAGCAAGCCATGAACTTGTAACTTTCCTGCCTCATTCTCTTAAGTAGCTGGATATGTAGACCAGTGCCACCAGAGCTTTGCAGAACTTTTTTCTCATTAGACAGAAAGTATGACAGACAGGCTATGCATTTTCAAAAGAAAACTGGAACTAGGGTTCATATAGAAATTGCGTTAGCTGTAGCCTAAATAAAGCATACTGTAGAACTAGTACCATAATGTGCTACCTTGCAACTTAGACACGAACTATCACTGCATTTCCAAAATCCAAAGACATTCTGCTCACTGCTTGGTGTCTCTCATTCTCTTTACTTTCTGGACTGTGCTAAGAAAGCACTGTGCTTTGAAAGGAAAGCCTATTATTCAACTTTTTGAAAGCAAAACTAACAGTTAATCTCCTGTGCACGTGTCTTTACCAAGTACTTCTGCACTCATCTCCCCTGCGTTCTCAGAGAAAATAGCGTGTTTGCTTCCCTGTGTAACCTTAGTTTAAAAGCTGAGCCACTTCCCCATCAACATTTAAAAGACTCAAGGCAAGCCTGCGAATGAAAGCCACAGCTAGAGCTAGACCAAAGTCATCTAAATCCAGGCCACAGTAGTCTCTGGTAGGGGAAGCAGTTCGAGGATTTTTATGCAGAGGCCTTTTCTTCCTTTTTCCCCCTGTTGTTCCAGAGCTTTCTACCCTTCACAACAGCTTTAACCTTCAGAAAAGGGCCTGTACACCCCAGAAAAAGAAACCAATGCTCTGCTTTGTGTTGCAAACTAGACCTCCAAATGTGTTCTACAACAAAAATAGTTGGGCTCCCGTGAAGGTTTAGTGGGATTAGCTTCCACTTCCAGATTTCCTTTGTGTATCGAGAGTCAATGTTTATAGGCACCCAACTCAATGTTTCTTCTTCACTGAAGAACTATTCACTAAGAACTATAATGGTATAGACACTGGAAATACAGAAGTCAATGGAGCAAAGTGTTCTCATGGATTCAAGTTCTGATGGGTAGAGTTAACACAAGCAGATAAACAAATAATAGTCCTATGGGACAAGTGCCATGATGTGGGAAAAGAAAAGCAAAGGAAAGGAAGTGGACAGGTAGATTCCAGAAAACATAGAGAGAGGTGTAGTAGTTGGATACAATCATAGAAGAAGGACAGTACGTGTGGTAACTGATCAGATTTATGAAGCCCACATATCTTAACCTACTTCCATCATCTAGGTTTACTCTCCCACCATCCTTCAAAATAATCCCATAAGGTGGTGAACAAGCAATAAAAACATGAGCCTGTTGGGACATTCCAAATTAAATCCACAACGTGTTACATAAAACCACGAGAGATTGTTAAAGGATCTCAAGAATTTATTTAGGTATAGGATAGGAACAAACACTGATACAGAACCAACTAGACGCCGCTGCTGATCCAGCTGCCTTGCTCCAGTTGTTCTGCCCAGGGGTGAAAAGCACCAACTGCAAGCTGTCTCTCCTTCACCTGTTCCACTCAGACCTCCCAAGAGAGAGGGAGAGCAAGAGAGCCTGCCACCCTCTCCCTCAGCTTTTAAGCTGTATAGTAGGCAGACAAGACCATGACCTAGGGCTTGCTGCCCCAAGAGTATTTGACAAATGTTTTGAAATCCCACCACCACAACATGGGTTAATGCCCGAATCTTACGTTCTGCTAACATTGATGGGAAAAGCAATGAGGGAAGTTTATAGAGCAGAGTGGTGATCTCATGTAACTTGATTATAAATGACTCAGGGTGTATGTTGACTCTAGAGAACTAGCAAACAGGGAGATCAGTGAGGCAGCAATAATACAAGGAAAGGGGCTGCTAGCTCAGTCAACCAGGATAAGAGCAGATGTGAGAGCCAAAGTTCTCTTTAAAGTTTTAATTACTATGCCTAAGAGATGAGACAAAAATGCCTCTGACTTGTAAGCCCTTTGCCCAAGGACAGGTACTTCCTGAAATGCTGGAGGCTGGTTTTTTTTTTTTTTTTTTTTTTTTTTTGGATTTTCAAGACAGGGTTTCTCCATAGCTTTTGGTTCCTGTCCTGGAACTAGCTCTTGTAGACCAGGCTGGCCTCGAACTCACAGAGATCAGAGATCCGCCTGCATCTGCCTCCCGAGTCCTGGGATTAAAGGTGTGCGCCACCATCGCCCGGCTTTGGAGGCTGTTGTTTATGGGAGATAACAAGCTACAGATTTCACTCTCCCTAAAAAGTAGGCCCAACTATGCCAAGTATGTGCTTGATTCCATGTAGGGTGGAGGTACATAGGCAGGTAATACATCAAATGGACGCTTGCCCCATATTGGATGTAGGTGGGAGGTACACAGTCAGGAAGTACATGAAGATATATGCTTGCCCCTGATTGGCCTTATGGGGTAGCCACTGCAAGGTGTGACTTGTCGCCATTTTCTGGGAACCCAGAAATGGACCTGGCCAGTATTTAACTAAAGTTTGCTTCAAATTTGGCTCAAGATTGTGGTAGTGGGCTTACTCTCATCCAGTGTAATTAAAATGGAGGTGAGGTCTCTTGACTTCGGGGGAATTTCAGGAGCGATGGGCATGCTAGGTCACCAAAAGAGAGATGGTCACGGTGAATAGGCTGGAAGGAGTCGCTGGAGGAGCTGTGCATTGAGCTGACAGACCTAGTCCCAAAGAAATGATCCCTGTTATCTCATTATTGCTTCAGGCTGAGTTCTGGGTATCACAGGAAGTTGCAGACCATTGACTCAGCAAAGGGGTTCCTGGGACAGAAAGTTATTTTGTCTAAGAAGGATAAATTTGGGTTTTGTGGTGAAGGGCTGCATGCTTTATGGCTTTAGAATGATAAAGGGCTAATAATAGGTCAGTGAGTGAGGCTGTGAACATGGACTAGAGAGGCATTTCTCCCATACTTAGTATTCTGCATGTGGAAAACCAAGTCTTTTCATAACCTTGAGAAGGTAATAATGGTACTCAGAAAGAAAGACTTGAAACGGATGGATCAGTGGCTGGGCTTTGCTATACAAAGACCTGATTATCAGGGTCCAGGTGGGACCAAAGAAGCTGGCATTGACAGTTGGATAAGGATTAGATTTCAATACCTGAGACCCTGTGGTTTGAAATATACCCAGAGTATTCTACACGTATCCAGAACAGAATCCTCTCGTTCCAGGAAAATTTGTGTTGTCAGAGTCTTGTAAATAACTGTAAGAAACACTAGAAAAGTGACTCCAGACCAAATTGCTATTTATCAGAGATGAGTTAAAAGGGGGATTATAATTCTAGACTTTTGAGTTCAGTGAGGAAATCAAGCACCCAGGATTATCTGTGACCATGGAACCTTTCCCTCTGCCCGTTCTCATTGTTTACATAGTCTGTAAAGGAAGAAATGTTTATATGCATTTACTTTATAAAATTTTCTGGCAAAACCACTGAAATTAGATTAAAAAGCACCAATATCTTCCAATTTTATTTGCGGTAAGAGTAGCCGTAGCTGCACCCTAGTTTCTCCTCCACCCCCACACAAACATCCATCTTCTCTCAAAGTCTCAGAGTTCCCATCTGTGAAGTGAAGGGCTGTGTAGCAAGTCTAATTCGTTTACCATAGCCTGATGGACTCTGCACCACCGTGTAAGCATTTTCAGCCATCCTGTCCCCGTTTTCATCATTCACCCTGGCTCTGGTGACAGTGCCTTGCTCAGCACCAAAAAAAAAAATTCTTATCGGTGAATGATGCTCAGAAAGTGTGCCATAGACCAAGGCTGTTGTCAGACCTTGCTGGAGACAGAGAGTTTGAGTGGCCTTGGATACCACTGGGCATCAGATCAAGATGAAAAGTCTCATCAGTTCAATTTGCAACTTTTTCACCTCAGGGACTTCTCTTTTGTTTAGCCCATGGGGGTGGGAAACCAAGCTGACCCTGTCCAGAGACCTAAGGACACCACTTCCCAAGGGGTAACAAATGCAGTCTCTGTTGTCTTAGCGCTTATGACTGTGATTTAACTAGACATCCAAAGGGCCAGTCAAGGACTCCCCATTCTCAGAGGTCATTCGAGAGAAGGTACTGCAGTATGTAGACAGTACCTGTGAAGGAACTGGGTTCTGTGGTTACAGCCTTCCTCCTCTCAGTAAGATCGCCCACTTAGATACACAGCCATTTCTCAGCCTGGGGGGAAGGAATGTATGTAGACAAAGGAGAGAAGTCACCAATTGGACAATTGGACGTAAGCCTCCCAAAGAGAGTGCTGAGTCTGTGTTTTTGCCAGAAAAAAGGAGGGATGGTAGAGGGAAGGGAGAGAAGTTAAGATGCAGCTCTCTGGGAAAGGAAGCACAGGGAATAGGGGAGAGAGCAAGGTCTATGTGGGAACAGAGCTTTGCCACGTCAACATTTGGCTGGAGCCTTTGGTCCTTGTCATGTCAAAGTCTTGAGTTCATGTTTCTGTATTTAGGTGGGTTTAAAATCTTAGACTAAAAAGTGTGATTTCCCAAGGCCTATAATTCAAGAAAATTTGATAAGGTGTGCACCGTTATTCAGTGGTATTGAAGCAATGGAGCCTGAACTTGTCCTAACCTGTCTTTCTTTGGCAAAAGAAAGGGCTTCATTTTAAAGAATGGTTGTGATTTTTGAGAATTTCAGCAGCTCTTGACTTCTGTGGGCTTCTTGTTTTGGAACAAATACTTCTCTATTATTTAAAATCTTTTATACTACTTCAAAAAAAAAAATATTTTCCTGCTAAAAAGTAAAACCTTCAGATGTTTGAAAGACTTGAACTACCCATAGTTCCCACTGATACACCCACGAACGTTTTAGGATTGAATGAATTACATTTGAAAGAATGTAATTTCCTAAGAATTATATTTGTTTTCTAAATAAGTTAACTCACTATAAATACCAACAATGTGCAAAGCAGTTTATGTTTTTTTTGTTCATGGTTTGAGGGTTTTTCCTTTACTTATATTCTGAGTCTATGCATTTCCCTGGTTCATCACATACTGACTTTTAAGAAATAGCTAGATTATCTAGATTCTAATCTTGAATTTGTACATAATTTGAAAATTTGAGCTTTGGATAAGTAGCAAGGAAGGAACAGTGGATTTAGAAGTCTCCTCCTCACCAATTGTTAGTTTAGTTTCACGAGATGTGTGTGTGTGTGTGTGTGTGTGTGTGTGCATGTGCATATGTACATATACACACACATAAGTTTATATATATTTAACTTGGACTATATATATGTATATGTATATTTTTTTATACACATATATTGACCAGGTTAAATTTACACTGGTTAATGCCAGAACTTTGTGCTTTGTCAACATCAAAAGATGTGTGTGTGTGTGTGTGTGTGTGTGTGTGTGTGTCCATTCTAAGGACTTGTTCTCTAGAATGGTAGTTATTAGATTCAACAAGGGATGTTGAGGGGCGATGGGAGGAGGGCAATTCCTCTTTTTCTTGAATTTACAGACCATTTGACAGAAACTGAAAACCTGGGGACTGATGTGTTCTGAGTGGTGATTTCAATCTATCATAGTGGGGAGGCTTGTTAGTTAGGAGCTAAAGCTGGCTAACTTTACACAACACAGGTGTGTGTAACAGAGGTTCTTCACATCTGTTGGATCAGGAAGCAGAAAGAGTCGATCAGAAGTGAAGCTATAATTACCTAGCCTCACCTCAGTGGCTTTTCTCCACTAGTGAGGCCCAATGTCCTGAAAGTTCCGTAACCTCTGGGAACAGCTGTATCAGTTTTCAAACACATGAGCCTATAGATGACATTTCACACTTAAGCCCTGGCACACAGCCATGCAACATTCTAAAACAATTAATGAATTATTTCAACTATATGAGTGGAATTTGGATGTTCTCACTGCAGAGATGGCATGTTTGAGGCCTTAGATGTGCCATTTCCTCAGTTCCGGTCACTATGTGTCGCATGCATTTATTGAAATGCTTCACTATATAGATATTTATAATTACTGTGCATAAATCTTAGAAATATGTTGTAAGATCCCCCCCCCCTTTTCACGGTAATAAGAAACCACACTAAACTCCAGCTCCATTGAGAAGAGATATGTGTTTCTCAATGTACTTGGTCAATGTAGAAGCTAACAGTCTGTTCCTCTCCCCTCTTCCCAGCCACTTTCCTCCCCCCAATAGTGGAGTACATGCCTGCAGAGTTCTTTCCCAGTTACAAGAGCTGTATGACCTTAGGGAAATGATTTCCGTCCCTTGGGTTTCACTGTTTCTGGAAAGGGACCATAGGTGACTATGAGAACCTTCCTTCTGCCACTGTCATTCAGAGAGATTAGGCATCACACCTGCATTCTTTCTGAGCTTTGTAGTGTGGCTCCCATTGTGGGAGCACTGTGGGGATGCAATGGGCCATCCAAGAAGACTTGAGCTGAGATTAGCAGAATGGTGGAGTGCATCCTTTCTGTGTACAGATGTTTTTCCCTCTTGTTAGCTAACCCTTCCCCCCGGTGTTATGGTTTGCAAGTCTATGAGAACTTTCTGTATTCTGACAAATTAGCACAACCTGCCTATGTAAATGGCCTTGCTACAGTCCAGGAAGCCCTTAACTAGGTTGATAGAGAACCCCAGGGACCACACACACACATACACACACACACACACACACACACACGCATGCACGCACGCACACGCACACACTGCTACTCTCAGCATTTGGGTATCACTGATGCTGGAATCAGATCCTTAGAAGTGATTGCAAATCCAGTCCAATTCTACCAAGGTAAAGTGATAACATACTTTATTCTTATAATCTCCAGGGAAAGGAAGAAAACCACTAGGAATCTGTATAAAGGAAAAATAAAACAAAACAAAAGACAACTATGATTCCAGAATGTGTCTGCACAATGGGGCCTCGAGTTAGTCTTCTGTGACACAGTATCTTCATGAACAAGGTGGAGGTGAAAGTCTTGTATCGAGGGACATTGGAATGGATTTAAAAAGTTGGCATATGAAAAGAACACTCGAAATTCTAAAGTGCAAATGTTGCCATTATTGCTAAAGAACTCACTTTTCCTTGCAGCAACACCACTATTACTGTTGCCTTCATTGTTATTATATAATAGCAAAGGCTTTATTTCTTGCATTCATATTGCTTTAAAAGAAGGCTATAAAATGCTCCCAAAATAGATGCCCAATAAAAGTCTGTAAGAATCACTGATGCAATGAGAGGAATTCTCTTATTACATATCATTTTATCATCGTGTCCAAGGTATTAAAATATTATTACTTTCTCACCTTTGTAAAGATAGCTTTAGTTGATATTGAGCAGAAATTGATACCTGTGCCAGGATATGCAAATGCAGTGCCAATGTGGTGCTCAGACATTACCTGTCAACTTTATCGATCTGATTACATAATTTTCAAATATGTCTGTACTCTTCTGTTCCAATGCCCTTCTCAACCTCTCTGCAGTCTGACCCACTCTTCAGTCTGGTAAACAACTCCTAGAATAGGTGGGTACCACAGGTGCCTTCTTTAGCACCAGCAACATCCATCTGATTGATGGATGGATGCCACCCCACCACCAGAAGATAACCGTTCTGAAACCCAGCCTTACCTAAGTTGGCATTGAAGGAGCGTAGATCCATGACCACCAGAAAGGCGTGATGCTTTCATTGACAAAAGTGCCTGACTGGAAAGGGTCTGAGCTGCTCTTTTCCTTCAGCTATCTGTGTGAATCCTAAACTTAAAGACCATGCAGTTCTGAAAGTGATTTAGAACCATAGATTTTATATGTAAGTTCTGTGCGGCTACCCTGGAGGGTCAGCAACTCTAGGAAGCAAAAGAAGTTTTCTCACACATTTATTAGACTCTTTCTGAAATAATAAGTTGTTAGATTTATATAGACCCACGAGGGGAAATGTATGAACATAGGGACCATACTAACAAAGAAATATTAATGTCAGCATTTTAACAGAAAAGCTTTTCCATTAGGATGTTCAGGAACAAGATTTGTATGATTTAAAAAGAATCAGAAGATGGTTTGCTTCCATCTTTAGCCAGATACAAGCCACACATTTCTAACAGAATTAAGTACATCTCTGTGGCCTCACCTTGACCTGCTCAGAGACTGACTATACTCACTGACTACCTGCAAAACTTCCGTAAGGATGGAGCTCAGAATAGTGAGTTACCTATCCATTCCGGAACGGCATGGATCAAACCATCAGATGGATGGAGTAAGATAGAACCCTCCTTTCTGGGCTTCTGCTGCCTATGTAGTCCAGGGGAAATTATATTACAGCAAAATAGAGACAGACAAGCTCCCTCTGGTGATACATCAGTATTAAGAGTGCCATCCTTAGACAAATTAATATTAAGAATAAAGATAGAGAACACCTGCTAATCATTTAGCTGCTCATATTCTGTATGAATGAGGATTGATTGTATGTCAGGTACTGTTCCAAACCCATTATTTGCACATTGCATATAACTTCAAAGCAACCATTGGGGTGAATGATATTAGTCAAAATGTACAGATGGGGAAGTTGCAATTCAGAAATTTTCAAAGCTACAAAGTGACATGTTTAGGAATACATCACCCATGTCAGTATCCCAGTTGGTCTAGGTCTTCGGGCTTAGGGCTTGTAATATCTGATTCATCTATGTGCTAACCTTCGAGGATGGGCAGCTTTAGGTGGTGTTATATGTCGTTTATCGCTAAGCCGTCGTCTACATCTCCTTACAGGTGCCTAATTACCAGACTCTGTCTCTCTTCAATGATAAAATTGTATGTTCAACTTAGGAAATTTCCCCCTCCCCACTTTCAAGTTGTAAATTCATTTGGATAGTGTAACTCAATTCAATATTGCATTTTTGTATATTATTCCTGCTGATGCTTTCTTTGCTTGCTAGATAAGATAAATACAGTAAAAAGATTCAAGTAGACATAGGTGTTATGTAGTTCCATAAATGATGCTGAATTCTTAGCCATGATATTATTTCTGTGACTCGATTAATCTCCCTGCTACCATAATTTAGCGTAATTGACTAATGGATTTAATTTTCTACCACAGTCCTTTTCTTTGTTATTGCTACTGTTGCTATTCCTTGGGGGGTGATTACAGAGTTTAGGGAGCGCCTGGATTAAGGAAACAGAAACCAGATGGGCAGCAATGGGGTAAGGGGGTGGGAAGGTACATAATGGGTTAAAGAGCCCTTGTGGTCCTCCACAGGGTTAGTCTCCTGGGGTCAAGCTGATAAGGCAGAAACAGTAGCCGGTAATGTCTACAAGTCCCAACCACTCAGGAGCTTAAATCTCTTGTGGATGTTTAAATGGGAGTCATAAAATTGCCACCAGGTGGTGCCAAACCACAGCACAGTTGGATTTAATGGTATATTTGGAGACTTGACAGTGCCCCCACGCACCCCCACAGCTGGAAAAAGGCTAACGCAAGAGTTGTTGCATATTGTAGACAATATGGGGGGTTTGGGCCCAGGTATTTAGGTTTTATCTTCTGCTTTCCAAGCTGTTTATGAGGCCTAAAGTAAGCTAGCAAAGTTGGCATACGCGGCAGGGAAGCACAGGGCCCAGCATGTAGGAACATTCTGTAAACATTTGTACCTGACCTGAAAAGTATCTAATGTTCCCCACAGTTTGCCCCTTAAATACCAAATTCGTTTCTGCTATTGCCACTGCGGCTTTATGGAAAGCCAGAGTGGCGCTTCCTTACTTGCTGTTGGAATCTAACAAAAGAAGCCTAATTCGTTGTGAAACGGACCCCTAAATAACTGGACGGCACTTAGTCTTTTACCAATCCCCTGCCTGCAACCAGGCACATCATTAAGGCCTGGTGTGGATTAGTGACAAGAATATATGTTCTCCCCAGAGTCACCTGAAGACGAGAAAGGCATCTTTTGTAGAAGAACAGGATTTGGATGACAGTTTTGCAGGAGCGTATCAGCAGAGGAAAAGCAACGTGGAGTGGCTTTGAAGAGGACGCTGAGCTCAGCAGAGAAAGCAAAGAGAGGAAAGAATCTTAGAAGTGAATAAGGCTTGAGGGAAAGGCAGTGAGGACTGCTTGGAACAACCCTGTTGGGTAAAAGGGAATGAGGATCAGATTTTGCCGCCAAATTTTAGTGAAATGTCCAGGGATTGGTTACTTTACGGGATGAATGTGAAATCTCCCTTTAAGTTCACATGGTTGAATATTTGGTTCCCTAGATGGTGCCCCCCAACCCCTACCCTACCCCAACTTTGGACTTTATTGTGGAACTTTGAGAAAGTAGGGTCTACATGGAGGAAGCAGGTTGCAGGAGGCCTGCTGGTCTTGTGTCTTTCTTATAGCAGAGGACCCTTGATTCCAGCCTGAACTCTGCTCCCTGTCTCTCCCAATGTGACTAACCAGCCTCAAATGCCTGCCACCCTAGACAGGAAAGCTCCCATAGTCATGCTTTCTCTACTCCAGTGGGAAAAAGCACCCTCCACTGCCGCCCCGAAATACTTTTGTTTTACCATAGTGAGAAGTGAGCCTAGGACCTCATGGATACTAGGCAAGGAATTTACCAGGGAGCTCTACCCACAGCCTGCCTTGTGTTATCTCTTCCTCAGTGGTAAGAAAAGAAGCAGCAGAGCAGATAAATAAATATAAGATATGTGGCTGGCATGTTGTTATGCAACAGAAGATAGCTGAATCTCCTATACAAAACCATTGTTTAAGAATCCAGAACCGCAGCTAAGCAATGCGAAAGATCAGTGGTTCTCACTTTTCCTAATTGCGACCCTTTAATACAGTTCCTCATGTTGTTGTGACCCCTAACCATTATTTTTATTGCTACATCCTAACTGTAATGTTGCTAATGTTACAAATCATATTGTAATGTTTTCAGATTATTTTGGTGACCGCTTTGAAAAGGTCATTTGACCCCGAAGGAGTTGCGAACCACAGGCAGAGAACGACTGTTTTAGATAGAGTGCTTCAAGCTTTGTTTTTTTTTTAAGATTTATTTTATTTATTTATTTATTAAAGATTTCTGCCTCTTCCCCGCCACCACCTCCCATTTCCCTCCCCCTCCCCCAATCAAGTCCCCTTCCCTCATCAGCCCAAAGAGCAATGAGGGTTCCCTGCCCTGTGGGAAGTCCAAGGACCACCCACCTCCATCCAGGTCTAGTAAGGTGAACATCCAAACTGCCTAGGCTCCCACAAAGCCAGTACATGCAGTAGGATCAAAAACCCATTGCCATTGTTCTTGAGTTCTAAACCTCTCTTTAAGACAAGACCGTAGTGTGTCTCGAGACTTCCCAGGATCTCTGTTTTCAACAAAGATTCCCAGTGTGCATTCTCTATGAAAATTCTTAGAGGCATATACTCACGTATACAAAATAGGAACAGAAATTAAAGTGTAGAAAGAGGGCTAATTTCTTATGAGGTAGAAGAGAATTGAAAACAAACACGTTGTCATACTGGTCAGTTTTATGTCAACTTGAGACAAGCCAGGCTATCTGGGAAGAAGGAACCACAATTGAGAAAGCTCCTCCATCTGACTGGCCTGTAAGCATGCCTGTGGGGACATTTTCTTGATACATGATTGATGTGGGAGGGCCCAAAACACAGTGGGCAGTGCCATCCTCTGGGCAGGTGATTCTGGGCTGTACAAGAAAACACAAACACATGAGCAAGTTGAGCAAGCTGTGGGGAGGGAGCCAGTAAGCTTCCCTAGGTGGTTTCTGCTTCAGTTCCTGACTCCAGGTTTCTGTCTTGGTTTCCCTCGGTGGTGGACTGTGATCCAGTTATGTTAAGGGACAAATGAAACCCAAAGAAGCTATGCACCTTTCCTCCTCAAATTGCTTTTGGCCATAGTTTGTGTCAAAGCAATAGGAAGAAAGCTAGAACACACATATGAGTCAGAAAAATCTTTAGGGAATGCCCAGTGACTTGATACACGAACTTACTAGCAACTTGGTCATTTCTTATACTTCTTGTGAAAAAAAAGCATGGGAAGTGTAAGAGGAAGTGTGGCATGGGACAAAGATAGTCCCAGATACCGCAAATAGTTTCTGATAAAGTTCAGAGTATCTGAGTTGTTCAAGCCATCCACAATGCCATCCTCAAGCAGCCTGATCTCCCTCTGTGTTTCTAAAGAGGATTATGAGCTCATAGGGTTTCTTTTTTCTTCTTCTTTTGAATCAGCAGAACCCTATTTTTCAGAGCTGCTCAGTGGGCTTCAGATCTGGCCAGACCAAAGTTTCCCTAGGATTTAAATTATCACGGAAAAGGAGAAAGAGATGATATGGGAGCACAGCTTTTTACTGCCTTTAAAACAGGCTACCTTGAAATTTAAGACCAGCAGGTAATTTTAGAGAGAGGAAGCCAGCAAAGGATGCTTGAGTGTGGGAGAAGAGGGGCGTGACTCGGACTGCGAAGGCTGTGGACTGCTGAGCAGTGATGGATAAGATGATGTTAAAGGATCCACAAGACATGGGAATGATTTGTTTGTTTTATTTGCTTTTCCTGATCCGTTTTGCAAAGTGTCAGATTTGGCTTTTTCAAATGTAGGTCTTTTATTTTCTGCTGTTCTCTGTTATACCCAAGTTTGAGGTGTTTTTCTTTTTTCATTGTTCTTCCCATTTACGAAAGGCTAAAATCATCAATGAAGTAGATCAATGACACTTCCAGTTCGTGCCAAAATTCCCTTCTCAAAACCAACGGCTTAGAGAAAAAGAATCATAGTGTAAAGCCATTGTAGAAGCAGAAGCCGGAAAGCTGGTTTATCTGGTGAGAACTCTAGCTACTCTTCTGAGAACCCAAGTTCTATTCCTAGTGCTTACACGATGGCTAATAACCTTCTATAACTTCAGTCCCAGGGATATAATGCTCTCTCAGGCATGGTGCACAGACATGCAGCCAGGCAAAATACCCATACACACAAAATAAAAATAAGCAAATACTTAGGAAAATACCTAGAAACATACATTATTATAAACAATAATATTACTAAGCAGTGAATGTTTGCTGTCTGACAACTTGTATGCCTTCAACATTCCCACGCTATACTAGGTTCTGTGGAGAACACAAGAGAAATGAGGTGAAGGTGATGTCCAACAGAGACAGGATCCAGGGTGGGGAGGGGGACGGATTCAAGTGCAGGCTAATTGAGGCAGAATGAAGTGTCAGATATGGAAAAGGAAGATTTGGAAGTAGAGCTCACATAGTAAAGAATTACCCAGGGAAGCAAACGAGCCATGAGCTGATGTGTGGAGCAGGGCTGGCTGCAGAATGACTGGGGAGTGGATCAACTAACATTTAGGTCAGGCGACCAATGCTGAGAAGAGAGGGAAGGAGAAGAGATTAGGCAAGTTGTAGAGTCAGGAGTGAGAAGTATCCTACATGTTTGTGCTGCAGCTAGGGACTAGAGTGCAGAATGAGGGGCTGGCCCACGGACTCCAATGAGAAATCAGGCAGCATGCAAAGTTCAGCAAAGGGACTGTTGGCCAACTTCCTGAGTGTCCTAGTGATTCTGGTTGATTCTCACATCTTTGTAATCTTCCAGGGATGTAGCAAGGGCTTCCATCTGTGGGAGCCTTTCCTGCCCCATCTTGTCTCCAGAGATAACGACTGTCCTTACCCCCAACCAGCATTTGAAGTTTACTGTTAGTTTAAAACTAGCTGGTCCCCAGGAGATCTCACAGCTACCGATCTACTGAGAGGTCAGCTGGTATTCTCCAAAGCTGGTGGAACTGAGTATCACACTGGGAAAGAGTAGAAGATCTGCTGAACATCTAAAACTAAATTTATAAAGATTCTAAATATATAGTCATAATAGTCATAATTATTTTTTAGAAGCTGAGAGCTATTTTTAAATCTGCCATAATCTGAGAAATTCTGAAATAAAATGGTAAAGTTTAATGCAAAGGTGAATTGTGTTGAACTCAATTTAGCGTCAGCATAGGTGTTCTAATAGTCAAGGGTTTAGACTAGTCTACTAAACTAGTATCATTTGATTTTCTCATAACTCCTGAATGAATTCAAAATTGTAGAAATATTCTCAATGAGCACAACATTAGTCCAGCAGGGTATTTGGATTCCCTAAGAGAAGAAGGCTTCGTGGTGTTGGCATTTTCAAATCTGTTCACATTTTTTTTCCAACTAATTCAACATAATGGTATTTTAGAGGTAAATGTGCTCATCACATTGATGGATTAAGAATTCAGCATGCCAACTAAATTCTGAAAGACGTGGGGGGAAATTTTTCAATTTTCGTGTACTTAGACGGATTAGGAAGCCATCATGCCATTTGGGTTCTGAGAGATGAAAAACTCTGAAGCCGTCTCAACTGTTTTCATTTACATCTTAAAGAAGTTTTCCAAGGCTGCCGCAACACATACAACATTCATTTTTTTTTTGACTTGCAAAAGAAATAAGTGTTTATCGAGGAAAACATGCTCAACCCAGAAAAGTCTTACTCTTCCCAAAAACGTTCCTTGCATACCAACCATATGTCTGTACAGTATGCTAGGCACGGACACCATAGATGTAAGCATGGCAGCCATGTTGGAGTTCACTTTCAAAGAACTCTTGTTACCTCTTGATGAAGTGAAATCCCACCTGGAATGAAGGGTGTGACAGGTGACAGGATGGGCAAGGCGTGTGGTGCCGGGCAGGGTGCAGCAGAGGCTTCACCAGGTGAGGCCTGGGACCAGGCCATGAAATCAGGGAAGAGGGAGTCAGACAGCTTGACAGGAAAAAGCAGTGAGGGCAGAGTGGCTCAGCTGGAGCAGGAGGAAGGTCACGATTGAAGCCAGCCTGACAAAATTAACGCATTTTATAGTGTCAGTGGAGTTGATATCACTGACATTCTGACAAACGCTGTTTTCCTTATTTTTAAAGCCACATTGAAGTGTATGTTTTATTTGGTTTTAGAATAGTTTTCCATTTATTTTATTCACCAAGGAATAATTGCATTTATTGGTCTATACTATTCTCTAATGATTTATGAAAGTATATTTATGTAAGCTAATTTCATACTCACCATCCCCTTTTACTGAATACATTGTATTCAATATTTCTCCATTATAAAAGTTAAAAATTTAATGAAAATCTCATACATACCTCTGACTATTAGTTTAAAATCTAAGGTACTGTTTAAAATTTATACAGCATGTAAGACTTCACATGGTAATCAAACAAATCTAACCCTAAATTACAGAGCAAATTAATTTTCTTTCAAAATATTTATTGAGAAGCATATTTGGAAAGTGTCATACATAGGACATGTGACAGCTGCCTTCAAATAGAAACGAGATCAAGATATTTGGAGCCACACCCTAAGCCACAGTGTTTGAATATCATGTCACATTCTCCTGGTAAGCAATCATCAGCTCTTTATCTTTGTGTTGGCATTAAAAAAAAAGCTTGGTCTCATTTATTTTTAAGATAAGGCTTCATTTGTGCTAACAAAACCCAACAGTCATGATGGGGACATACTCCTGTTACCTGTGTTGCTAGGGGAAGTGCATGCTGTTTGGAATTTTAAAAGCATCGTTATATAACGTCTCTTTTGAAGCACCTCACGAAAGCCAGCAAGCGAAGAACCAGGAAGACTACAGCGCTGCTTGCCTTAGACTTGGGAGAAAAGAAAAACAGAGCATTAGACTGAAAAGAAGCTTCGGTGACACTGTTCCTTTGTCCCCAGACTCTAAGTTCCTTCAGGTCACTGGGCACAACTGTCCTCTCTTTCCTTTGTGAGTGTATGTGCCATGGCCTCAGTCATGCCAAGTTAAATTCCTGAATGAGTCAGCGGCTGAGAAAAATGAATGGATGTGTGAACAGGCATCTTTAGGCTATTAGAAGAGCACAGGGTTGACAGCAGGTCTCTGACAACGTGGGCCATGAAAACACCCAGCTTGGGGCCATATCTCTATGAAGACAGATGCACTAACAGCAACCGTGTGCATCTGTTAAACATGGCATGAGCGGTGCCACTGCATGTGAGGTATCTGTCCAATGTTGCCTTCTCTTTCTTTGCATGCTTTTTCAAGGTTAACCCCGGAACACCTACTTATTTCTCATTTACCTTCCAATGTTTTTTAAAATTATTACTAGACTCTTTCCACACATTTATAGGACATAATACAATAAGTTGGTACATGTGTTTGGTATATAATGCTCAAATCAGACCAAACCAATGAATTCTCATCTCACCAGAGTCAGGATAGCTATTAAAGAGTTTTAAAAATTAACCAGTATTGGCATGGGTATGGACTAAAGAAAACTCTTATCTGCTGTCAGGCAATGTAAGTTAATATGCTGCTATGGAGATACTGCAAAAACTCTGCACAAGTGTGTTTGTGTGTGTGTGTGTGTGTGTGTGTGTGTGCGCGCGCGCGCACGCACGCACACACCAGTATGCACACGCACTATGGTGCTAAGTAAATGCTCACCACAGAAATCCATCCCTGGCTGCTTATTAGTTTTCATTTTGAGGCAAAATCTCCCCGAGTTGCCTAGGCTACTCTTAATGCACGCTATAACCCAGGCAGGGCTTGAACTTGAGATCTTCCTGTGTCAGCCCCCAGAGCCTGGGATTATGGGCCAGTACAGAAAAGGGCCTCTCTCTTTTTCTGCACATCTTAAGAGTTGCTTTTTGTGGTTGATATAATTAAGTCTTCCTGAAGAGAGCTGAAGTGTCCAATTCTCTTGTTGAAAATAGGCTCAGTATCAGCCGGAAACATTTCCTTTTCTAAAGCTGAAATTTTTAATCAAAATGAAGACACATCATAGACGGGAATAACGGTGAGACACTCCCCTTCATTTTTCTTGGTTAGCAACGAGTCCAAAGTTCGGGCACACTAGGTACCACCTTGGAGCCTCACCCCCAGCAGCCTCAAGATCAAGATCTGCGAGACTGTCGTGAGGAGCTAGTACTGGAGAACCAGTGAAGATTATTAAAAGGGAGAAAGAAAATAAATCATCATCTTAAAAGGCTGTTGGAAGGAAGACTCAGTGATAGACATTTTACAAACCAAGGCAGTGTGGGAGGTTTTCGATTTATATTTTTAAATGTGAGCAGATGGACTGAGCATTCTTATAGAAAGTGGATGCCTGTGTCTATGCGATGAAAATGTAGTTCCCAAGGGCTGTTCCTTTGCAGGTGGGAATAATATGAGCTTACTCACTCTGCACTGATAAGAAAGCTAAAATCAAAGCTGTACATCACTTCACATATGGTGACCCAGTTCTCCCTATTTTCTTATTAACTCCGCAGAGGCTTGTTCTTTCTCTCCAGATGACAGTTTGGGTGAAAGGGGTGTATTTGCAAAGGCGGTTTGGTTTCTAGGGATGTGAAGCCTGGCCGGTGCTATTGCTTGTGTGATGGGGACAGGATGGGGTAGCATGGGACTCGTTGAGACAAAATGTAAAGAGAGAGATCTGGATTGCAAATCAAGCGTCTGTGCTCACTGGGGTGTTAGGGAATAAGAGCAGTAATACAATTTAAAAATTGTATTACAATTTTTTTACATACACTTGTGGTTTGCCCTTAAAAGACAATAGAAAGCTTATAATGCATAATCTGGAGCCAAAAGGCTTGAATTCAAATCTTGTATCTACTGCTTCTTAAGACATCTAATGTTTCTGTGCTTTAGTACCCACGTCAATATAAAGGAGGGGGTTAGGGGAAGCCATAGTTCCTACAGATGGAGGAGTTTGAGGGAATTGAATTTGTTTACTTATTAATGTGTTTAGAGAAGTTTTGGGCACATTGTAGTTGCTATTTAGACATAATAATGTCCTTGATTGTTATTTGCTATTCATTTCATGGGGTCTGCCTTCTCCTTTAAGGCAACGTACCCAAAGTAGTTTCTCTTGCAATAGAGAATAAGGCTATCCCTTGTGATGTAAGTTCAGTGTTGCTGTTTTCAAATGTGTTCCCATAATCCCTGTGACCAGAAACCTTGCTCTCTGCCTCCTTTACTAACAATTTTATCCACTTGTGATAAGAATACAATTGCTTCTTTCCAATGTTAGGGTTGGAACCTGGGGCCTCACATATTAGGCAAGTGCTCTACCATTGAACCACAATCTTGACCCCATTTAATTGAAACACATCCTTAGGGCTTCGTCCACCACACCAAACCAGCGTTTTGAGATTGTAGCTCTTCTTAGATGACAGTGTCCACTTTCATCCAGGCCTGTGGTACTAGTAAGATACAAGTCCCCAACGTCGTTGTTATTAGATTGAAATCCATGGGACTTGAATTTTCTCAGCTGTAATGATGGGTAGCTTTATAAACCACATCTTCGCTGACCTGCATTCTCTTCTTGTACAAAGGTTTCTGCTGTGCCATATGGCCAAATTTCCTCTCTATTTGTTCTCCATCCCAGCTTCTCTCCAGGGCCAGTCCAGTTTCATCTCCAATAGAGCCAGAGTGTTCCAATATCTAGGCAAATCTGGCAGGATCATGTTTCCTTCCTGTTTTAGAATCCTCATCAAAGGTTTAGCTCCTGCAATCTAAAATAATAGCACACGGGGGCCACATGCTCAGGAGAGCAAGCATTTGACCCTCACAATGATAGTCAGAAACTTGTGTCTACTTAAAAAGCTCCCCCTCCTCCCCCTCTCCCCTTTCTCCAAAGTCTCTCTCTGCAGCCCAGAATGGCCCTAGCCTCACAGTAGTCCTTCTGGCTCAGCCTCCTGAGTATTGTGATTACAAGCATGAACCATCATGCATAGGTGAAAATAATTATTTTTCTTATGCAGAGAACAACAATACATGCTTGCACTTCAAAATGGATATGTAAAGTCAAGAATAATTTATTGCATCAGAACCAGAAAAAACATAATGACGGTTATGTGTGGATACACTTATGTCCCCTTTCCTGCTGCCCAATAGATTTGAGACTAAAATGTTCTTTGTCTGCTTTTTAAACTGCATGCTAAATTAAAGGCTTTCCCCAGACATGAGTGTTTGTAAAAGAGGTAGCTGATGGAATTGACTGTCATTTTCCAAATCCTGTTATTGTCATTGTCATTATCATGATTATTTATTACTATTATTAGAAGAAACTTTTCTTTTTTGTTTCCCCTCCATTGTGGATTTTTTTATTGATTTATTGAGCTATACATTTTTCTCTGCTCCCCTCCCAGCTTCTTCCCTCCTCTTTAACCTTTCCCATGGTCCCCATGCTTTCAATTTACTCAGAAGATCTTGTATTTTACCACTTCTCATATAGATTAGATCCATGTATGTATTTCTTAGGATCCTCATTGTTGCCTAGGTTCTCTGGGATTGTGATTTGTAGGTTGATTTTCCTTGCTTGATGTTTAAAAATCACTTATGGAAAAAAATAATAAAAAAATCACTTATGAATGAGTACATGTGATATTTGTCTTTCTGGGTCTGGGTTACCTCACTCAATATGATGTTTTTTAGATTCATCCATTTGCCTGCAAATTTCAAGTTGTCATTATTTTTCTCTGCTGTGTAGTACTCCATTGTGTAAATGCAAAAGAGACTTTTCAAATGAAGCACTGGGCATCACTCAAGTTTGAATTTCCCAGAAATTCTGTATCTCCAATTCTTTCCCAACCATTTTTCTCCACTGACTGAGAGTTGGAAAAACATGACCAGTTTGGAAACAGCCTGAGGACACTAGCCTCTGTGGTGCTTGTCCCCCACCTATGGGCAAAAAGGAATGGTGATAGCGAACAGAAAAATGGTCTTACCAATTATAAGAGAAAAGACCGTTTTCTGTTTGTGTTTCATTTTCCTAACCCAAAGGCAAGGTTGATTCTTCTGTTTCTTTTCTTTATTTTTCAGGAGATAGCTGGCTGTCTCCATGTTAGTAAAGAGCCCTGTTGGACTGCCTTGTCTACCAAGGGTTTGTTAACCCATAACTCCAGCTCACCCCTTTTCCACAATGACTTAATTTGTCCAGTGACTTAAAACAAAGGTTGTTTCAATGTTTGAAAGACACTTTGTTTTGTTTTGTGAGCCCGTGTTTGTGGAGGTCAGAGTACCATTTGCAGCAATCAGTTCTCCCCTTCCACCACGTGGAAGCTTCCAGGACCAAAGTCAGGTACTGGAATACAAATTGAGACTCTGTTTCCTGCAGTCTGTAGGACACTTGGATTTCTAACTTCAGTCTGCAATAGATCATCTTTTTATTGCTCACTTTGGTTCTGAATTTGCCAGTTAGTTTACGTGTTCATCTCGTGATGGTTGCACAAGCTATCCATCATCGTGCAACAGATTTTCCAAAACGGTAGCTGTTTAAAATAACTCAGCATTCACCCCTTTACTAACAGTTTCTGTGGGAGAGATGTTTGGTGGGGGCACAGCTAAGTGCTTCCGGTTCAGAGTTTCCTGTGATATTGAGGTGTTGGCCAGATTTTCCTGCATCTGTAATTCTCTGGAATTTGGATTGGGCTGGGATTGCATTTTTGAAGAACACACACACACGCACACACACACGCACACACGCACACACGCACACACACACACTGTACTCTGCCTAGTGGGTGGCTATAAAATTCACACGGCTAGAGAGCAGCAGTTCACAGCCTGTGGGTCATAATCCCTTTTGGGATCAAATGAGGCTTACACAGGGATCACATATCAAATATCCCAAATATCAGATATTTACATTATGATTTATAACAGTGGCCAAATTACAGTTATGAAGTAGTAACGAAATAATTTATGGTTGTGGGGTCACTATAACACGAGGCGCTGTATTAAACTGTATCAGCATTTGGAAGGTTGAGAACCAAGGGGCTTGAGTTATGCTCCAGGGCCTTAAATTTCAACCCAAGGAGCTTGGATGCGCTTTCTTTGCTATCTATGCTAAGTTGAAAGAATTACTGTTTGAATGGAGAATGCTCTGAAGATTTACACTTCCTGGCTTCATTGACAAGAAGTGACTCATTTTCCAATGGAAAGAGGGCTACCAAAATGGCTTGCGAGTTGGAGTTTTGGGACTTGTCCATCCTGTAGGGGTGGAGCACACCAGGCAGAGCTGTATAAAGTTTCCATCTGAGGCTTTGTCCTTGAGTCGTCGAGGCTTAAGGGTCTGACATTCATCACATTTAGGTTCGCAGATCTGTTCATGCTTATTGTGTGGCATGCAGTGGATCGTTTTCATATTAAAGATTTGATTTCCACATGTCCCATGCAAGCAATATGGACAAGCTAACTTTTGTACTTTTTTGGGTTTTGGTATCATGTAGTATAATAGGAATGTAGAATTAGTCACTTCAGGGGTGCGTCGTGTACAAGAATCCCAAATATCTGACTGTGTATGTAATCACCATTCAGAGCAGGATGATGAAGATGCTCTTAGTTTCATAGCTCCAAGGTAATGTTCAGCAGGAGCAGCTCCCTCCCCTTCCTGTGATCTTCTGTTAGAGATGTCTGGATATAGCCCTAACTTCAGGACACCTCGGGGTAGAAAGACTTGGAGAAGAAAGAAGGAGTCAACTTTGCCACTGTATTTTTTGTTCTCAGATTGAATACAGACTTGGTAGCATTTTTGGAGATGTGAGAGGAGATAGACATGCTGACACATGGCAGTGTGGGTATCATTTAAACCCTGATGCCCCAAGAATGGCCTTGTACCCTGATTATTGTGTGTATCATTGCATATCACTACTCTTGCCCCCTTCTTTATTTGCTAACCGAATGGAGTTTTGTTTTCTTTCGAATGAATATTACAAAAGTAATATCTATGAGCGGAGTTCTCCAGAGAAACAGACCAGGGGGAGATTTCTTTGGATTTTAAGGAGCTGGCTCATGTGGTTGTGGAGTATGGTTAGCCCCCAAAGGGCATAACACTAGCTAGCCTCTTTTTAATGGCCTGCATGCAGGGCCAGGGAAAGCTAACATTTCTCAGCAAAGGCCATTTGCTTTATTGTGGTCTTTATCTGACAGGCAAAGGTTCACTCCAGTGATGGAAGGCAACCTGTGTTCTACCAATTCTAGTGACTTTAAGATTGGTCTCATCCAAAAGATCACCCACATCATCAACTCAGAAAATGCCAGTCATGTTGAAATTAAAAAAAATAATAAAGAGGGCAGGGGAT
Source organism: Microtus pennsylvanicus (assembly GCF_037038515.1). Taxonomy (NCBI): domain Eukaryota; kingdom Metazoa; phylum Chordata; class Mammalia; order Rodentia; family Cricetidae; genus Microtus; species Microtus pennsylvanicus. Next base: position 66,235,943 of record NC_134579.1, read on the forward strand.
GGCACCATCATTAAGAACACTGGTAGCTCTTCTAGAGGTCTGGAGTTCAATTCCTGGCAATCACATGGTGACTCACAACCATCTTTAATGAGATCTGATGCCCTCTGATGTCCTGCAGACATTCTAGAAGACAGAACACTCAAATAATCAATAAATCTTAGGAAGGAAGGAATTAAGGAAGGAAGGAAGGAAGGAAGGAAGGAAGGAAGGAAGGAAGGAAGAAACCATCTTAGACATGTTAACTGTGGGTTTTGTTTTTTGTTTTCAACTACTCAAGGTGAATTCATCACCACTCGTAAGGTTCTGTTTAAAATCAGTTCAGGTAACTGTTCCATATGCACAGGTGATCCCTTACCTTATAAGGAAGGAGTGCCTTTCAAAAGCGTCCTTCCTAGGCCAAGACAGCACATGTAAACTAAGACTCAGGAACACAGGTCTTCATGCATCACTCAAACCCTCACTGGCCCGGTATCAAGCACGTGGTCCCTAAATACTAGTCCTTCATCTCAACAACTGTGTCATTATCCCCCGCGCTTACTTTTGTCAACTTGCTGCCTTTACATGCTAGGTTCCTCTTACTATAACTTGTTGATTTGTGGTAATGGCTGTTTGTTCTCTTGCTAGTATCTTCCGTGTTGATCATTAAACAACAATAGAGGCACATGCAGCCTGATTGTGGACGTTCCATTGTCCAGGTTCCTCTTCCTGCACGAGTTTCTAAGGTAGACCTGAAGAAGAGGACTCTGGGCACTCAGACCAAGAATAATTTAGAAAAAAGTCGTCAGTTTTATGGTCTGGGAGAACAGTAGAAGAGAAAGAGCTCAATTTCTGCAAATTAACACTTTGTTTTGAGGCATAGTCTCTTCAGTCCTGGCTGTCCTGGGACTCACTATGTAGATCAGGCTAGCCTGGAGCTCCCAGAGATGCATTTGCCTCTGCCTTCCCAGTGCTGGGATTAAAGCCATGTGCTTCTGCCGCCCAGCCCAACTTCTTTTTAAGAAGAACGTAAAACAAGGAAGAAGGGAACAGGGTTTGTGTGTGCGCTTGCATTCACCTTCTACTATGATCTCCATCATCACCGAGTGTTCACGAAGAACTCTGGATCCTTAACTCTACATCTATATGCTAATTTGCTCCCAAATTTTTCTGTCGCTTAATTGGACAGTGAGTAGCCTGTGCACATCGAGAACTGCTGGAATTATATACTGTAACTATAATGTTTTAAAAAATGGTGCTGAGGGCACTACAGTCAGTAATTTCCTTGGAGGTGTTGAAGTTCTGGGTCCCCTTGATCCTTTTCTTAGGAGGTGCATTGTGAGATCTCGAGAGACTGAATGCCCAGACTGGTACTAGGGCAGCGTTCAGAAAGGGGGTAGTTTGTCTTTGGGTGTGGAAGAAGCCGCTACTCCAATGGCAGCTTTGGTGTTGTTTGACAGCACGCAGACAGAAGCAGCATCCTGGACAATAGGGAGACCAAAAGACCTTGAACATGCTGGGGTCAATTAATGAGCCAGATACCCCAATACTGCTTCCACTTTCTTATAAGATAATACAGAACTTCGCCTGGCTCTGCTGGGTAGGAAGTCAGACCCTGGCAGAGCAGGCTGACCAGGCACCTTAGGCCCGTTAAGAAAGTGTTCTACTCTCCACTGCCCTGGCAGGCCGCCCGGAGCTGCGTGAGTCAGTTTTGCGCCGAATCTCAGCATAATGGAGGAAGGTGCTATTTTGGGATAACAGGCATATGATCAGCTCTTTTTTGAGCAGATTTCACAGGCCATGATGTTTGCAGAAAGAGTGACTTTCCAGAATACCTCACTTTCTGCTTGAACACAGAAGCAGTATCACGGAACGGCTCTCCGGGAGAAAGGTTTTTACGTTTGACATTGACCGCCTCTTAAACATATTAACAATGGTAGCGCCTCCAAAGCAGTTTAGCGGAAGATGTTTGTGTGGAGTTAATAAGCTGCATATTATGGTAGACATGACAAATGGAAGGTGTGGAGATACTGTGCAACATCTGAAGAATAATGGTATCACGGGAACCGGAAATGTGTAGGACTCCCTGCCTGCCATGCCTCCTCTCTCCACAGATACATCCTTTTCTTTGCTTGAGTTCCCAGGGTGAATGCCAAGGAGAGAGTCCAGTTTGGAATTGTTTTTGAGCATAAGGCTGGCTCCTGTTTTTCTTTCTGCTTTCACACGCATTGCTATAATTATCAGCACTGTGTAGATTGATAACTACAAACATTGTACAAAAGGGGGCATGAACACCATGGCTTCTAGGATGCTGAAGTTTGAGGACCTGCTTCCCACTATATGTGCTGTATTCACAGTATGGTGCTCTGAATACCCAGCTCTCAACATTGTTCCCAGATAATGTAGATAATGGGTTGTTTCCTGTTGTGTGATGTAGCCAACTGTGTTTGGAGAAATCTTTTAGATTCAATACCTACTTAGACCAGGAGACCAAAGACAGCTAACTTTACATATGTGCTGACCTGTATTCTAGGGTCCTTCATTGCCTCCTATAGTTTTTCCTTTGTTTCCTCTCCTCTGGAAAGTTCATCGATCAATATTTAACTATAATTGAATCCTCTTTGATAAAGTTACAATGCAGATGCATATTAGATGCTCACTGGACCTGACTGCACGCTTCTTCTAACCACACATACACATCCTTCATTAAACTGTTTCAAAGCTACGCATGTTTCCATGAGCAGCGAAGTTTGACACATGAAAATCTGCAGCATCTATGATGTCCCCTACTGTAAACAAGACAGATTGCCTCTACTCCCCCTGTCTGCTCTCCTAAGCCTGAGTCTGCTCATCATACTCGCCACCCATCCTTTTTCTTGTTTGGTAGACACTTATGTATTGAAATACACACAGTAGCCTTTAGGTCAACTGCCTGTTCATTGTCTTCACGGGTACAGCCCAGTTCAGAGTCTTTGCTTCCCGCTTAAACATTGTCTTAAGATTTTATCTCATATTTTTCCCTTTCCAATTATTGTTTACATCCATTTCTCTAAAGCATGAGTAACTACACTTTCCCCAGTAAAGTCCCTACTCACTTCCAGACACATTCATGTCTCCATAAAGTTTATGAATTGAAGTCGGGAAGGCATAAGCTCAAATTTTCATTCTGTCACTTACTTGCCATGTGAAACTGGGTAACTAACGTCTCTATTTTTTTTAAATAAGAACAGCAAGGGTGGTATGTAGTTAGTTTACTTCAATTCCTTAACACTAGACTTTTCCTCTATTTCTGGACCCAGGGTTTCCCTGATCCTTGCTGGGCTAACTTTTGAGGATATTATTTATGCTGAGATGCCCATTTCTTCTGTTTCTCATCCAAGCATTTTGAAACATTGAGACTATTCTGCATCTACTGTCTTGTTTGGCTCTGATGATACTCATTCAGCGCTGAGGACCAACATCTCTGTAAACGGTCTCTGGACACCTTTTCTGTCCACAACCTAGGCTGCTCTGGTATGTGAGACCCTTTTCTTTGTCATTGGACCCTAGATTACAATCATGGCTCTGACTGTCTGATTGCGATGAGGTTCCTTGAAGGATTCTGCCTTGGCTATCAGGGCATCCATACAATCTAGAGTGGTGTTTGGTATAGAGAAAGTATTTAACGCAATGGGAAAGCACTAGCCATAGAGTTCAGACAGCATGACACTTGACAGCCCTCATCAGGTGAGGGGACTCTTCACTGAAGCAGCCACATTTGCTATTCCCGTTTGCCCCCAATGCCCCTTGATTTTGTGACAGCTAGCTTGTCTAACTGCCTAAGTGTTAGACAATTTTGTGACAGCTAGCTTGTCTAACTTACAAGTGAGATCAGCCCCCAGGGAAAAAACATACATGAACACAGCAGGGAGAATTCAACCTGGAGCCCAAGTCAGAAGTTATTACATAAGACAGCTAAACATGATGAACGGCTGGGGACTGTAGGATACACACTTATGAACTCCCCTTAGCTAGAGGAGGGAAGGCCATGGGAATGTTGCCATGGTTGTATGGCAAACCCGAAAATGTTATATCTAACATCCATTCATTAGTCCTGAGCTCCCACGAGTGTGGTATTTCTTGGGGAGGATTTTTGAAGATTTAATTCTCCTGGTAAAGCTGTCCTTTATATCTGGGTAGATCCTCAGCCAAATTAAGGTGTCTTTTGAAGAGAGGCACCTGGAGGGGATGCCCTGTTCATACAGATGGAGGCAAAGAGAAGAGCGGAGCCACGCATGCCAGGAAAATGCCAATCGCCTTCTTCTAAGATGTGCTCCCGACAAACACCCGGAGAGCACAGCCCTGTGAGCGCTTTGATTTTGACCAGGCCGCTCTGAAACATTAGCTGTGAGGCCAAAGGTTTGCATAAGTCAGCAAACTCATATCTGTAGGACAGCGATGCAGTTATGCAGTCATGCCTCAAGGTTGAATGGGTTTTCCTCTAAGTTTATTTCCGTTACTTCTTTTTCAGTCAAGTTTTCTATAATAGATGATGTGTTGCGCATGCGTGTGTGTGTGTGTGTGTGTGTGTGTGTGTGTGTTTGTGTGTGTGTTTATTTTTTAAAAATGAAAATCATTTCCCTTCCCCATTAATTCTCTCGAGTGATTTCGTATGGTCCTTGAAGTTTTAGTTCCTGCACTCTTACTGTCTTCCGGGAACACATTTTAGCAGAAACAGAAATGATGGTGGAAGACAAGGTGTGGCTCTTTGCCTGGCCTCTGACCTCCCAGGGGCTCCTGGTACCTGGAATTACACTAGGTCCATTTCCCTCAGCCAGCTCTAACCCTACAGGAGTCAGGAGTGGGCTGGAGCCGATGAGGAAATGTCTGTGCAGCGTGGAAGTGCTTTGCGGAAGTACTGCCACCGTCCTGCTGACGGAACACTCAGGAACTTCCCGGAAAACACTAGAAATTTATGGGCGCGCCCGTGAGAAGCCCGGACCACCCCGAAGGCCGCCTTTAGCGGTGCTTTGCTGCCATCGTGTGGCCACACGGGCATTTGTCTGTGTCACCGGATTTTGGAGCGTACTTTTAGATATTCACAAAACGGATTTTTCTTTACAGAACAAAACAAAAACAAAACAAAACCAAAACTGGGAATATAACCCCTAGTTTACTGTTGTCTCCATCTGTTCTTGTTTTAGGAAATCTGGGAGACTAGATTTGCAAATACCGTTTGAAGGATTGATGTAGATAAATTTTTTTGTTTGTTTTTTGAGACTGGGATTTCCTGTATAGCCCTGCCTATTCTGAAACTCACTCTAGACCAGGCTGGCCTGGAAGCCAGGGATTAAGTTTACAGTCAGACTTCTTGCGGTTGAATCTCAAAACTATTGTTTTCCTCCTCAGTGGGTGATATGGGAAGCCACTTACACACTTGGTAAGTCAGTTTCCTTGAGTTTGCTGTGTGTTCACTGCAGTCCCCACCTTGACATGCTGCAGTGGGTGCATATTACTGGGGCAGCACGGTGGGGGGGGGCGGTCCTTAACCTTGAATCTGCTCTTGCTACTCCTCCCTAGTGAACAAGGGCTCCTTTGACTATCAGATGATTTTTAATCTCCATATCCTCAATTTTAAATATTACTTTTAGATTTTAGTAATTTGACAGCATTTTGGATATGTAAGCAGGGAGTCAATAATCTTTTCTGGGTATACCATTTTCGGTTTTGGAATTCTGAATAAATCATCAAGATACACCATGATTGTGTGTGTGTGTGTGTGTGTGTGTGTGTGTGTGTATTGTAGGTGATAGACAATTATCACAATTCATTGAGTGTTTGCTATGTGGCAGGATCAGCTCAGAAGGCTTTGCATGGATGACCGTACTCAACACTCACACAGCTTGGAGGTCAGTACTAACTCAACAAAGGTGTGGCTAAGTTCCACATGGAGGTAGCACAGACCTGGTTAGAGCCAGAGCAATTGTGTCTAGAGCTTACACTCCCAGGAAACCTTTGTACTGGCCCTGAAACACGAAGAGCTGCACACATTCAGCCCTTGGAGCAGGGGCAGCAGCCTGCCCTTCTCTATGTGCAGTCTAAACACATGGTCTCATTTTCAGAATAAATCATTGATTATTGACTTAGCGAAATCTTTGAAAATTATAGTCATACTAAGCAGGTGTTCCCCCTGGTGACAGCAAGCACATGTGTCTACTCACACTTTCCTTCATCTTGAGATGAAGCTAATTCACATAACAGGTCTTTGGAAAATCTGGGACACAGAGAGCTGCAACCTAAGTATCCTGTTTTAAAGTTCAAGTGTTAGCTGTGCCCATGTCATCATTGATGGTGGCAGAGTTGAGCACTGAGCAAATTCATGGCCTTTCTCTGTTTCAGTACACTGTCCATTGCACTCACAGGCCTTGTGCTCCTTGTAGCTGCTCTGGGTGCAGCTGGGTTCACACTGGAACTTGCCCTCTCCTAGACAAGGTGGTATCCCTTGACGTTCCCATCCCGGCTTGATCTTTTTTTCCTCCTTAGGCAGAGATCAAAACTCCCCAATCCCTCCTCGGATGCTGCATTAAAACACTGGCAGCCGCTAGAGACAGGAGGGGGAAATCAGGATTGTGTGACTGAGACCCTGACTTTGAGCAAATGGTGAAAATGGGAGGAGTGGACCTGAGGGATGGGAGCCTGGTGCATGCAGCAGCCCCAGTCCTGCCTGGATTTCGTCTCTATGATCTAGGCGTGTTTCTAGTTATCTTTTTCCTTTCCTTCCCTCCCTCCCTTCCTTCCCTCCCTCCCTTCCTTCCCTCCCTCCCTCCCTCATTTCTCCAGCAGTCTCTAATAACCCTTCTTCTTTCTATGGCCTAATTCAATGTCCCTGTCCCATTGTGACTATTTATTTTAGACTTACATGGTTTCTCCTTTGCCTGTCTTGAAGATTTGCTGCTTAAGCCCTTTTTAAAAACTTGAATTTGAGTTGAATATTTTTCTTGTCCTGTCGCTTTTCTATTTCCTATGTCATTAGTTTCTTTTGTTCATTTGGGCTACTTTGTTCTTCTTTGTCTAATCCTTTTAAGAATGCCACAGCATTGTTTGCCGCAGCTTTTCTTCTTTTTATTGACTGCTATTAATGTCCTTTCTAGGACTGCGTTGCTGCACCCGGTTGAGTTTTGTATGCTGTTTTCTTTTTCCCACTTCACATTTTCCTGAAGATGGTGTCTAATTTTTTTCTGCTTTATTTCTCCTTAGACACATTGGTTTTTCATTTACTCAAAAATTTTCATTGTGGTTTCCACTTAATCAAGTTTTGCCTTCTGTCTTGATTCTGTGTCCATCCATGATTGGGCGGAGAGACATGTGGGTATGATTTCAGTCTTTTTTAAACTATTTGTTGCTTCTTTCATGGCCTTATGTGACTTATGCTGCAGCACATTCTGTGTGAGCTTGAACAGTGTGTTTGCTGGTTTGAGTGAAGGTTCCTTGAATGTTTATGTCCACTTAGTCCTGCTGATCATCACCGCTTCCGCCTGGGTGATGCATTCATTATCGAAGCGGGTGCTGCTGCGTCCTTCTTTTATGTTTCATTTCTCCCTGTGTTTCTGTCAATGTTACTTCATGTATTTTGCTACTTAGTCATTAGATATACATAACACACACATATGCAATTATTTCACCTTTCTGGTTAGTTGAGCTATTCATCATCAAACTCTTTTCATCCTAATGTTGGTAGTATGGCTTCCACTCAACATGGCATTCTGGGCTGATTGTGGATTTATTGAAAGTATTTTTAAAGCATTATTTCAAAAGAGTCTGGGATCATTTTTTCTTTGTCTTTTTCTCTTTTTCTTTTTATAATGTCAAATTTATTGAGTAGTAATAAATTCAAAATATGCTGCAGTTTTTTGAGAATAAAATTTAATAAAGTTACCAAAACCAATAGTCTAGATAAACAACATTTCATATAGTACTTTCTCCCTTTTATTGAAAATAGATTTTTTTCTCACATAATTTATACCAAATATTTTTTTCCTCCCTTTGTACCTTCCATCTGCATCCACTCACTTTCAATCTCTCATTAGAAAACAGGCTTGGCTTCTAAGGGACAATAATAAAATATGATAAGATAAAGTAGAAACTATTAGACCTGAGTTGGACAAGACAAACAAAAGAAAAAGAGACCAAGAGGAGGCACATGAATCAGAGATTCACCCATTTGCACACTCTGGAATCCCATAAAAAACCACTAAACTGGAAGCCATAAAATATCCGCAGAGGACCTGATACAGATCTGTGCAGGCCCTGTGCATGCTGCCCCAGTCTCTCCGAGTTCCTACGATCTCTGATCTTGGTGTCCTCCATCCTCATTGGCTCTGTTCTTTCTTTCCCTCTCCTCTTCCATGGAGTTCCCTGAGCCTTGGGGGGAGGGAGTTGATGGAAACATCTCATTTAGGGCTGAGTGTTCCAAGATCTCTTACTCTTTATGGTGTCTAGCTGTGAGTCTCTGTGTTTGTTTCCATCTGCTGCAGGAGGAAGAATCTCTGATGATGGCTGAGCAAGGATCATTTCCCTAACAAGTTAGTTTAGTTTCCTTTCTGAATAGTTATCTGCAGGAATTGCTCTTTTTTTTTATGGTCCCACTATCCAATTTTTATTTATTTATTTATTAGAGATTTCTGCCTCCTCCCCGCCACCGCCTCCCATTTCCCTCTCCCTCCCCCAATCAAGTCCCCCTCCCTCGTCAGCCTGAAGAGCAATCAGGGTTCCCTGCCCTGTGGGGAGTCCAAGGACCACCCACCTTCTTCCAGGTCTAGTAAGGTGAGTATCCAAACTGCCTAGGCTCCCCGAAAGCCAGTACGTGCATTAGGATCAAAACCCAGTGAATGGCTCTTATTTTCATGAATGTCTTTAAGACTTTTCTTTTTTTTTTTTGTGGCCACTGATTCAATTGATTTCAGCAGTTCAATTATAGTGTGCTATAAGTTTGTGTTTTGTTTACATGCTTCAGAGTTTGCTTAGTTTCTTGAATATCAGGTTGTCTTGTAAAACAGATGTAAAATATCTGTCTGTCTGTCTATATCTATATCTAATCTATATCTACATATGTCTATTTAGCCTTAGTTTCTTGGATCTCAAGATTGTCTTGTAAGGCAGATTTTTACGGTCCTCTGTCTGTCTGTCTATCTATCTATCTATCTATCTATCTATCTATCTATCTATCTATCTATCTATCATCTATCTATCTATCTATCTATCTATCTATCTATCTATCTATCATCTATCAATCTCCATCTGTCTATCTAGCCAGTCATATATTTTTATCTTTATATATAATTTACATACATATATATGATCTAACATCGATGCACCATTTATATCTGTTGTAATAGGAGCAGCGGGGCTGCGTCCCCAGCACCCCGGCCGCCTGGCTAGCTTATGCCCCGAAATAATTACACGGACACTGTATTCTTTTAAACACTGCTTGGCCCATTAACTCTAGCCCTTACAGGCTAATTCTCATATTTCGATCAACCCATCTCTAATAATCTGTGTGGCATCAGTCTTACCAGGAAAGATTCTAGCCTACGTCCATCCTGGGTCTGAGCTTTATGCGTCTGCCTCAGAGAGCAGAGCTATCGCATCTGCCAGGGAGAGGGGAGCATGAAGTCTCTGAGCTTACTTCCTCTTCCTCCCAGCATTCTGTTCTGTTTACTCCTCCCACCTATGTTTTAACCTATCAGGGCCAAGCAGTTTATTGCTTAACCAATGAAATCAACAGATTGTTATATGACACTCCCACATCATCTATCTATCTATCTATCTATCTATCTATCTATCTATCTATCTAATCTACTTATCTATCAGTCTACCTATCTATCATCTATCCATCTATATGTCTTTCATCTATCTATCTCTTTTTCGTCTTCTCCTTTTCTGTTGGGTTTACACAAATTTGGATTGCCTGAAATATTAAGAATCTCTTTATTCCTTTGTTTTTTTCCTGTCATTAAATTGGTTAGCTTTTACTCATATATTCAAGTTCATCGTTGTATTAGTATGTCCAACCAAATGTTTAGTTTCTCCCAAGGAATTTATTCAGAAATTATATTTTCAGTCCTATAATTCTCATTTAACTATTTGTATAACTTTCTTTTCTCTATAGAGAATCCCCTACTTATCATTGTGTGTATAAAATGTCTACATTATTCTTTAAATCTATACCTTTACCTATTTATCAACCATCCCTCTATCCATATGCCAATCTATTGACCATCTAATATCTAATCTGGTTGGAAAGTTCTATTTCTTATTGTAATGCCTGTACCAACTCCAGATCTGTTTTATGTCAATTTCTTTCAAGTTTGACTTGATGAATTAAGAAAAATTTCCCCCCTATTTTGATGCATGTCTGACAGTATTCATGTCAGATGCATGTCTGACATTAAGGACTGTATAGTATAGAAAGCCTGTCCTGTGTTGTTTTGCTCTGAAGAGTGCTTGGTTTTGATCTGGCCAGTGTGTAAGCTACATACTGACCCATACTTTCTATTTGTTGACTGTGTTAGAATTGATTTTACATTTTGTCTTAATTCATTGTTAGCCCTGTATCATGACCTTCATCAAGGGCATGGCTGTCACTCATGATCATAATGTTTCTAACCTCTCAGTTAAATAAATGAGTTGTTGATCAAGATGTACTCACTCTGCCTGGGTTAGAAGTCTGACATCACTGAGTGCTGAGTAAGGTCTTTGATCTCCATCTGAGGAACACTGAAGCACTTGTGCACCCATTGCTGCCTGCTGAGCCTCACAGAAACTTCACATGCAAACAAATAGCTCATCTTTGGAATGGGACCTGAGTGGAGTCTTTGTGAAGATGTCTCGCTTTATTTTTTCACACATATTTGCTTTTAATGTGTGTGTGTGTGTGTGTGTGTGTGTGTGTGTGTGTGTGTGTATTTGAAGTAATTGGTTTTGGCAGTTTAATTACATGTAGTACAAAAAGGAAATTTTATTCAATTATACAACTTAGATTTGCTAACCTAGTATGATGTCTAAGTCAACTTTTAAAGAAATTTGGGGTTTTGAACTTACCCAGTAGAGTCCTCTCTCTCTCTGGTACTTTGACTCACAAATTCTAAATATCTTAGCAATGCTGAAATGTGATCCACACCTAGTATGCTAGATGCTGAAGGCTGTAGCCCTGTCATTTCTGGCCTGAGCTCCCTGTTTCCTACTCATTGCTGCATTAGAAATATCAACGAGCTCCCACTACTGTGGACCAGATCTTCTTGTCTGAGACTGCCATCCTCCTTCAGACCTGTTCTTCCATGCTGACTCCTGGAAAGGGGCCCCAGGAGAAAAGCTGGAGTAGCTGGGTGTTTGTTCTCATTTCCACTGCTCATGAAGATCAGGGTCACACAGCGTATCCTATCCATGAAGGGAAGAATGAATATTTCTGGAGAGCTTTTGTAAGTTTTAAGTTTTTTTTTACTGGAAGGAAAGTACTATTCTAGTTACTCTGCCATGAGTAGAAATAAGTTGAGAACTGTCTATACTGTTTTTGGTTTATCGTGACATGTAAAATCTATCCACAGTTGCTAGATTTTCTCAATAAGTGACTCACTAGACCTGACAGTTGTGTGTCTTCCAAGCAGTGGGAGCAAAGTAAGAGAAGACTTTCCCTTCTATCATTTTCAAAGGAGAAAAATGAATATTTGTATCCTTCAAAATATTTGAAACATTTATTTTTTTCTTATATAAAATACATTTAATTGAAAATATCATGACTTCATAATCTATTGTTTGTAATGATTACTTTTTTTAAATTTAACTTTTCTATTGATGTGTGTGTGTGTGTGTGGCGTTCACATCATGCTTATCCATCCCACTCATCTCCCTGTCCCTTGCAATTTGCCTTCCACCCTTGCTGCACCTCCCCCAACCTCAGCTAACATGAGCTAAAATTTAAAAGGAAGGAAAAGACTCGTTGTTGAAACTGTAGTGTGACACAGTGAGCCACACAGTCCCTTAGTGCACATGTTGTTACTTTGCAAGTGTTCACTGCATGAAGTCGTTGGTCTGGTTCGAGATCTCTGTTTGTTTCTACATCATCAATACTGGGCCCTCACTGGGGCTCCTCTTGGATATCCTGTTGTTGTCCTGTGTCGTGGCAATTTTGTAACTTTGGGTTTGTAGGACCAACCCCTTTGTGTGCTCCAGCAGATACAAGATAGGGTTGATGAAGGAATGTGCCAAGTCCTAGCTCCGGGTCCGGGTGGTTATACTTTACAGTAGATTTGGTCATTTTATTTTAAAAGTGCCTTCCAAAACTTTGATGCATCTTTTTTCTTTCTATTCTGTTCTTTGTGTATGATCCTAGGGGTTCAACTGAGAGTCTCTTGCATGCTTGAAAAGTATTATATCACTGAGAAATAGCTCATTTTTTTATATTTTATTTTTAACTTTGTATGTTGAGACAATGCCTTCCTGCCTTGCTCAGGCTGCTCTTGAACTCACTTTGAGGAACAGACAGTCTTTAAGCTTGTGATATTCCTACAGCCTTCTGAGTCTCTTGTCCTATAAGCCTGAGTCACAAAGCATAAATAATTTTTTTCATAAGTAACGTTTGAACGCTCTAGCTATATTTCAGGAGTCCTTCACTTTGTAACTCCAATCCACCTTTCTACCTCTATCTCTCCACCCGATTTGCTCTTCTGTTGTTTCTTTAGTATATTTCAAGTGACCCCATCTTTCATTAGGGTGGAGCATCTTCGGTACACTCCATTCCTTCATATGATTTCTGTATTATTCATAGTTCTCTAGAGAAAAATAAAGGGGGCGGGGAGCTTGTTTATAAAAGCATGGAGGTTGAAAAGTCCCAGTATCTGTAGCCTTCTGGCTAAAGACCCAGAAGAACTGGTGTGTAGTTCCACTCCATGTCCGATTGATGAGATGTACTGTTGATCATATAAGACCTAGTTATAAAGCTGGCAAGCTCCAGGCTCCAGAAGAGTTGTTGCTTTACTGTCAGTCTGAAATCTGGTCAAGACCAACATCCTAAATCAAGGTAGTCTATTGGGAGAGGTCTCTTATTCAGTCTTTCAGTTGATGGGAAAAAGCCACCTACTACAGGAAGAACGCCTGCGTTCCTCTGTCTACTGATTCATATATGAATCACATGCAGAAACAGCCTTCCACACACAGCTGGTATAATGTTTGGTTAAATGTTTCAACACCCTGGTCAAGCTGGCACATGGGTTAAGCCATCACAATTTCCTCATGTCTAGCTCAAGTGTGATTTTATCTTGACTTCATTGTTGCTGATGTGCAGTATCCTTTATCTTGTTGTGACCAATATCCTGGCAGTAGCAATTCAAGATAGGAGAGGTGAGGTTTTGCTCACAGCTCAGGGATAGAGTGTATATCATAGCAGAGAAAGTTAGTATGTAGGAATCTGGTCCATGGTAGCAGGAACTCACTTATATTCCTGTTGCAGCAATAGTAGGAAGCAGAGAGCTGGGGCCAGAAGTGTCTGGGCTACAACCCTCAAGTCCTACTCAGTCGTCGACCCAATGAGCCCATGTTCACATCCAGACCATAACATTGTACAGGGCACATCGTAAGACTATGATAAACAGCTGTTACTCTATCACAGCTGAGTGTTCATGAGGTCTCCTTTGGATTTTGAGTTCCTTCGTTCTCGGTATGACGTCAGGAGTGTTACTGCCCCTGTACAGTGAGTTTCCACATTCAGTCAGTATTATATCCCAAAGCATCAAGTCCCATCATTTTTAATAATAATACCATTATTAAAAATAATATCTGTATTTATTGTAATGTAGAACTTAAATTTATTGACTGAACCATTTGATCTTTCTCATCTCCATATTGGTACCAGAGTGAATTTCTTGAATTATGGATTTGATTGAAAAATGGCAAATTAAAGTATTTCAGTGACTTTACATGGTTAAAAAGTCCAGACTTTTCAGACTAATAACAATTAGTGTAGCTAGCTTGGATGATGTAGTGTAGGAAATATGATCTGCCATGCTCATTGTGATGTCTCCTGACAAAAACAGCAGTGACTTCTTCTCAAAAAACAGTGTAAAGACTTTGCTGGAAAAGACTTTATGCATATTAGTGTTCTACATACACAAATTCATGTGTGCATGCATACCTAATGCACATGGAGATCAGAAGAGGGCACCAGATCCCCTGGAATTGGAGCTGAGGGCTGTTGTGAGTCATCATGTGTGTTCTGGGAACAGAACTGGAGTTCTCTGAGAGAACAACAAGTGTTCTTAACTGCTGAGCTCCTTAAAAATATTTTTGATGCAAACAACTCAAGGGAGCCTTGAGGTTCCCCATGTTACACACCATAGTCTGCTCTCTGCTTCCTGGTTGCTGTTTGAGATGTGAGCACTTGGCTCCCAGCTTCCAGCTTCAACTGTCTGCTACCTATTGCCATACTGCCCCTTCTGTTATAGATCCTAACCCCATGGAACCACAGGGTCAAACAAACCCTTTCTTCTATAAGTTGCCGTGGGCATTGTGTTTTATCACCGCAATGAAAAATAAAGCAACACAGAAGTTGTTACTAGGAATAGGCAGTGGCTGTGACAGATCGGACCTGACCACGATTTTGGTTTTTTGTTTTGTTTTGAGAATTCTAGAAGAACTAGGGCTCTGGACTAGCCGTTGGATGCTATACAACTAGTAGGAGGTGGGAAGACAGTGCTGGGAACAATGTGGACTATGGGGGCCCAGATAAAGAGTAACAGAAGGGAACACTCTTAGCAACTTTCTTGTGATATTTTGGCAAAAAACGTGGCTGCTTTCTGCCTTTGTCCTAAGAACTTTCCAGAGGCAAAATCAAAAAGTAATAGGCTAATTTCATTCCTGGAGGAGATTCCAAAACAGCTTGCTTTTAACTGCTATGTTGTATTAATGACTTTTATGCCAGCCTGCAAAAGAAAAATAAGTGGAGAAGAAAAAAAATTACAAAATGAGTAGCTTGGAGAGAAAAAGAGCACCCAGGAATTTAATATTCCCGCCAACATTTGTAATGAAAGATATAAAGACATTAAGGAGAGATCTGATCTATATTGAAATAAAGGGAAGGTGCCCTTAGAACAGCACTCTACCCAGCTCATCTTATAACCTACAAAAGGAAAAGGCCTAAGGGGTTGCTGCCCCTAGAAATGAACAGAACATATTGCTACAGTTGTGATAAAAGAAGTCAGGCAGCCAAAGTTGACAGTGTGGTCATGAAGGATCCGTGTGTAAAGGAGTTGTGGAATCTTTCTCCTTAGAGAGCCATTGAGGCCAGGTGAGTGGTTTCTCTGTCTGGAAACCTTCTTAAAAAGCAATTTCCTGGAGTTGTGGAAGTGAAGCCTGAATTGTGTTGGAAACCCCAAGAAGTTGAAGATGCCAAAGCAGTAGGATGTTTGCAAAGTAGAGTTGCTGACTGGGAGTAGAAGCAACCTAGGAGAGAAATGTACATTGCAGGCAGCAAAGCTGGAGGGCAGGAACCAGTTAAGCCTTTGACAGCAGACGTGGAACTACAGGATTTGACCTTTGACCTGCTGGTTCAGTATTGCCTTACTTTGGTTCAGTATTTCCTCACTGTGCCCCAACCTGCTATTTGGAATAGTGAGACACACACACACACACACACACACACACACACACACTCATACACAATGACCTTTAAATAGTTTTAAAACTAAGAGATTATGGGAGATTTGGGGGTTAAGCTAAATGCATTTTCCATTCTGATATGGCCAGAAGCCTGTGGAGGCCAGGCATCGAAATGTGGTGGTTTGTATGAGATGTCTCCCATGGTCTTGGGCATTTGAATACTTGATCCTCAGTTGGTAACACTGTTTGGTTAGGTTTAGGAAGTGTAGCATTGCTGGAGGAAGAAAGTCACGAGGGCCTGGCTTTGTAGATTCAAAAGCTACTTACCCTCCCAAGTTTACTCTCTCTGCTTCCTGCTTGAAAGTTAGGATGTGAGCTCTCAGGTTGCTGCTGCCACCGTTGCCATGCCTGCCTGTTGCCATGGTTCCCAGCTGTGATGGTGATGGATTTGCCACTGTGGAAATGTAAACCCTAAATAATCCCGGTCTTCCTCAAGTTTCCTAGGTCTTTTTTTTTTTTAATCACAGCAATCGAAAACAAAGGAATACACATTGCTAACCATCCCTTGTGATCAGTTTCCTGAAACATTTTCCATTTGTTCAATGAAGGCATTCGACAGGGTAATATCTGAAACCTTTAACAATTAAAACTCATATTTGGAATTTTAAGGTTCTATTTGTAATTTATATTTTACTATATTGATCTGTTTATTATTTGTTCGTGTGTCTATGCATGTTTCTGACTGATGCACTGTGTTCATATAGTTACCCAGAGAGGTCAGCATTGGAGTCACTGGAACTGGAGCTACAGATGGCTTTGAGTCACCATGTAGGTGCTGGAATCTGAACCCTGGTCCTCTGCAAGAGTAGTCAATGTTCTTAGCCAATGAGCCATCTCTCCAGCCCCCAGTTTATATTTTAAACATATAAATCAATACTTTAGAAATTAGGTCTTAAGTTAAACAACTGACAACAGGCAAACTGACCGGAAGTCTTTATGTATTGAACTGAAATCGTCTCTTCCCTTTCTCAGCATACCCCGACACTTTAAGAGAAAGAGAATGCGTATGTTCTGAAGTTTTGTTAGAAAGTACCCACATAGAAGTACAGCTACAGGGTTCATACCCCAACCACGGACTCATTAAAGATATCTTACCTTAGTTATGCTTCTAGTCATCTGCTTATTAAAAGGAACAATTTTTAAATTAGTAATTCAAAAAGATTTTTCTCTCATTTGAATTTTATTGTACTTGTTCTTTGATATCCCAAGGATAAAAAAAGTGTATCCTGACTGTCTAACATCTGTAATTCCTCTTATAAAGCCCTACACATGGTATAGGTTGTTGCTAACCTTCTTGACTGCCCACCAGGACTAGCTGAATAAGTCTTCTGGGCTGGTTACACTCCCCGTTAAAAGCTTTCCTTGGCAGGTATCCCACAACTTCAGCATTTCCAATATCTGGGGGTTTCCAATACAAACCAGTATTACCTTCATAGCTTCATGCAATGACCTTTGTAGGCCTCTATGCAGAGACACCCCTGACACATACCTGACCTCAGCAGCTTTCCTTAGTCTCAGAGGGAGATTCCATAACTCCCTTCTTGTATCCATGATTCTAAAAACAGAACCACATGGCTGAAGGTGCCAAATTCTGTTACTATCTGAGGCTGGAACATGGCTCCTTCATTCAAATACATTTTTATCAGTTTTCTGTTTTTGGTGGTTTCCCTCACTCCCTAAGATTGGCTGGCCTTGAACTCAGGGATCCTCCTGCCTCTTCCTCCCCAAACTGGGATTAAAGGTATGTGTTCCCATGCCTGGCCCTAAGCTTTTCTTTAGTCCTTTTTCATAATCTGGAAGGTTAGTTGGGTGCCATCTTTCCCTGAGGGCACCACTGCCTTTATTCCATTTATAGAATCGGGTTTTTTCTTTAAAAATTTTTACCCAGATTTATGTGTATTTTTATTTGCTCAGCTTGCTCCTTTTCATTATAGATCTGCATAAGACTGGCCAGTAATAACCATGCCACACAGTCAGTATCAGGTTGCTTTGGAACATTCTGTGCTAAAGCTGCTAATCCAAAATCTTCAACTCAGCCTCCGGCAGATTTTTTTGGAGAATGGCAGAAAGCAACCACTTTCTTCCCCTAAAGTATCCCAAGAACAGTCACTAGGTCCCTTCTTCTTCTCTTCTTCTTCTTCTTCTTCTTCTTCTTCTTCTTCTTCTTCTTCTTCTTCTTCTTCTTCTTCTTCTTCTTCTTCTCCTCCTCCTCCTCCTCCTCCTCCTCCTCCTCCTCCTCCTCCTCCTCCTCCTCCTCCTCCTCCTCCTCTTCTTCTTCTTCTTCTTCTTCTTCTTCTTCTTCTTCTTCTTCTTCTGATCTTCTTCTTCTTCTCTCAAACTTCTTGAGTCAGCCCCACCCAGTTCAAATCACCCTCAATACCACTGTCTTCCATGTTCCTACTAGTATGGCCCATTAAGCCCCACTTAATGTGCTCAACTGATTTTTCTAAATTTTTAGTTTTCCAAAGTTCCAAAGTACACATTCCATCAAGAAGCAGCATGGTCTGGCCTATCACAACAATTCCCCAGACCCTGGTATCAACTTCTGTCTTAGTTATGGTTTCTATTGCTGTGAGGAGACACCACGACTATGGTAAGTCTTATGAAGGAAACATTTGATTGGGGATGGCTTCCATTTCAGAAGTCTAGTCCATTATAGTCATTGTGTAATGCAGGAAGACATGGTGATAACAGGAGCTGAGAGTTCTACATCTGGTTCCTCAGGCAGCAGGAAGAGAGAATGACACTGGACTGGGCTGGAGCTTCTAAACCTCAAAGTGGTTTAGTGACACACTTCAACAAGGCCACACTTACTTCAACAAAGCCAAACTTGCAAGGAGTGTCACTCTTATCAATAGATGGAGGTCATTTTCATTCCAACCACAACACCATTCACCTTAAGAAGAGATTTTAAATAATATGGATTCTCTCTTTTTATAAAATCAAGAAAATGTGAGATTAGCTATGGAGCAGAAATGTTCATTTCCCCCTTTGTGGCCAGTAGGTAACTCTGGCCGGTGCTGTGGGGAGAATGCTAGTTTCAGTGGCTAACCTCTCATACCATGGGCCTTGATCACATATTTTGAAGAACTCACTGGATATAGAATGTTTGCTGTTATCTTTGGATCCAGATTTGCATTCAGAAAAACTGTTCAGAATCCATCATAATTTCACTGTGGCCCATTTTATTGCAGTGTAATCTAACTATGTATAAATATCAAAGTTAATTGACTTTAAGATAACTTGTAAGGGTTTTTAAAATCACATTACAAAGTACAAAAATGACTACAGACCACTTCCCTCAAATAAGTAGACGTGACTGATGAGAAGAGAGAGACTGGGGTTTACTAGAGGGGCAGAAAGGTCATATAAAGAAACTCAGGATGGTGTGACTAGGGATGACCTCCTCTAACTAGTTTCAGCAAGACTTACTCACTGTAAGCCACTTTAAGGCTCGCTTTCCCAAGTTGGGGTGCAGAGCTGCAGGTATGCTCTCCGCTACTTTCCTCCTAACCCCCAACAGGCATATAAGCACCGGGACCTGAAGTGTGTGGCTGGCCATACAGGTTAGTCCTGAATGTATGTGTGCCATTTTGTAGGCAGAGATTGCTTGTTCATTTCTAGGCCACTCAGACACAAATAATCACACAGAAACTATGTTAACTTCAACACAATTTAACTAATAGTTCATGAGTTTTCCTAACTAGCTTATACCTAAAATTGACCCATTTCTATTAATCTGTGTATCACCATATGCTTACCCGGTAAAGTTCTGGGCATCTTTCTTCTTTAGCAGCTACATGGCATCTCCTTGACTCCACCTACTTTCTCTCTATATCTCTGTTCGAATTTCCCACCTGGCTTTGCTGTGCTAAGCCATTGGCCAAAACAGCTTTATTCATTAACCAAAATGGTAATCAAACATATTCACAGCATACAGAGGGGAATCTCACATCACTCTTATCTAGACAAACTGGTCCCTGAGCTGAAGGGTACCCAAGGCCTATGGGTGTCCTCTGATTTTTGTGTCAGTGGCAAGCAATTAGCTGGTGTGAGTGCAGTAAGTCTGGGTCTATAGCCCACTCTGTAAAACCCTAAACTACAAAGCTTCACATATTTTTATAATATTTCACAGAATGTTCTTCAGATTTATTATTATCATTATCGTGTGTGTGTGTGTGTTTGTGTGACATATCTGTGTGGTCTGTGTTCTTGACCCTACCTACAAATATGGACACCAGGGATTGATTCCTGATTTTATACTAACTTATTTTTTAGAGAAAGGTCTCTAGGTGGATCTAGAACTTGTCATTTCAGACAATCTGGCTAGTCAGTAGGCTCCTGAGATCGGTATCTCTGACTTCTAAGCTCTCGGGTGGCAGAAGCAGGGTATATTCAGCTCTTACACAGGTGCTGGGATCTGTATCTCTGACTTCCAGAACCCAGGAGGCAGAGGGAAATAGGTCTCTGTGAACTCAAGGCCAGGGTGTTATACAAATCAAGTTCCAAGACAGCCAGGATTAGACAAAGTCCCCTGTCTTGGAAGGGAAGAAAAGAAAAAAGAAGAAAATAAAATAAAATATTAATATATTAACAACTGGTTAAGGTACTTGCCAATGTTTGCTGTCCCCCAATGGCATCACTATTGTGACTTTTGAGTGTATGACAGTTTTTTGATTGGTTGTTATAGGTAGTTTCTTCTTTCCTGTTCTGATCTATTGCCTTTAGTTTTGGCCTCTGAGGCCAGTACTCAGTAAACTGCCCCATAAAGGTCAGATCCTATGTGCCTCAGACTTTGTAAACCCAAAATTTAATTACTCAGCTAAACAGCCATGGTCCAAAGTTCTCACAGGTGTAGGCAAATGAGGGCCATGAGGGCTATTCTCAGGAAACTATCTCTGGGCAATTAGGGACTTGGTCTGTAGACTGCAATCCATCAACCCCTGTTTAAACTGCCAAGTGTGGTGACATAGTATGTAGCATAAACAGAAATATTCAAAGAATTAACATGATTCCAGAAGGAAAATACATGAAGGTTTGTGCCACTGTTTCATTTGTGGGTACTAGATGTGTTTATTTTGTCCTTTCTTTAAATATTGTTGTAAAGAGGGGGCTTGTTAATTCCTGGCCACCCGGCTAGCTTAGACCCAAAATAATCACAGAAATGGTATTAAATAAATCACTGCTTGACCCATTAGCTCTAGCTTCTTATTTGTTAACTCTTACATTTTAATTTAACTCATTTCTATTAATCTGTGTATGGCCACGTGGCTGTGGCTTACCGGCTAAAGTTCTGGCGTCTGTCTCCAACTGGGCTATATGGCATCTCTCTAACACTGCCTTTTTCCTCCCATGCTATAGGCCAAGCCAGTTCTTTATTCATTAACCTATAAAAGCAATACATAAACACAAGAACCTCCCACACCAAAATATTTTTAAAGGTTTGTGTATATGCTCTAGACACTTATTAGATGAGTTATTAGATTACAACTAGTTATTACAGTTACACATGCTTCATGGCACTGTTAAGATTATGAAATAGAAAGATACAATTCTAATTCACTGAATATCTTAATTTGTGCTTCTGGAAGTAATGAAATCTTGATCAAAGACCTAGAAAAATAAATGTGTAGTATGAGACAGTTATGTTTTAACTCATGATTTCTGAGCATGGCACTAATCAGAAACTGGATTCGTCCAGGGCTTCGCATCATTCCACTCACTGATTCTGTTGAGGAAAATGCATGCCCAGGAGCCACAGGCTCACAGGCTAACCAGACACAGAGCTGTCTTCAGGAGTTTCTATTCAGGAGGGAGAGACACTCAAACTGATGGCAACAGAGTAGAGATACCAGGCTTTCGGCATGCTTTGTACAAATAAAGAGTTGACATTTTGACTGGACCATGACAAAACATAATAAGCTAGAATTGACATCGAGGATTCTTAGCCGTGTTCTTGACTAGGAAAGAACAGAAACAAATGCCCCGAAGCCCATGTCCAGATAAGGTAAGCAGAGACTTACAGGATTTATCTGTAATTTCTAAATCCAAGAAGCCCTGACAGCCATATGCACCCCTTAGTTTTGCAAGAAACTTATCCAGGGGCTGACAAGGTTTATTCATCTCACTTATAAGACAATGTAGACATTTTATTGCAGAAACATTACTATGTCTAGCTATACGTGCAGTTCTAAATATAGGGACTTCCTAACTTTCTATTTTATGCACTAATCTTATTACTTTTTACAAACAAAACATGAGTCAAAGAACATTCTATTTCCAACTATTTGAGGTAAGGTCCCGCAGAACTGAAATAATTAGCAGTGTAAGCAAGCTATACAAGTTACAACCCAGAGATCCAGGCACACATGGTGCTGCTTATTGAAAGCCAATCTTTAAAGGTTAGAAATTCGACCTCAGCCCCTAAAGCAGCAGTTCTCAACCTGTGGGTCATGACCTCTTTGGAGGTTTCACAGGGGTCACATATCAGATATTCTGCAATTTGGAATTCATGACAGTAGCAAAATTGCAGTTATGAAATAGCAATGAAAATTATTTTATGATCGGGGTCACCACATGAGGAAGTGCATTAAAGTGTCACAGCATCAGGAAGGTTGAAAAGCATGGCTGTAGAGAATCATCATAGACTTTAAAAATAAGTTTATTTCAAGTGAAAATATATCATTTCCTCTCTCTTCCTATCCCCCTCCAATTTCTCACATGTACTCTTCCCCTTTTATCCCAAATTCATGGTCTCTTTATTTCTTTTAAATTGTTTTTGTTTTACACACATACACACACACACACACACACACACACACACACACACACACACACAGAGAGAGAGAGAGAGAGAGAGAGAGAGAGAGAGAGAGAGAGAGAGAGCCCTAAATATATAAACACGACACGGTCAGTCCATTTAGTGGTATTTTATATATAGGTTTTTGAAAAGGCCAGTGAAATAATATTTTTAAATTGCTTTGTATTTCTGAGCATAGAAATTTTCTCTCCGCAAACAATTCCGAAGATTGCGATGCTCTCCTTTGAGGAAGAGAATGATGTCAGACAAACTGCTTTGGAAAGCAGGTATTTGCATCTATCATTTCTTTCCTGGGAAAGGTGTGTGGGAGAACTAGGGTGAGAGAAAGCAATTTCAGCCTGCATTTGCAGCTCACTGAGAGTCATACCACATAAATACGGCCAGACTTTGTTGTCCCCAAATGACTTCTCTTTCAAAATGAGGAAATACATTCTTGAAAGGAAAAAGGACCAGGCAGAAAAAGGAACCCTCATTCAATTTTTGTTCACATTCTTTTTCTGTCGACAGCTGAAGACCAGGTCGAGATAGTTTCATTTTGATGAGGTGGAGAGCGTTAGTTGAGCAGTGATGGTGTTGATTTGGTGTGTGGTGGGTGTTCCTTCTAAGTCTGTGGACACTGGTTTTGGAAATAGGCAGCCTGCCGGACCCACGTCATTGTTCCTCTCTTAGATTGTCTGGAGAGCGGATGGAGTTTCCATTTTCCCCATGTGTATAAGAATTAGTATTGGTTCTCAGAAATAGAAGTACATCTCATTTTAAATTTTAAAAATAGGACTCAGGAGGCTGGAAGCAGAGGCAGGCACATATAATTAGGCCATACGTTGGTCGATTTTTTATGCGTTTTATAGCCACCTTAGTGACATTCTTAGGCACATTTTTCATGCATTTCATAGCTGCCTTAGTGACATTCTTAGGTTTGATTCCTAGAAGATTTCAATCCTTCAGTGTCTCTTCAGAGACTGAGAAAGCTCACCCCAATCATAGTGTACAGTTTTCTGAAAACATCTATATTTGACTGGAGAATAATCAAGTACTAATTGCATGTTTACAAACATTTCCCGGGTCTCACAGGAGACTAAGGATGAAGGATTTGGATTGGGCCACGGTGAAATATTTTTGAATGGGTTTGATAATATTACCTCAACAGTCAACTTCTGACTACTGTTTGACTTTCTCTTTCAGTACTTGGGGATTAAACCCAGGACCTTACAAGCTAGGCAAGCACTCTGCCAATGGCCTACACTCTAGTATGGCAGCTCTAAATTATTCGTGGATGCAAACATGATGGTGCTCTCTCTTAATAAATATTTCATTCCTGTCCATTTGATATTAGAAAAGACTTGTAAAAGATTAGTGATAAAAATACTCGCTGAGTTTCTTAAGCGTTCTATAGGTACCATACTTCATGTTTTAGATACATTATCCCACATAAACATGTTGTGATGCACTTTTGTTCATATTTGATATAAAAAAAATTAACAACTGAGGGCTGGGAAGGTTACTTGACAGACTCATCATGCCAAGAGCTGAGGTCCATGCCCAGAGCTCATGTTCTGGACAGGAATACTTGAAACTCTCCCACCAGTCAACCACGTAGTCTCAGAGAAGAAATACTCACTGGTTTACTTTCATGTAGTCAATTTCAGTGTTTCTTCAGGTGTACAAATAATCGATGCACACTTGAAATCTTGGTACAGGCTGTTTACTTACCTTCTACACTGGTGGACTCTATTAAGCTAAATAAAGTGGGAACAGAGTCATCTTGGTACATGCTAAGCCAGGAAGGAAGCTTTTGGTTGAGTGTCTAGGTAAAAACTTGAGTTGAACACTGAAAAACAAAAGCCCATTCTTCAAACCAACAGAATCCATGAGCTCAGGTCATCTCCAAGGCAGAAAGGGCTTCCATTTCCCAGCTGTAGGTGTGAGTGATTGAGTCAGGCTTGCTGTAAAAAAATGGGGAACACACTAACAGAACAATAAATTTGAAACATGAGAAGTTCCAGGTCATACAAAATTCTGACCTTAAGTAATAATAATAATAATAACAATAATGATAAGAATAAGAACTCTTTTAAAACAGACTAGTCATTGTTAAGCAAATCTTTAGAAAAGAGAAAAAAAAAACAGAACTCTGCCTTTCCATTTGGTTTTAAGAAAGGGTGACATTCTGTTACCTATGCTTTCTGAGAACTTGCTATATTGATCACATGGGGCTAAAGACTCATGATGATCCTCCTGCATCAGCCTCTTAACTAATAGTGAGCTAGTAGGCATAGATTATGCCCTCCAACCACCATATAACCTGCAAACCAAGTTCTTAGCTTCATTTTGTGAAAGAGTGTAACAAAGATCAAAGAAGTTAGGGAACTTTGTCACAAGAACTCATATGGCACTGATGTTTACTGAGCATCTACTGTATGGCAGGCAATATAACTGCTAGCAATACCCACTGCATTTCACAACGTAAAATACCTGAAGCCTGATGTCTACGTGTCAGAGCTGAGCAGCAAACCCAGGTCCAGTTCGAAAGCACAAGCTTTCCCCATAGCTCCAGAAAAAAAAAAGGCTCAGATACCCAAGCGAAAAACAACATTTACAACCAAGTCAATTATTTGTACAAGCCAAAGATGTTTGAAGATGGCTTCATAATGCTACCTACTAGAAACATTATCCTAGTGACCTCTTTGTCACCTGATTTTGTGGTAATATGTGTGCACCTGCATGAGACTAGAGAAACTGGATCTTTCCACCATTTTCTTCTATGATAATTAATCCTCAAGCCAGAAGAGAGCAGCTGTGTGTCTGGAAGCATTAACCTTTCAGACTCACGCTGTAGACCCTTCTCCACAGTGTCCAACTGTTAGTCTTCCTGACCTCTGTAGGGATAAGTCGACTTAAGGGTTTAAAGGGCTGCTGGTCCCCAAGCATGAGCCTCTCTTAGATCTGTTGAAGACTGCCCTTATTTTCAACATTACACGCAAAGCCATCTGGTAAATGTGTCATGCCGTTGGTTTCCAGGAAAGAAAACACAAATGCTGGTTTTGTGCATAACAGAAAAGCTACCTTGTCATAAATGTGGTTAAGGACATATTTTTACTTTTGTATGTATGCTTGTGTGAGTGTTTATCTGTACGGGTGTACATGTGTGTGTATGTTGACCGAGGTTTTTGTCCCACCAGGTCCCACATCCATTTAATCCCAAATAAACACATAGAAGCCTACGTTAATTATAAACTAATTGGCCTATTATCACAGACTTCTTATTAACTCTTATAACTTGTATTAGCCCATAATACTTGTCTGTGTTAGTCACATGGCTTAGTACCTTTTTCAGCAAGGCTTGCTCTGTGACTGGCTTCTTCTCTGTCTGGGTGATGACTGCAGACTTCCCTCTTCCAAGAATTCTTGTTGCTCCACTTCTACTTCCTGCCTGCTCGCCCCACCTATACTTTCTGCCTGGCTATTGGCCAATCAGTGTTTATTTAAAATATAAGTGATAGGGTACAGACCATTGTCCCATAGCAACCCCCCTTTTTAAAACAAGAACTCTGAATCAAATCTCCTTTGTTTAGCTTTTCTACTGACCATTATCCATAACAACTTGTAACCAACATTCTAAACAAAGGAAAATATCCATAATCCATTTTTTGGGAATATGAGCATAGTTTTCCAGGCTACTTCCTGCTGATTGGGGGCACGAATAATTTTATGGGGACCTAAAGGAAATTTAGAATTATGATCAAGTCCTGACTGGAGTATCTGTGAGGCTTGATCATTTCAGAAAGCAGTCTTTGAACTGTTCTAGATGTAGAACTCGGACATCTGGGCCATCCGTTCCTACCAGAGATTTCTCGGGGGGTCTTCCTTGGTCAAACCTGATTTTTCTTAAAGCAGATTGAATCCACAGTCCCTCATTTCCTGTGGAAACAAAAGCAAAATATCTTCTTTAAAGTAACATATCTTTTGACTTAAATTTTAAAGCCAAAGCATTTTCAATATATATGTTGAAAATGCTTTGATGTATTGGATTAATCCAGCAGCATTTATAATCAAATGTCTTTTAGCTGCTTTTGCTCCTTCCTCAGCCATCATACAATTAAAGACAACACAATAACATACAGTATCCAGACTCTCTGTGTATTTTTCATCTTTACATGACTTTATTTTAACTTCTATTTCTTTTATTTTCATTTTTAATTTTTGGCTTTTTGAGACATGGTTTCTCTGTGTATCTTCAGCTGTCCTGGAATTCACTCTGTAGACCAGGATGTCCTTGAAATCACAGAGATCCCCCTGCCTCTGCCTCCCACACGTTGGGATTAAAGGTGTGGCCACCACACCCAAGAACTCTCTTTTTTCCTTTTTTCTTTTAAGGGACTTTATCTTTTATTTTTCTTCCCAAGGGTACACATATTTTTAAACACACAGTAAACTGTTAAGAGGTTTTCTTCATCTTTGTATCTATCTTTACTGTATATTGCTCTTTTCTGACTACATGAGTCTTTAATTTGCTAAGAAATATAGCTAGGATTAACGCCGAGGCTTTGACAGCTGCATCCAGCCCGTTCCTTAGCTTTTTTCTGAGAGTCTAGCCTCATGGTAGAGGTACTGGCCAGAGCCATGTTTACTGACACAACTCTATAGTGTTTCAAGGATCCGGCCACCACCAAAATGTATGCAGTCAGGTTTCATCAGCACCAATTAAGTATTTCATGGCAAAACCTCTTAAAAGAGCTGCAAGGTTTTGCAGCTAAATCTGAGCCAGGAAGCCTTTCTTAAATGAGAGTGCTTGCCTCTAGCAAGCAGAGCCCACCTGAGAAAGTGCTGCTATCAAGAAGCTGTGCTTAACTTGGGCATGGTAACTTAAAGGCTATCGGCTGTAGGAATTTCTACAGCACCTCCCCTGTTTGTTTAAATAAGAAATTTCTAAGCCTAATACAAAATTATATACAATAATAACAAATATCAGGTATAAAGATTAGAATTATAACCAGCATAAACAATATCAAGCAAGAAACATGTGATAAATGTTTCAATAATAATCCTACCCTAAGGAGTTTAAGTCTTGTATTATAAATAACTTGGCCAACTCATGAGAGGAAAGTAACTACAACTATCTAATCTTCAACCCCATCGAAGATCTGAGAAGGGAAATAAAATTACTTGAGTAAGCAGGAAGTGAAATCAAGCAACTTCCAAAATGTGCAACAAATGACAGAGACAACTGGCTACCTGAGCAATCACCCAAACTCTCATTTGCAACGTTGGAGCAACCAACTTTGGCTAAGGCCTAGAGTAACTGACAGACCATTTTCAGAGGCAGAAAAATTTTCAAAACCATCTTACCCTGTCTTAACAATATTTGACAGTCTTTTTTCTCATATCCTGCTTGTCCTGTCTGGACATCATGCATTTTGTCGGTGGTCAGTCAATGCATTAGCAGTTCCTTGCCCAAAGGCCATTTTTGCCAAGAAGAAAACAAACTCCAAGTGGAGTGTCATCAGCACTCAACATTCTCTTGGGAATAGATCAGTGCTACTAGGAGCAATCGTATCTCATGTCAATAGAATCCTAACTTATTTAAATGCCATATTCTACAGTTCTTTTAAGTGGTTGAAGATTACCTATCTATTCAGAATACAATCTCTATGTATCTAAAGAACTTGATTAGGCTAACTATAAGTACGACAAACATAGATGACTATTGACCTATAATTCTTCATACCTATATATCTTAAATATTAAGACTTCATATAAGAATATTAAACAATCTTTAAACAACTGTGCAACAAACGAGGACAATGACCTCAAAATGTAAACAATGTATATGTATCTTGATCAGAGGTAGAAATGTATTTTGCAATATGATAAATATATCCTAAAACTGTATCAATACATAGAGTATTAAGCAGAGATAGAAGCATGCATGCATAAATATGAGAAAATAACTTTGCCTAGGTATACAAATATTGTAGACAAAAATAGGGACATATTCAATATATAAGATTCTATACCAATGTAAAGTGCCTATAAATAATAGCTCACAAGTATTCACTCAATTACTCACTATTATTATTATTTATTATTATGTTATTATTAGTTATTATTATTATTAGTTATTATTATTATTAGCACACTAATCTATTATCCCATCCAATTTCTGTTTTATTATTTTTTCAAAGAGATCCCTGAGCTAGCATAATTTCCCCCCAACACTCAACCCTATAACAATTATAATCAACCCCTAAATGATGTCCCTAACCTTGAGTGCAAACTTTGTTGGAAAAGGGGATGTTGTCTTCTAGAATTACTTCCAGCTGTCATGGGGGCTCTTTCTATGGGATCCTGTGAAAGTAAAATGATGGTTAAGTTTCAAAATTACTGTCTGGTATAATTGCAAATAGTCTCTGAGTATTCGGTAGGATTTTTCTGAGGTTCCTATTTGGAGTTCTGGCCAAAACGTTGTAAAAAAGTGCACCATTTCAGCTAACCAAGTTGGAACCATCTTGAGCAGCTGGTACCCAAACAGGTCTTATAGTAGTGCTATCAGCATCATGACATCATATCAGCCAGGTGGAGTTGTTGTTATGGGGCTCCATCTTCTTCCTGGAAACTTCAAAGATTACTGCAGGAAAATTTATTGTTCATTGTGGAAAACTTAAACATTATTTATACAGATGTATATTCAATGAAAGGTATGCTAGAGACAAAAATAGGTATGAAGAAAAGTAAAATTATTTTCTAATTTTTTATCTTTCTGTCCTATACCATGTGTATGTATGTGTAGAGATCATAGGTCATCATTGATTATCTTCCTCAATAACTCTCTGCGCATATATATATATATGCATGTATGTATATATATATATATATATATATATATATGTATGTATGTATATGGTCAGGGACTGTGAGTGAATCCAGAACTCTCTGTTTTGTTTTGTTTAGACTGCTGGGCAGTGTGCTGTGAAGATCCTCCTATCTTCCAAAACTGGCATGTGCTATTATATCTGGATTTTTATATGGGTGATAAGACTATGAAATCAAGCCCGCCTACTTGCAAGGCAACTAAGCCATACCTCCTCAGCTTCTCATTAATGACCTATTTTCAGATAAAGCATTTTGATTGCTTTTGTATCTAGTTGAAGTGTAAGATTCTGATCAATTTGATTAGGGCCTTTTCTTCATGGGAGGTGTATGCTTAACTCTACCTTGAAAGAAAACGAGCTGCATAACCCCCTGCAGCTCTTGATGAGACTTAAATTCCCTTCAGAAAATATTTTCTGACCAATCAGTATATTCTGAGAATCTCCACATGTATGGAAACATTCGATCGGTAGTATTTTATGAATAGAAAAATCTCAGACTTTCCATGAAAGAGATAAAAAATTTTATGTGTGCATGGGGTTGTGCATGCATGTACGTATGTTCACATGAGGTAAGGAAATGTACCTAAAACTATACCCAATGTTACAAGTGATGATGTCAACTGTAATGAGTCTCAGATTTTCCCAGGTTCACCCTAAACCCTCTTTAGGGACTTCAGAACCAAGTATTTCTCTTTTAGTCATCAGTCATGGTCACAACTGTACATTAGTTAGAAGGATTATTTATATGAACTTCCAAATAGTACTTTGGCTCCTTGATTATGAGACAGTCCTACCAAAAAGACGTATCAGGGGTTACTGAGTGACGGCTGTGTACTGAGAACTATGTGGAGCTGATATCTCAAAGAGGAGCATGCAACCCCTGCAGGAGAGGGTTCTGTAGAAGGGAGGGGGTTGAGGCTGGACTAGGTTTTGAATGCTGTGTATACATTCACTCTAAAAAGCAAGGCGGAGTATTTAGGCAAGTAGAATAACTTGTGTGAACATGTATTAACATGATCATGAAACTGCATATATCAGTACATAAGGGGAGTTACGTTTCTGTATGGACAAAAGAAAACAAAGCAAAATCATCAAAGGTCAAAGAAATCGTCATGAAAGGAAAAAGATTCCAGGAGGCAACTGTGTAAAAGAGTGATGGACGCAGGGTGGCTGGAAAGAAAACCATTATTGCAGAGAAGCAAAAGGCAAGCTGAGGTGAAAATTGTTTCTAAAGAGGAAGAGTTTAATCAAACTGGTTGGGACCAGTAACTTCCAGTATCTTGAGGATGAAATGTGTTACTTGAATCTGGAATAGGCTAGTTTACTGTGACTTTACATAAAAGAACTTAGGTGGGATTGTGTGGGCCAAAGACAGCATGCAACAAGTTAAGGAAAGACCAGGAATTGCTAATGGAGAGACGGTACATGTAGATCCCTCACTAAGCTGTTTGCACGCTTTTGGGAGGAAAGAAAGAAGAGAGGGGGCCTGCACTGTGGAGAAAGGGCCTTGAGATTTCCCCCAGGCTCTTTCTTATAGCTCTGAGTGACACTCCTGGGTTTGCGTTTTGCCCAAGGTTCATACATATGTGCATCAGTGCGCACATGGCACAGAAAGCAATACTTTCAAAAGGGGTAGAATATTCATTCTCCAGATTACCATGTCTTCAACACATCTTTAGCCTGACTCAGGTCAGTGTCTACTGCCACAAAAGCCTGTGTATCTTCACTGGGTGTGAATGGAGAGATCTAGATAGTACTGTGTGCATAGAGTGTGCTCAGGAAA
Source organism: Microtus pennsylvanicus (assembly GCF_037038515.1). Classification (NCBI taxonomy): domain Eukaryota; kingdom Metazoa; phylum Chordata; class Mammalia; order Rodentia; family Cricetidae; genus Microtus; species Microtus pennsylvanicus. Next base: position 66,267,078 of record NC_134579.1, read on the forward strand.
GGGGTAGATAGAAGTAGGGTGATACCAGTCAGGAAAAACAAAGGGGGTGGGGCAGTATTTAAAGGAGATGTGTTTTTATAAAGCTTTACCTTTGCACCCAAACAACATTTTAAGTATTAAATAAATGATTTTAGTACAATAATTGAAACCATAAGCATGGTGTATAAATCATAAATAAATCTAACGAAGTTGCAAGTGAACAATACCCTCACTGAGGAGGAACAAACACTTTGTTTAAAAACATGGGAAAATAACATTTTGGTAGAATTCTGTGACAAACACTCCTGTACAAAATGGGACCCCAGGCTGGAGAGATGGCTCAGAGGTTAAGAGCATTGCCTGCTCTTCCAAAGGTCCTGAGTTCAATTCCCAGCAACCACATGGTGGCTCAAAATGGGACCCCAATAGTGAGTTTGTTTCTCATCAGAGTACTGGCTACAGATTCTGTGGCTACTTCACATGTATACTAAGGTTGGATAAACAGAATGTAAACAAGAAAAGGCAGGGTTTGTGCTGTTAGGAAAAGAAGTTACGAACAAGGCAAGAGCCACTACTAAACTGCAACTGTGCTATTAGACAGAAAGCTGGTGTTGGGCATCTTCATCTCAATCTCTGTATGATGTTCCTTGGGTATATCTATTCACGTCTCTCTTTGATAAAGAAAATATAGAAATAAATGATGTATTGTTATACAGCTTTCACATAAGTATCAATTTCTAACTCTCTACTGAATCTAGCAGCAGTTAATGCACTTATCCAAAAAAAAAAAAATCTCAACATCCAGATCCATACTGTTAGATATCATATCTGATACAAGAACTAGGATTCACTGGGGAATTAGTTGATTCTAGGGATAGGGCATGATAAACAGATGATAGAAACAAAAGTAAATTTGGAGATTCCTATAATTGCAGAAAGTTAAGGAAGTAGGAAGTGATTTACAGACAGAAACTGCACAAAGGCCACAGGATCCAATCAAACACCCCCAATGCAAAACTAACTCAGCCACAGGACAAAGATAGGGAACCACAACCTACAGAAAAACCCTTCTTGAGGCCATATATATATATATATATATATATATATATATATATAACTGAAAAAAGAAGTAAGTGGGGGAAGGGGACAGACTTTCAAAATAATTGCCAGTTTATAGAAGAAATCAACGATATTTGAACTCACTGTTATACACACAGTACAGTAATGACTGTCACAAATAGGACCTGCCCATAAATGTTGAAAGTAGCAGGTGAGAGATAAAGGAGCAACAGGACATTGGTATCGCAGAATTCCTCAAAATAAATTTCAAAATAGATCTTTATAATATAAAAAGCTAGCACACACTACATTATTTACTTGGGCAAGGTTAATACCACTGATCAACAGCATGAATTCCCCTAATAGTGGTGTGATGTTGAGGTCATAGCAACCCTGTCTATCTGTGGCAGTCTTTCCAAACTGAATAACTGTAGGCTAACAATCAGAAACTGCCAAGGTGTTTCACAGTGCGGACCGATGTTTATATAGTGTCGAGGTTTTGAAAGATAAGAAAGTGTTGAGGGTCTGTCCCAAGACTGAAGGATGCTGAAGCCACCCGGGAATTAGAACAGGTTCTGACTAAATTCTGAAACAGAAAAAATGGACAGTAAGAGGAAACTCTGTGAAAGTTAATAAAGCTTTGTGGAGGTTCAGCCTGGACGCAGTTTGCCCATTCCAGGGTAGAAGTGTGAGGATTAGAATTATTAAGCAAAAGGAACAGAGAAATGAGAGAAATAAAAGACAGAAACACCGAGGGAAATTCAGTAAATACTGCAATAGCCCATGCTTATTTTCCATCTTATATACTAGACTCCAAAAAGGGGAGGGGTAGGCAACAGACTTCATTAACATGATTAACATGATATAAGGAATAGATCAAGTATCCTGCAGGCAGCCAGTGCCTGGAACCTCTTGCCAATCTCCTTGAAGGAGCAGAAAAAGACTTGAATTCCCTGACCTTTGATCAAGGTGGAGCAGATCCACCCCTATTCTCAAAATATAATAAATACCATAACCTAGGTCAGGTTCTCTTATTTGTAGCCACACCTGTTGTCAACAACTTTGACAGAGCAAGAATAAGCCCAAACTCTCTGACCTCCAGTTAGGGTGGAACAGACTCACCTCTGTGGGCCCCGGTAAAGCCTGGATTTTATAGGATCATCAGGGGCCAATGTAAAAATTCTGAGTTTGATGTTTGCAAGTTGGTTTTAAAAACCAGCGAATATTAGCAGAAGTTAGATAAATTGCACCCAAACCCTGCATAATTTTTCCACAAGTTGAAAATCATGCCAAACCTCCAAAACTTGATGAAGAAAAACAAGCAAAGCTGGATAGCTTCTGGGGACTGTTTTTGTCAGTCTGGATAAACTGCCATGGTTGCCTGTCATCCCCTGGTTGGAAGTGACTTTAAGACATGAGGCATAGGCATGGTTTGCAGCCCTAGAGATGATGTAACAAATACACGGTTGCATGCTACGCTGGTTTCAATTCTTTAGCTCATATGCTTGCTTGGTTTGTTGGGAGGGAGAAATTTGCTCTCTACTTTATAGTCATTTAGATACTCAGTAAAATTACGGGGGCCTGACAATGTCTTAATGGGTTATTTACTGGTCTAATGTAGGGTTCCAAAAAGATAAATTCAATAGCTGCACAGCTCATGCTAAGCATGGGCAGATTCCTGAGTTTAATATGAACTAAAATACCTTACATTAGCCATTATTTGAAAATGGCACTGCTCCCATACACAATTATTAATTCATATAAACTGTAAATAAACAACAGTTTTAAAAGTCAAGATTAGGCATTCAAAATTTAGACAAGTTCACTTATGTACCAATCAATTTTTATTAAATATACTAGGCTAGTCTGTGTACAGTTCCAATACTGGCATTAGGGATTCTGAGGCAGGAGGATCATGAGTTTTACAGCAAGTTCTTGTCTCCTAAAAAAGGTGCTAAATTATTTCATTGTGAAACTACATTGCTAAGTTGTATGTTAGAATTAGTTCAAGGTATCACTTTGGTTAGAAAATAGAAAACACAGAAAATTGTAAAAGCCCCAGAGACAAAAAATATATCTTAATGTTTATCCATCAAGTCAACCATGTGTATTGCATTTAAAATAAAATATCATTGCTACAAAAATTCTTAATTTGACTTAGAAATGCAAGAAAGAAAACTTGAAAATTTTTGTCCAAAATAGTCTGGTATACCACTTTCCTGGCTTTTTCAATTTTTGTTTGTTCTTTTTTTCTACATAATAGCACTAATAAAGGGAATTCTTCTCAAGTCCTGCCCACCATCCTTTACAGAAGCTGAACTATGGGTACTGATGCCAATCCCATGCGAAAGTACTCCAAGAAAACCCTGATAGACATGAAAAAAAAACATTTTTAAAACATCCCAAATAATAAAATTCTAGTGAGTGACTATGCTTGTGGCCCACTTTAATGAAACATGTATGATCTAAAGTAAAAGAAAAGTCACATTAAAATATGCTGTGCTATCTGGTTTAATCAGACTTCTGGAGGTTTGAGAATGAGTGAGTGTGTGAATGCAATCCCTCAGTTCCCTTTTTCTTTGCAATGAGTATTCCTGGTCCTAAAATCATGGGCATGGTATTGTGAACATGAGAGTAGGCCATCCGAATACTAACAGTGATGGAGATGACTTTAGTGCCCTGCTTTCTACGGGGGTGTGGGGAGGCGGGTGTAGCTACAGGCTTAATGAGGAATCAGAAGATTCACACTTAAGCGCTTCCTGCTATCAATAATAGAGCCATTGCATTAGCCCTAGAATCCAGAAAAGCTGACAGCGGCACCTCACCTTGCAAAAAACTAAATAGAATCTTCAAACACGTTCATGCGGCTCGGTCCATTGAATTCTGGTGACAACTTTGCCAGGTAGGCAAAGAGGCTCAGCATAAGTCTGGACGCAAGCTCAGGTGTGTTTCGAATTCACCTATGGACTATTTTACTCTGCTCAAGTTCCATTGAGAAGCAAGGTATGATTCTGTTGATTCATTTGCTCCTTATTGAGCAAGACCATGACTCTCAAACTGAAGCAGGGTTGAAGCAGGAGCTCTGGGCTTTGGGTACCAGAGCAGGAGGGCGCTACCGGAAAACTTGCTGTCTTTTGCTATGGCACCAAGGGCTATTTTTAGATGTTTTCCTCTGGTTAATTGTCTCACCCTCCTTGGGGAATCTCGATGGGTAAAATCCCAGATGAGACAATTTTCTTACTAATTCCCGCAGAGACGGGAAAGAGGAAGGCCATGGCTGTTTGTTGTCTTGGGGCCTCAGAACCATCTTGGTGATGGCAGAGAAGGGAGTTTAGCAAGATCTTCAAGGATCTTGAAGCCCATGGAGCTCTGTCCAAGTTAATGACCAGGACTTGGTGGGAGACTGGGAAGGGAGCCATGGAACCATGCTAAATGGCCTAGCCTAGTCTGTAGCTGGTTTCTGAAAGGAGCTGAGAGCATGGAACCAACAGGGACAGAGGGCTCAAAAGGTCCTTCCACATGCTCTGACTTTTCTTCTACTGCCTTTGAAATGAAAAGGGACATTCTGGGGAACTTGATTTCAACTTTTGGGGAGCACACGAAGATCAGTGGCAGTTCCTTAGCCCGGAGGAGGTAAAGAGAGAGGAAGTGATGACAGTCATTTAGTCTTCCTTCCTTCCTGGAAAAACAAGTCAAGTAGTGTTAGATGCCCTGGAGACAGTGGACAGAAAGAGTTCAAGATGTTTCTGACTCAGGGTCAGGGACAAACTTCTAACAGGTTTAGCACAATGATTTGCCTGGAGGAGCCACTGAATTTCTAGTCACCTGGATTGTGCAGATAATAGTATGCAAATTGGCCTTCACTGGGAAGGAGGCAGCTAACATGGTAATACTTAAACCAGTGCATTCTTAAGCCACGACAAGGGGTACACAAGCTACCTGGTCACTAACGATGAACTATGAAAACCCAGAAGCACCAAAAAATTAGTGTTGAAGATCACACAACAAAGAGAAACTTGAATTCAGGCTTAGTCACCGGCATCCGTGTTCTCTAAGACGGCTGTCCTTGAAGGAACACATAGAAGTCCCATGAACTTCACTATTTGAGTGTTTTTCATCCCATTTCCAAAAGTACATTGATGAACTCTGGAAAGTGAGGGGCCAGACGCAAAGCAGCTGTTGTAGAGAACCGTGAGCCCTTTAACACCAAGCAGATCCCTCTAGGATAACTGAGCACTCTCGCAGGAGCAGAGGTACCAGAATACTCGCTGGTTCTGCCTGATTCTACTTCACGTGCCTTTCCTTTTCCAACTCTGGTGTTCCGGTCAGGCTCGTCTTCCCATTTGCGCCCATGCTAAACATGTCCAGGAGCCTGGAAGAGACTAGCAGAAGCTGCCAACCCCCTCCCCCCATTTCACACCCTTTTCCCAGTCCAGATTTATGGAGAGGTGCCCAAGGTGGCAAAAGACTTACCCAAGGTCACAGCCCTAGCCAGGAAATCCAAGAGTCCGGGTCCCCACATCAGCACCCAGCGACCGCCTGGGCTCACTTTCTCACCGCCCGCGCCCGAAGCTCTCTCCATGCCACACCCCGCTTCCCTGTCCCCCGCCCCCCAGTCCCCCGAGTCGCTTCTGACGCTCGGCGGCCTCCGGGGTGCAGTCCTTCCTGCGGGCGCTCCCTTCCGCCGGATTCCCACGCCGCGCGCCACGCCCCCAGCCACCCGCAGCGGGGGACCCCGAGGCAGCGGAGCCCCAGGTCGCGGGACCCGAAGGAGGCGCGACCCGCGGCGACGGTGACGTCCTCCGCGCCGTGGCGCCCGCGCTCCCGCCTGCAGTGGGGCCGCCCTCCCGAAAGTCCCAAAGTGTCGCGCGGAGCCCGCCGAGGCGTGGCCGAGTCCGGGGCCCCCCGGGAGGGCCGCCCCCGGCGGAGCCCCAGCCCGGCGAACGAGTGGCGAGGCTCCGGGACGTATCATGGGCTCGGGACCCCGGCGCCCCGCACAGGCCACCGCCGGGTCGCAGGAGTAGCGGAGGTGGGCGGGGAGCCGGCCGACCCCGCGCGCGTCTCTCCATGAAGATTCTTGCGCTTTCTCTGAAGAAAGGAGTGCATATGCTGCAGTGCCTCTGTGGAAGGAGCCTGAGGTCCAGCGACAGCCCTAGCGGTGAGCCGTCGTCCCCTCCCCGGCTGCCCTCCGCGGGAGCCCTGCGCCCAGAGGGCCCGCGGCTTCCGAGCGCGCGCGTGTGTGCGCGTGTGCGCGTGTGTGTGAGTGTGTGTAGCCCTCAAGTCACCCGCGCCGTCGCCCCGCACCCGAGACAGAGCCTGCGGGTCCGGGACGCGGGGAGCGGGAGGGACCGACCGGCTCCCACACTTCCTCGCGCCTCACTGCTCCTTGTGACTTGCGAGGGCGGCCTGGGACTTACGGTTGTTCAGGGTCTCTTCGGAGAAGTTGCTGGTGCATTCGGCCGCAGAGGGGACTTTAAACAGGTGGCTGGCAGACAGGTATCTTATTTTTCTTGCTTTGTCTGAAAGTGGACTTTTGGCGGTGGTTAGGTGGATTACCTTTTCCGCGGAGATGGAGCGACTTCTGTCCTTGGTGCCAAAGCAGGATTTCGGGTAGCCTGGGGCTTAGCCAATCTACTCCCTTAAAGAAAGGAAATATATATTATATATATATACAATATGTATTGTATATATATATAATATATATATAAAACAAAACAAAACAAAAACCCCAAATACCCGGATCATTTGTGTAAACTGTGATATTGAGAAAAAAAATGTTGAAATACTTAATGACTTAAAAAAAACAGCACCAAACTAGGAGCAAACAAGCCATTCTGTTCTGCAGAAGTCTTGCAAGATGGGGTGGTGCTTCCTGTCGGTCTGGTCCTTTGTCTGATTCTTTTAAAAGATGAAAGTTCTTCCTAAACCAATCATCGATTAATCTTGCAAGCGCTAATTCAGTTTCTGTGCTCTTCAGTTGCTTTCTCAAGTGTAGAGGTGGGGGGTGAGGAGACAGGAAAGGCACCATATCATGTTTAAACGAGTGTCTCTGTAAAGAATATATTTTTGATCCACAAGCCCCAAATAACTAACAAATTCAGCAGCATTATAATAGCTTTTGTGTTTGAAACTTTGCGTGCTATTTTAGGGGATCTGATTCACTTGGTAATGACACCTATTTTCACTCTGTTCTAGAGTTATGAAAATTATATTTGGGAAGATATATATATCTTTGGATATATATACATATATATATATATATATACCTTCATTCATACTTTCTGAAACTTATACTTTCTAATTACTCACCAGTCAAAAAATAAAACTAGAAGATAGCTTTAAAGAAACAAGAAAATTTAACCAAGTGAAATTTGTGAGCATGCTTGTGAAATGAAATTGGCAATGTGATCTCATATTTTACTTCTATGTAACTCAGGAGGTTGGCGAGTCTTTTTGTTTTGCTACCGTATTTGTGAGGGTTGAAAGAATCATCCACATTTCTCAACTAAAAAGCTTTCCTGTAAAGACTTGCATCTTAATGGTACTTGACCCAGGAAGCCTCTGGAGATGCATGCAAATACCGTCTCAGTTCCCCTGGTTCGCATTACATAGAATGTGAATAGACTCTAATGAAGGCTTTAGCTTACCAGGTGTGTGATTCAAGGTATGCATGGTGTATGACTGAACAAGGCACTTTCTCAGATAAAATGAGGTAAAATCTTCAGATAACAGGCAGAGATCCTTTCCCAAATAGTAACAGCTGCAAAAGGAAAGGGCGATCCATGTGACTGGGTAGCATGGGCTGCTGCAAGCCTGGGGCTTACAAGTCAAGAGATCCAGTTGGGAGGCAGTTTCCCTAAGTCCCTCTACTTTAAAAAGTCTTGACTTTTGTCTGAAAAATTAACATGTGAAAATGCTGTTAGCGCTTGCCTGGTCCCTCTGCTTGTAGCTTCACCTGCTTTTAGCATGTGGTTCTGTAAGAACTGTGGTGTCTTATTTGTACATGTAATTTTACTTAGTGGGGCAAATACTTGGTTGGGGAAACTGCCACTCTAGAACATTCTTTTTTTTTTTTTTGTAAAAGGGTACAGGCCCAAACAGGGAAGAAGAGACCTTTACCCAAGTCTTTCCCAAACAGAATAATTAATATACAGCTATTTGTGATAAGAGTGTTTCTAGAACTGCAGAGTCTTTCTTCAAATTATGACTCTTTCTAGTTTGTGCTTGTATGCAACTAACATAACCTGGCTGTCAATTTGTGTACAGATCTAAATTACCATGATCATATTGCACACATCATAGCTGGAATAAAATGATTTGATAGCAGCTAAAGATTTCATTGAACTCTTGTATATCAGGTGCCCATTCTAAGGGCTTTTCACCTTTCATGTGTAATATGCTTAGCATAATATGTTTAGATATTGTCAGTGTGTTCTATTTTAAATTGGTATCATTACCATGGCTTCTGCCATTAGCAAAACCTCACAGCAATTCTGCAGGTAACACTGATATGCCCAATGTTCTCATGCAAATTGGGGTAAAGAAACCAGAAACTTTTCATGAAGTGAATTTATAGAAACCAGGCTATGAAACACTGTAAATTTCTAAATCTTGCCTGAAAGGAATTTGTCAATGTTTTGAACAATGTTGGCACGCATCGACAGTTCTGTTCTAGGTATTTCTCATTGCGGTGGAACTGAGCTCATACCCGAGGGGCATGGAATGTGATTTACTGCAATGGTTTAAGAGATTCTCTTTAATCCCAGCACTTAGGAGGCAGAGCCTGGTGGATCTCCCCGAGTTTGAGGCCAGCGTGGTCTGCAGAGTGAGTTCCAGGGCAGGAAGAGCTGAATGAGTTCCAGGACAGCCAGAGCTACACAGAAAAACCCTGTCTTAAAAAAAAACAAAACAAAAAACAAAACAAAACAAAACAAAAAAAAAAACGAGAGAGAGAGAGAGAGATTATATTAACATGTTCAAGCTGTTTAAAACTGTAAATATTTTATTTTTGTTTATATGGGCCTAAAATTTCAATTAACCATTGGTTTTGAGCTTTTTTTTAAAAGATTTACTTACTTATTATGTATACAGTGTTCTGTTCTGTCTGCATGTATGTCTGCAGGCCAGAAGAGGACACCAGATCTCATTACAGATGGTTGTGAGCCACCATGTGGTTGCTGGGAATTGAACTCGGGACCTTTGGAAGAGCAGGCAGTACTCTTAACCACTGAGCCATCTCTCCAGCCCTGGTTTTGAGCTTTTTTAGGGACATTTATTACTCTTGCCTTTCATCTGTCTTATTAGACATTGATATCATGCTAATTTAGTAAGTCTACCACTGTACTTCAGAAGGATGGAGATGCTAGCAATACATGGAAGGCAATCTTAATACATGCTAAAGTCAGCTGCTCAAGGCTGAATTCTCAGCTTCTTTTGTTACTTGGGTTTTGTTCTTTTACTTATTTGCCAAAATTAAGCAAAATTTAAGCATATGGAGCCAGTCTATTAAAAGGTAGATTGGAAACTTGAAAGTCTAAACATCTCTGTTCAGAGAATATATATGACATTTCTATCAAACTGATGAATTAAAAAAAGACTTTAGTTCAAAGAGAGCGAAACGAAGAGGTGGGGCTTTTGCAAGGAAAAGAGTGGTGATGAAAACAATGGCTTCCATGCTTACTCCCATCCCTCTGCTGATGGGTAGGGAAAAGTTGCGCTGTCTCATCAATGAGCTTGGGGCTACAGGCTTCTCCTTGCACCAGGGTCCATTCTGATTTTGTAAAGGAGCAAATTCTGTCCTAACACCTAGGCCCCTGAGAGGGAAGCCCCTGCTAGGAGTTGGTCTCCACGGGAGGAGTAAGGTAAGTGTAAGGGTAGGTGTGTATGAACGTTTGCTTGATTTAGCAGCCACTAACGTATTCTAGAAAGGCCACATGGAAGTGATGGTTGTGATTATTCTGCAACCTGCAGTAAGGGAGGGGCCTCCCAGCCTGGCAGATGTCTAGAGAGGGAGCCCAACAAGGACATCTCGTTTCCTTGACATAGAATTCAAATACCCTGGGCAAACATAACTCATCGATTGAGCCTGATAAGAGTACACACACAAGTTGTCTCCAACACTGTACATCAGGTTTGGGTATCTAGGCTCTGATTTTCCTCCATGGCAGTGAAATGATATTTGTTTACCATACAGTTATTGTTCATAAGCTCATTTCCTATCAAGATACCTTCACTCAAAACATCGAATAATTGTTGTGTGTATGTGTGTGTGTTGTAATATGTGTTTATGTATCTGTGGGCTTGCATTTGTGTTTGTGTGAATACAGGCATTCCTATGTCATGGCCTATATGTCAAGGTCAAAAGATAACCTCGCATCCAGTGAATCTTGCTTTCCTTGCCCCTTGTTTAAGATGGGGTATCTTTGTTGTTTTTCTATTGTATATAGCGGGCTAACTAGCCTATGAACGTCTAGGGATTCTCTGGCTCCAGCTTTCTGTCTCTCCATGGGGGCGCCAAGATCACAGATACGCTGCATCCAGTTTTTATATGGGTTCTGGAGATCCTAACTCAGACTCTCATGTTTGTGTAGCAAGCACCTTTACCCACTGAGCCTTATTTCCAGGGTCAACATTAGAGATCTGTTGAACATGTTGCCCTCTAAGCCCTTTGTATTTTCATCAAAGGTAAAAGGGACAGATGCCGACTATGAGGAAAAATGGAAATTACAATTATTTTGTGCTTGAGGATATTTTGAATTCTTTAGAAATCTTTAGAAAATTATTGGGAAGTCTAATGGACCGACAGTATAGCCCAGTGGTAGAGGGCTTGCCTGGTTGTCTGAGGATCAGGATTTGATATTGTATGTCCAGCAAAACACACACACACACACACACACACACACACACACACACACACACGTATAAGCATATGAAAAAACATCTACCAAATTTTTTAAAGAAATGAATGAAAAAGATCTACCTTTTGAGGATAGTTCTTTATAGTTTTTTATGGATTTTACTTTTCAATTTTTAAATTTCACATTAGATTTTCAAAGTCAGTGTCAGAAAACTCAAGAAGATGTTGTTTATTGTTGCCCCCCCTTTTTTTTAAAGAAAGTCTATGTATTAAGCCTTATGTCACTTTCTAGAGCAGTTGTATATTCATAACCAAACTGAAAGGAAGGTAAAGAGGTGTTTTGTAAACTCCAGTCCTCACAAGGGCCTGGTCTCCTCTGCTCTCAGTGTCTCCTATCAGCGCGACTCCACTGTGGCAATACATGAAATCGCACTGACATTGTGTGTTTTCTGTTGGTTTTATACATTTCATAGGTTTGGATAATGGCATATCTCTACCATAATAGTATAACTCAGAGTGTTCACTGCCCCTCAAAATCTGTTCCCTAACTACTCACCTCCCCTAAATGATAAAAATCACTGCTTTTAAAAAACTCTGTTTATGCTTTTACATTTCTTGGACTATCATATTGTTGTAGTAATATAGTATGCAGCCTTTTGAAAGTGACTTTTTCACTTAATAAATATTTAAATTTCTTCCATTTTTATTTCATGCCATGCCAGCTCATTTCTTCCTAGCTCTAAAGCATATCCCATTGTTGACATGTATGACAGTTTATTTATTCATTCACATGTCAGAGGACATTTTGGTAACTTAAATGTTTGAGAAATAATGAATGAAGTTGCTATAAGCATCAATGGACTGCTTTTGTGTGAACATAAAATTTCAACCTATTTGGGCAAATACCAATTGTTGGATTATGTAATAAGGCAAATTTGATTTTCTAAGGAAGTGTCAACAGTAGCTATGACATTTTTCACTCTCACCATCAGTGAATGAGTTATTTTTGCTCTGTATCTTTGACTGAATTTTTTGTTGTGTATTTGTAGGATTTCTGGCAGTTTTATATACCTATCCCTTTGCTTTAATTTGAAATTCTCTAATAGTATATCATATTGGATATCTTTTTGTATGCTTGTGTGTCATTTACGTATTTTCTTTGTTGAGATGTCCTTGTGATGTCTGATTTCTTAAAAAACAAAGAAACCAGGTTTATCATTGTCTCGCTGTGGAGCTGCCATTAGCATCTTTCCGTCCGCACTTTGGGTTCTCCTCCTAGGAACGCTGTCAGATGTTTTAGTAACTCCTCTGCTGTTGTGAGGAAAAGCATCACTGCAAGCGATTTGGAGAAGAGTTGATTTTGATTTGTGACTCTAGATGGCTAAGAGTCCGTCGTGGCAAGGAGATATGAGCAACAGGCATTGTGGCAGGAGTAGGGGTTGAGAGCTCACAGCTTCAGATGCAAGCAGGAGGCTCCAAACTCCCAAAGACCTTCCCCAGGGACATACTTCCTCCTGCAAGGCCACACCTCCTAAACTTCCCTACACAGCAGCACCCACTGGGAACCAAGTATTCCAACACTAGAGCCTGTGGGAACATTCCATATTTAAACCACTTCAGATAGCTTTATGCTATTCCCATGAAGTTAAGTGTGCCCATTTGATTAGTATTGGCTAATGAAATGTGGGCAGGTAATACAGGTGCATGGAAACTCTAATAGCCTAGAACACAACATACTTCAAGCTTTATTTATTTATTTGTTTGTTTATTTATTTATTTTTCTGGTGCTGGTGATTGGTGGTGTTCAGGGTATTGGTTAATCCATTAATCTGTGTCCTTGAGTTTCTGTTGTTCACAGAGCTCACCACACGATCTCTGGTGGCCGTTTAATAGAAATGAGACAGACGTTAAAGCCACATTAGTAAGCAATTTCCTTTAAAAGGTAGTTTCTTATCTGCCCTATTCTGATTGATAGGACAAGCGGTGCTTCTTCAAAAACAGTCAGTGTAATCTTAGGGAGTCAGGGTTAGGGTCCTTCCCAGCCAAAGCTCTCCAATTTCTTCCCGATATCTTCTGTAGTACTTAAAGAACATATGTGTTGACTTCCACACTCCAGTTTCTTTCTGATATTTTCTGTAGTATTTAGTGAACATACTTGTGGACATCCATTTGTGGTGTTTTATTGATCAGAGTATTATGCCACACTCCTAAGCTTTGTTTTATTACAGAATGCTAGCAGGTGCTCTTAGCATGGCTGAAACACTCTTCCTTTACCGCTGTACCAATTCTCCACTGATGTTCCCCACACTTTGTGATTATCTTTTTACACGTGTGATTTCATTGTAAGTCTAGTCTCAAAGGAATTGAGTTGCTATTTTTTTGCTTACCTAGAAATGTGAAGATCAGATGCCCACAATCATATCTGGAAAGGCAAGAACTCACTGTGTTGCTTAAAGCCACGGCACAGTTATAGTAGTTTTGCAGGCACAAGAAACAGCAAATAAACACTGTGTTTCTTCCCTAGTTTTGTACACTCAGACAACGTGCGTTGGGAAGAAATCCGGTGGTGCTCTTCATGGGGAAGGAATCGGGCTCAGTGTTGTTCTCATTTGGGTCATGATCTTCACTCTGTCTTTCTGGCTCTGTGTTAAGTACAGCAGAAGAGAGGGAGCAAGTCAGACCTTTTCTGAAGCCTAGAATACTTGTATCATCCAATTATCTCTCTCCGAAAGGCTTTGTTCCCTTTTTTCCTGCCATCCTCTTCCCAAGGGTAGAAATTTATGCATGTTATGCCTTCAGACATATCTGTTTTGGTAATTCAGTTCAGCAAAAAAAAAAAAAAATCTCAGGTACACAGTAGATGAGAAGTTCATAGAGACCCAGCAGGAAGAGATATACATGAAAACAAAGTACATGATACAACAAAGGATGAAATAAATGCCCCAGTAAAGTACGTGGGAGCCTTTGCTTGTTTCGTTCTACCCAAGCTTTGTAAGATTTAATGGTAAGGACCACATCAAGGGAAGAAAAGCCCATTTGGCTCAGGATTCATGTCAATCTCCTTGAGTTTGGAAAGCCCCTAAGAATTAAAAAGGAAGTGCTAGGGTATGCAAAATAACAGCTGTGATTCAAGGGGCAGGGGGTAACATCTCCACACTCCCTTAAAAGTACTTAAGAAATATTACTTTTATGAAAGCAATTGACCTACACCTCAATTTAACTTAGCAGTGCCCATGGTCAGATATTCTTCCTAATTATTTATATCTTGCATCTGACCACACATCAACATGTCTATTTATCCATAGCCAGAGGAACTATATCAGCTTCTTACAGAGGTACAAATTCCAGTCTGCGGCACCAGAGGGGGACATCTGGGGAATACTTACAGATCTGCTCCCTGGATTTCCGTGGAATGTTTTACACAGTGCTTTACTTGTCCGCTTTGTTCAGCTCAGTGCCTACAATTGCAGTGTTTGTGCCGTGCTATTTTCACTACACAGCGTTCTGAATGTCATTGTCACAGCATCTCTTCTAATGCCATTAAATACTGGACATCTCGGGCTCCTCCGATGCCCAATCAGAGAGGCTGCGAATCTGCCCAGACAATCTGTCTTGCCGAAATGATTTTTCTTGTTTATACATAAGCTTCTAGTACCATCTTACCCCCTCCACTCATTACTGTTTATAGAAACGAAGGCATTGCAGTTGGTGTCACTGATTGCCCACGTTGTTGCTTCAATGAAGCCAGCTGGGATGCGATTGCACGGTCTTTAAATAAAACTTAGCGGCACAAAATGAATCTCCTCCTCTTTGAGGGGAGAGGGGTTGGTGCTAGCTGCACCGCTTTCTAAAGCACTAATTATTTGCTTAACTTGGAAGAGCTCGAGAAGTGACTGTCCATGTTAGCTTGGCGGCTGACCTTGACCCCAGGATCTCGTACGTGGAGAGCACAGTCGTAGAGAGGAAACCATTCTCAAAGTCATAGTGGCTCTCTCCTTTCCTAGGATTCTGTACCCAACACATAAGGACAGCAGGTGTGTCAGTTGTTCTAGCCACACAAAGACGGAGGTCAGGAGATGAATCGCCGTCGGGAATGTGGGCAGTCAAAGTCTAGGCTTAGGCGACAACAGTCCAATATTCACAAGCAGTGTGGGGATCAAAGAGGCGATGAGAGAGGGCACAAGAGGTTGGTGTTGTCTTTTCTGAATCTGCTACAGTATGGAAGCTGAGTAATAGGAACATTTCTCATGACTGTTACTTAGGAATCTCCTCATGAGATTGGCAGGGCAGCGGATCTTTCATAGATACGTGATACAAACTAGAACATTAGGCCTTTCCCGGGGAAGATTTATCTATCTATGTACCTTTCTTTCTTTCATCTTGAAAAAAATAATTTTGAGACAGGATCTTACTCTGTAGCCCAGGACGGCCTGGGATTCACTATTTAGCTTATGCTGGCCTTTGCTCCATGGCACCCTTCCTGCCTCAGCCTCCCAAATACTGGGATTACAGACATGAACAAACATATCTATTCCACAAATTTTAAACTTTTACGAGCAACTTTAACAACCTTACCTCTATAAAGCCTCTCTCTCTCTCTGTGTGTGTGTGTGTGGGGGGGGGAATACATAATTAGCAATATCAGTATTGCTAGTGTCACCTTTGGAGAGTGATGGGACAGATGGAAGAATTGCTTTGTACCTTATGATGTGTTTCCTTTAAAGTTAAAGCCTGGTAGTATAATTTTCATATTATATAGCTTTTGTTCTTAGCAGAAAACATTGACCATGGAAAGACTCCATAGGTTAAAACCTCATAATATCAATATTTTGACAGAACCTCTTTCAGTCTCTACATGAGTCTTCACAGATGTTAGTGCAGAAGGGTTGTTGCATTCAGCTTTTTCTTATAAAGTTAAACAATTACTCTAAATGTGGTAATAAGCACACTAAATTATCTGAAATTGTTTTCCAAGAAGTTCTTAGAGAAAGCTGGTCATAATGGTCTTTGGAAGTCATAGCAAAGGAGACGTCTATGTCCCTTTTTGAGGTTTTCTTTTTTGTATTTCAAGGCTTTTCTTAAAGATATGAATAGGAATTTGTTTGCCTAATAATCAGAGTTGAGAAACTGTGTATCACTTGCACTTTAAAAAAGTAAGTATATATTTAAAATATATGTATATATTGAAAGCACTAACGGATGTGGGGTTTTCATAAGGTGGTCCTAAACGTAACTTTAGAACAATTGTTATTGAGTATTTATCCAATATTCTCTTTCTATGCCTTTAGATTTTGCCTTGGGAAGTATTTTTGCATAGAAATCTTTGTGTGCTATGGGCTGAGGTAAGAATATGAGTAATAACGTTTATTTCTCTCCTGTGTTTAATCTTGAGTTCAAAACAACTAAAGAGGTAGATAACGCTGTTCAGTAGATGCTATTATATGTATTTGTCTCATCTTGGATTACCTCCCAGGAGGCTGCAGAATCATTAAGCACAAACCTATGAGATTTTTTCCTAAGGAAAATCTTAGTGTGTCATCCACCTCACCAGAGCGCAGAGGAGATCCCTCTCATTTCTCTGGAGTTTCAGTAGTGATAAGAGAGATCTTGGACTCAGTATGTACCTACAAAGGCATGTGTAGAAGCCCAGCCAGATGCCCAGAAAGTGTGCATCGCATGGGCAGGACGACCCACACAAAGGTGATGCATAACCGGGTGACTCACATTGCTGCATGGCTCCCTCCCTTCCCTGATCATTGAGAAGGTTTCCTGCCTTGCCAAAGAATGAACTGGCTAGGAGGGCACAGTGTCGCATTATAGCACCTTGGAAAAGGCAGGAACCCTTGTTTCTTAGACTGAGATTCAAGTGGAGACTATGGGAGGATCAATGTTAGCTTCTACAGTGTGCAACTTTCCAGAACATGAGTAGTCTCAGGGGTGGGGAGGGAGGAGTTGGCACATCTTCCAGGGCCTACACTCCTGCCAGTCACATGGTATTTTCCTCTAAGCCTTCTACTAGTTGTTTCTTCTCTGTGATGTAATATGTGTATCTTTAAAATAGTGTGTCGCCTGATAGGATGTGAGTTTAATCTTATTTTAAAATATTTGTTGACCTCAGTTTCTTGTCCTTTATACTATATGCATGGAAGTATATTTTTATTTTGTTATTTGAGTTTTAAGATGCAGCAAGCCTCTGCTGTGGAACTGCTCTGTGGCACACATGCAATAAATTCTTTATTATTCCCTAAATACTTTTATCATGTCATTTTGGGTGAGATGTTCTTGTAGCCAACTTTTTTCTTGTTGCTGACAAAGTAGAACTCTCAGTTTTACTCATGATGGAGGATATGAGATAACTCCTTGTTGGGCTGACTTTCTAGTCTAGTACATGAAAACGAGGGGAAAGTCATTGTTACCTATTCTCAATTTTAATTTCTAGTTATTCCATAGAGGTACATTTTTCTTACAATGTTCTAAAGGCCTGAGTGTCATAAATGAAAATAAGAACTTCTTCCTTAAAACCTTTAAACTTGACAGGTTAATTCTAATGACCTAAAAAAAAAACACCTACAACCTAAACAAATATAAAAACTTTCTATGAGCCCACCTCAAATAACTTCTAACTTGTTCAATACCCTTTTGTTCCATTATATAATAGTATTACATTATAGACTAGTCTGTACTTTTAAAATGTTTTCTAGGTTGTTTTATTAAACATTTTTTTCATATTAGATATTCTGAATACAGTTTCCTGTCCCCCAACTTTCCCAGGTCCCTCCCTGAGCTCTGAAGGGAGGGATGTGGTGGAGGCACCCCATTTAGGACCGAGTGTTCCAAGGTTTTTATCTTTGCATGTTGTCTACCTGCATTCCTCTGTATTTGTTCCCATCTACTGCAGGAGAAAGCTTTTCTGATGGTGACAGAGCACGGCACTGATATATGAATATAGCAGAATGTCATCAGGAGTCTTTTTGTTGTTATGCTCCTTTAGCAGAAGAGTAGTACTTGGTTTTCCCCCAGGTCCATGGGCTATCTAGTCTCATGGTCTTGGTCCCTGAGCAGTGTTGGGGATGGGTTCCATCTCATGGTACAGGCCTTAAATCCAGTTACATAGAGGTTTATTACTCCCATGAGCTTTGTGCCACTATTGTACTATTGCATCCTGCAGGGAAGTCATCACTGTAGAGCAAAGAGCTTGTAGCTGGTTTGGGGTTTTCATCCTCCTTCGGTAGCATGTGGAGTATGCTCCAGCACCATGAACACTAGTCAATAGGACTGAAGGCTCTATTTAGACACTAGCTTGACTTCTCCATGTTAAGTGAGCTGTGTAGGTGTTATCTTCTCTAAGTTTTTAAAATATGATGTTATATCACCAGTGTTCTTCATATTAAAATACTTCTTTAAAATGAGTTGAACAGTTGCACAGTGTTCATTTAGGTAGCATAGTAAATTTAACGAATCTCTTTCTTTGTGTGTATATTCTGTCTTACCCATCTGTTCATCTATTTATCTGCTTATCATCTATCCATTGACCCACCTACTACCTCCTGTAGGGTGGCAGCTTCCCACACCTTCATTCTGATATGTAGTGCTCCATATGGTTTCTGTCACCTATAAAGAGCACATATGCTCCATATATATGTATATATATACATTCATATGTATGTGTGTGTCATAAAAATCTGACAATTAAAAATATTGTATTTTTAGTAAAAAAAATACAATCAACTTTGGGTGTTGATACCTCATTTATTGGAAACAGGATGCCCTTAGTACCCAATAACTAGGGATGAACAGCTTTTTAGATGCAGTCTTAGAGGAGGGGGAAAGGTAATTATCAGACAGACCAATCTTCCTTTGACTTGGACCCACTCTTGGGTTGCCTTCACTTTTCCTGCTAGGCCCTAGGAATTGGACTGCGTGTTTCCCGATTCCCTGACCTTTAGCTTCTATTCTTTGCTGTGGAACACCTTTGATTGTGTTTATATTATTTTTCTTATTTCTCCTAATGTTAAAGGGAACATAGAGCACATTTTAAATCTTTGCTGTTAGAACATATAAGAAAATAAGATAGTTTTTTTCTTAAAAAAATTGCCTGAGGTTCTGTTCTCTTCTTGTTCCCTAAGCCCCTTAGATACTATGGTTATGAATGGAGAGAGGCTAAATAAAAAATAAGCCCATATAGAGTACAAAAGGACAGAAGCAAGCAGAAGAGAAGCCTAAGGAGCGATGGGTACAAGATAATTCAAATTTCTGCTGTAATTTTCTTATTGAGGCCGGGTTTCTCTGTATAACAGTTCTAGTTGTCCCAGAACTGTTCTTGTAGACCAGGCTGGCCTCGAACTTGCAGAGCTCTACCTGCCTCTGTCTCCCAAGTGCTGGAATTAAAGGTGTGTGCCACCACTGCCTAGCTCAGGTGTAACTTTTGAGGAGGACTAGCTACTCTACCAATTGGGATGCTGTATAAGTCATTGATGCTTGCCTATGTTTAAACACAACAGAGCACAGTTTAAAGGAGCAATTGTAGGAATCAAAGTAGAAGACCTATGGATCTATTCTCAAGAAGGGTTAAGAAAAAGGAAACTATTTTGTGAGGGATGTGAATGGCAGGAACTGAGGGAAAGAGAGCTCCTTTGTGGATGTATTTTGCCCATTAAGAAGAAATGGAGGGAGAATGGAAGAAACTCGCAAGATCATGGAGAAGAATTGACCCAGTAAGATGTGTAGCTTGTGGCCTCAGGGCCACCAAGTGGTTCTCAAAACATACTCTTGGAAGACAGTGGGAGACTTATTTTGTGAACTTCAAGGAAAGGCTTTGGCCCAGCTGTCACAGGCGATGTGGCTCTGGGGGACTTACTTGTCATTTTGGAGCACCAATGTGAAGCAGGGCCTAATGATATTCCTTCCTGTCAGCCCAGAAGACCTCATGCTTTGTCTACAAGATTTACATCTGTACTCTTCTGGCCTTGTGGTCAGTACAGAACTTTTCATGCTACTGTTATTCTCATTGTCTGCCCTTCCCAGTGTCATAAGATACGTGGTGAGTGATATATATATATATATATATATATATATATATATATATATGATTTATTCTGAATTATTCCTTCTATTGACTAAAGTAAAGAACTATAAAAGTATTAAATCTTTGAATGTGTTTATAATTTCGATTGGTATGTCGAACTTTGCCATATCAAGATGGGCCCTTGCTTTTATAAAAATCCACGACTGCTTATATTTAGTCAATTTAATTTGTCACAGTTCCTGTGTATCTCTGTTAAACTATCACCATAGTAGTCTCAAAAATAAAGAAAAATCCCAAATTTGAATTTGTTGGTAGAGACAGTTATAAAATGGCATTAAGACCAGGTGCAGCCCGTGCTTATAACCCTCGCACTCAGAGGCTACAGCAGAAGAATTGCTATGAATTTGAAAACATCCTGGGCTACATAATAAACTCCAGGTTCTTTTGGGATACAGATTGTGGTCCAGTCTCAACAACAGCAACAACAAAACAGGAGAATAAAATAAAATGACATTGGGAATGATTCACCTATAAAGATAATTTGAGTGACTTTATGTGACTTTGAATAATGGGGTTTGGGGAATTAGCATCATAGTAGAAACATTAGTTGCCCTTGATGCATGACTTATTTTTAATATTCCATGATACTCAATGTTGAACTCTTTCATATATGCACATACTGAAAGCTTTGCCTGTAAATGTGACACCTCCTCCAGCTCTACCACTCTGAACATGATTCCTGAGAAAGTCTTGTGTACAGCAAGCTCATGGAAGTATACAGGCAAGTCTTTTGCTACCACAGAAAGCTTGCTGTTCCAGCAGGGTGAGCTTCCCAGCCACTTCTCTTTAATGATGTTCTGTCTCTGCATGGTGAATATTCATTGTCCCCCTCGGCAAGTAGGCAGATTTCCACTCCTGAGAGAAATTATCCCTACTGCTGCTCCAAGGGCCATGGCTTTTCTTGTTGAAGGTGCCTGTGACTAGCGCTATGTCATCCAAGGCATACTCACTCCCACGACAAGATTAAGAAAAGCAATCATACTAGGTACGGCACATTCCTAAGTCTTTGCATCCTTCCATTTGAAGTACCAGATGCTAGAAGTATGTCATGGAGCATAGTACCTTCTACCTTCTTTTTCTCTGAATAGACTGGAGAGAAGCCTTGTCTGCTGGGGTCTTCCTAGAACATTCTTCTCTCATGCCCTTTGGACAAGCAACACAGATCTTCCAAGAAAAAGAAACAAGAAATTTTGAAACAGAGCAGTATTAGTGGAAATTAAAAAATTCAAAAACGGATTTACCTCAGAATACATTCAAGTGTTGAACAGAATATCTGACATCTTGGAGGGATCATCCACAAGTTGGTAGAAGCAGGAGCTCTGAGAACAAAGAGTAAAAAAGAAAATGACTCATGTATGGTTAGAGAGCTTCAAAAAGGGAGATCCTTGATCTACTGGGAGCTCACCAAGGCCAGCTGGACTATTACCAAAAAAAGCATGGGATAAAACTGAACTCTCTGATCATGACGAACAATGAGGGCTGATGAGACGCCAAGGACAATGGCACGCAGTTTTGATCCTACGCAATCTGCTGGCTTGGTGGGAGCCTAGCCAGTTTGGATGTTCACCTTCCTAGATATGGACGGAGGGGGGAGGACCTAGGACTTACCACAGGGCAGGGAACCCTGACTGCTCTTTGGACTGGAGAGGGAGGGGGAGAGGAGTGGGGAGAAGGGGAGAGGGGTGGGAGGAGGGGGAGAAGAGTGGGAGGAGGGGGAGGGAAAGGGGAGGCTGGGAGGAGGTGGAAATTTGTTTTTTTTTCCTTTATTCTTTTATCAATAAAAAAAAAAAAGGGAGATCCTCTCAAAACACAACATTGGTCATCACCAGGTAGATGCTGTGATCTCTCCCCCAGAGCATGAGATTTAGAACCTATCAAGAGGTGTTTATCAAATTGGAAGAAGCTTACACTCATAGATGATTACATTGGAAAACATTTGGAAAAAACCAAAGTCATTTTAGAATAACACTTTATTCATTTGTATTTCGCAGTCAGCAATATTAAAGTCCACACCATACGCTACGTAGTGGGCCTGCATTAACCCCACTGTGAAAGGATATATGTTTTGATAAGTCAGAAAGTATGTTTAGTATAGCTGATCCTTACTGAAAAAAAAAGAAAAATCAAAACTCCCAAACAAACAAACAAACAAACAAAAAACCAAAACAAACAAGTTAGTCTTAGTCAGCTTTGCCTTTATTCTAGAAGAGAGACAGTCGAGTGCCCAGCAGGGGCAACTTTTCCCTTGGTACTTTCACTTTTTTGTTATCTTCTTTGACAATTACTCTGGTCCTTGTGATTGTTTGCATGTGTTCAGTTTATTGAGCTGATTGACTAACTTGTTTTCCTCACTAGACAGAATCTTCTAGTAGTTAACACGAAGCTAAGTAGCCTTAGCGGAATAGTCATT
Source organism: Microtus pennsylvanicus (assembly GCF_037038515.1). NCBI lineage: Eukaryota > Metazoa > Chordata > Mammalia > Rodentia > Cricetidae > Microtus > Microtus pennsylvanicus. The sequence goes on from NC_134579.1 coordinate 66,289,467, forward strand.
ATGATTTTGTTTTCCAATCTACAATACTTGTGGATTCCATGACCTCAAGAAGAAATGGTGTGCACGATACTGGAAACAGCGGAGGGGATATGTGACAATTTTTTTTAGACTTAAAATGTGATCAATGGATAATATAATAAAACTTCACAAAAAGAATAAACATGTTGATAGCTTTAGATCATCTTTATTCCTTATTTTGATGAAGAGTTCAAACATTACTGAAAGAATTAAATTCATTAGAACCTGTATCTGGCTTCTATTTTCATGCCCCTTACATAGTACTCCTATGATCTCTATAACTGTCCACTCTATGTATTTATGTATTTAATATATCCCAGAGATAGAGCTTCAGCTTTTTTTCTAGAATGGATTTGAATAGGTGGATTTAGTATACCACCTTTCCCACAAGAGCAACTCTGAAGGGATTGCATCTAATTCCTTTTCACTTTTACTGTGTATTTCACCCTCCTTACCCTCTTCCTGAAATTGCAAATTAATGCACATTGCTATCCCACCTTTTAAATTGGCAAGGGATGATTTTTGGTTGGCATGGGGCTAGAGTGAGCACTTGAGACTGAAGCAAAAGCCTCTGGGTTGGAAAGGAAAAAAATAAGGAAACGTGTCTCTGAGAATGACCAATGAGTTCAGCTGTGAGTTTAAGCCACCTGGATATCCTCAGTGAATTTCTTCTAATTGAAAATAGCCAGCTAGCTCAAACCAGGTTGGCATTCTAAGGCGTTCATTGGAAGTAAGCTAGCATTTGTCCTGATTGTTCTACCTACCTCCTGAGACTCCTCTATGAGGGTAATCTCCAGCAGTTTCAATGCACTCTCCTGTCGGTGCATACATAGCACAAGTGTTAGCCAACAAAGACAATGTTTGGGTTGTAACCTTGTAATGGTAATGAGGAAGGACCACGTATTATGTTACATTGAGAGTGTGAGTGATTGAAAATTCAGTGAATTGTAATGTTTGAGTGCCAGCATCAACTGTGGGAATGGGCAACCTCTTTTAATGGGGGGGTGTCGGTGAGGTCTGGCAAGTTTGAATGGATGTGCAAAGCCCCGCATTTATGTATGGAACGTGATTTTTGAATGCAGGCTTATGACCCTTCTTGTAATCATGTCTGGAGACTAAGAGCTGAGTGAAACTTTATTCTTCCATTTCCTCAATGTAGGGAAGCAGTGCATCTTAGTTGTCTGAAAATCATGGTCCTCATTTATAAAGGGATCATGTTTATCCCTCCTTTCATTAGACTACTTTTGGGAGACTTCACCTTGATAGAGTGACTAGTTGCCCACAAGTGACTTCTTTGGTACAGAGTGGGTTTTTGTGGAATCTGGTTGCTTACAAATAAGCAAAGTCCACCTTACTATTTTATTGTGCAGCTGTTTGAAGAGAACGCTATTCCATCAAATAACAGAACATTTTTGTTCTACAGCATAACGTGGGATAACATGACAAAAGTTAAGGAGTCTTGTCGACTCAAATTCACTTTAAATTCTTGCACTAACAACTAGAAACTACATTGTATGTGGAAATGAACTCTAATATCCAGACCAACTTACATTATTGAGAGTTTGTATTCCTTTTAGGTGTGATAACCCATTCATGAATAGCAACAACTAACAGCAACGACAAAAAAAAATAAAACACAAGACACAAAAGGAACTAGTGGAAACTCATGTCTACTAGCAATTTAACGTATATACATCATGTGTTTCCTACTGTGTATTAGCATTTGTGCCTAGAAGGGGGTAGATCAATGCATGCTTTAAGGAGGTCGTAATATGGCAATGTACAAATCCAAAACAAAACAAACATCCTACAAAAAAAAACTTAAGTCCTAAAGATAATAAATAAGTAAACAACTTACTCTAGAGGCAAATAACAATGGCAGTTTCTCTGAATGTAATGGTGGTGGATATAGCACATGCATGTGTGTGTGTGGTGTGTGTGTGTGTGTGTGTGTGTGTGTGTGTGTGTGTGCATGTGTGTTGGCAGCCAGAGAGGGTAAATATTGAAAACAGATGGTACCTGAGTTACATTAAAGAATTATGGTCACCCACTTGGTATAGAAAACGATAAGAAAACAAGCATTTTATTTAAAGGGGGGGGGGTGCATCAGGGCCAGAGTCAAGAAGGAGTGTGTGCTGCAGGCTCATGATGTTCTTCTTCTCCCGTTCATGTCTATTCATTTATTGATGGCCTACTTCTTTCCCCAAGTACTATTATTCTAATTGTAGGGGTTCGGTTTTGAGCAAAGTGATGTCTATTTTGAGAACCTACTTTCTAGTGCAGAAGTAAAGCAATAAATAAGTAAACAACCATGCATGTATGATAACGTTGGTTGGTACTAAGTTCTATAAAGAGCAATAAGTGCATTAAGGGAATAGTCAGTGAAAAGAAGAACTTTCCAGATAGATGGCCTTTTCTGAGGGAAAGAGCAAAGGCAGGAGGGGAGCAAGCCGACAGATGTGTTGCGAAAACCTGCTCCCATTGTAAGAAACAGCAAGAGGAGGGGAAAGCTGAGCATATTCCCCAGGGAGCACGAAGCAGTGCGGATGAGCAAAGCAAAGAAGCGGGATAGGAGGAAAGATTAGTTGTGATCGCATGGGCTGTGGCAAGCACTTTTGAATTTATTTTGAGGACTGTGAGGTACCAGGATTTATCACTGAAGGTTTTGAATAAGGCCACAATAAGCCATTTGTGTCTTAAATGGGTCTCTGTCACCGCAGTCTGAAAATGGCCAGTGGTAGGGAGACGGTTTTGTTCATTATTACAGACTCCATGGTGAAGTCCCTAGAACAAACTGAACTGTACAAGGTGGTGGTGTGTGATCTGAGTTAGGATGTGTTTAGAACAGAACTGACAGAATTTGATAACTGATTAGCAATGCGACATGAGAAGCAGAGAAGAATCAAAGTTGACCCAAATAGTTAGGCTTCAGTGTTAGCTGAAGAATGGCATCTTTTATTCTAGTGAAAATAGACTAACACCATGCAGTAACAGCCAGGATAGTCTATTATGAATGTGTTGAATTTGATTCAGATTAGAGACATTGGAGAAAACTTCAATTCTGAAATTTAGAAGTTAGGACGGGGAAAAGAGTGTGTAGTTCATCATTATATAGGTGGTATTTTGGATTAGAGAGCTACATTTATTCCACTTAGGATTAGGGTTGAAAGATATGACATTGGGGCATAAACATTGGTACCCCTATATTCAACCACCAGAAACAAAATCTTTCCTTTTTTTTTTTTTTTTTTTTTTTTTTTTTTCGAGACAGGGTTTCTCTGTGGCTTTGGAGCCTGTCCTGGAACTAGCTCTGTAGACCAGGCTGGTCTCGAACTCACAGAGATCCGCCTGCCTCTGCCTCCCGAGTGCTGGGACAAAATCTTTCCAAAAAGACACAGTGGGTAACTAGAGGATGGAGAAAATTCAGGAGACACAGAAAAGAAGTGTTGGGAAGAAATGACTGACTGGCTCCCAAGACACAGAGACAGAAGTAATATGCAGACCCAGGCCGGTTTATCAACCAGGTCTCGTGGAGGTCATTGGTAACCTGGGTAAGCAGTTTTTAGTGGCTCCCTGGGTGTGAAGGGAGCATAGGAAACTATAAAGCGAGACAGTAAGACAACGAACAGAAAAACCTCCCAGGAGTTTTGCAGTGAAATTTATGGAGAATTTCATGGAGGAGATGTGACACCAGGGAGTATCATTCTGTAAAATAAACATAGTTTAACATATTAAATTGTTGCTGATGATTGATTAGACAAAGGAAAGTGGATGTTGTAGAAGGAACAGGATGTGGCATCTGTAAGTGGCCTCCATGACTGCCAAGTGCCAGATTGGGACAGCCACAACAGAGTTGATTTGGGCTTGTTAAGGAAGCAAATTGCCTTATTCTACACTTATTCTACATGAGACTCCCCCACCCCCGGACCACTTACACGTCAGAATGGCTGTTTATTTATTGGGGAATCTCCCACAGAGGGAGTAGACATAAGAACCTGTTTAACACAGCATGAGGTGTTATGGTAGTATAAGCATTCACTAGTGTGGGGTGACAAAAAAAAAGTTTTGCTTTTTGTGAATACTAATTCTTGTTGCTTTGGCTTTTCTTGATTTTGTATTTTCCCTCTTAAGAATTATATTGGGGGGGGGCGTGGTAGATGAGATGCTAGGCAAGTCTGTTGACCTGAGTTTGATCTCTAGAACGTCAGGATAGAAGAAGAGAACATACTCCTGAGGATTGTCTTCTGGCACCCACACTCATGCGGTGGCACACTCATGTGTAAGCACCACACACACGCACGCGTGTACACACAAACACTAAAAATGAATAAATAAAATGTAGACTGACTGATATTTGTCTAGACCTCGAGGTACAGGCATATAATTCTAGCTACTAGAGAGGCTGAAGCAGAAAAATGGCAAATTAAAGGCTTGCCTGAGCTACAAAATATGTTCCAATTTAGCCTGTACAACTTTGTGAGACCCTGGCTCAAAGTAAAAACACAAGAAGGAAATAATTAAATAGACAGACAGACAGAAATACACATACATACATGCATGTATACATCTACAAAAATAGATAAATAAAAAAGTGAGTGAAGGCTTCAGGGCACACGATGATGGTAGTGCCCGTGTGCAGCATATACCCGGCTCTGGGACACTTCTCATCCCTGCAGACCAAAGCACAACAAATCCCATACTGTTGTGGTCTGTGTGCAGTTTGATTCTGTCCCTTAGGGTTCCCAAGCTGGACAAAATTTGAGAGTCGGTGTATCTCTTTGGAGGCATTATTTATGGAAGTGTTTACCTAGTTCTCACTGTTTGTAATTAGGAAATATTTGATCAGGAATTGAATCAAGTGGTTCCCATTTAAAACGCGAGTATCATGTGCCTTCCTGTCTTGTAGAGATATACAGAAATAGCCATGAGACTGTCACATCCAGCTTGAACACATCCCAGTAACTGGGTTAAGGAGACCATTAAGATTTATAGTATAAATAAATAAGTTTAATAGGTTGGGTGGTGGTACGGCATACCTTTAATCCTAGCACTCAGGAGGCAGATGGATCTCTCTGCCTCCTGATTTCGAGTTCAGTCAGATTCACAGAGTGAGATCCAAAACAGGCTGGGACACCCAGTGACTCCCTGTTTTGAGAAAGAAAAGCAAATATTTATATTATTAGACTAATAACTGAGTCTTAGAACCATCTATATCATCAGTTCTTAACTGTGGGTCTTGACCCCTTTGGAAAAACCTCTAGGAATATTGGCATTATGATTCACAAGCAGTAACAAAACTACAGTTATGAGGTAGCAACGAAAATAATTTTATAGTTTGGGAGTATCACCACAACACAAGAAACTCTTAAAGGGTTCCAGCATTAGGAAGGTTGAGAACCACTGATCTAGATATTCAGAAAATTGTTTATTTTGGGAAAATAACACTTTGTAGGAAGACTGGATCTGGAAACCAAAGATGCTGATTCTGTAGTTTACAGAGTGAATTTTAACAAATTCTGTGTTTTTATATGAAGTAATTAAGTATACAAATACATTCCTTGCTTTCATCTTACTGTTGTCATAAATTCAAATAAGCAAAAGAAGATGAAAAAAGCTCATGTATTTGTGTGTGTGTGTTGGTAATGTGGACTGAAAGTGATTGCACATGTATAAGTGGATATTTTATATATTCACATATGTTCGTGCAAACACATATACAAAAATATATTTGTTGGTATGTAGCTTTCTTTGCTCAGTGTTATTCTTACTGGATCTCTTAAGGGGTTAGGACAATTTTTGGATTATGGCTAATAAAACTGTAGAATGACATATTAGCCTTGCCCCCCATGCTTTCCTCAAACATGTAAGCAAGCCCTAGCAATCTATTGGTGTCCTTTCTTGCATGACAGCTAGGTTTCAACCTCCATCCTACAGGGAACCAATGAAGAAATAATGCAGGTTGTGCCATGATGCTCCATACACATCACAAAACATGTGCAGGAGCGAAGGGGAGGGGATGTTAGTTCTGAGGTACCATCGCCTTTAACAATGGGAGTATCAGCAGGGATTGAAATCATGATTCATAGAGAGCAGATGATCTAGGAGACCATATGTCTTAGAGAAAAAGGCTTCAGGTAGAATATGATATTCCAGTGATTTCAAGGAAGTAGAAATAGGTTTTACAGACTGAGGTAAGTCTGACCTCAACAAGCAATAGACTCACTGAAATTATAGAAAACACACAGTGACTGTTTTGTCTACTGCAGAGAAACAGACTCATGACTTATGAAGTCAGTTCTAGTTTAACACTCTGTGCCAAGTCCAAGATAGAGACAGTTATCTTTCTTTGCTCTTGAGAGGTGGGTGGGGGCTACAGAGGACTTTGAGTTTAATTCAGATGCGTAGGAACATAAGAGTTTGACATTTCAGCTCAGAAATTTTAAGGTAAGTTTCTGGGCTCAGTTCTGTCATTCTGTTCTGATTCATGGGATCAAAATACTGCTGTTGGTACATAGTTTGGTTGCATTTAAATCTCAATCTCTCTCTCTCTCTCTCTCTCTCTCTCTCTCTCTCTCTCTCTCTCTCAAAATGTCCCTATCTGAGGTGTTTTTACATTTGCTTTCATGGGGTAAAACTCACCATAAAATGTAGAAGGAGCTGCGGGCCTGCTTTTCATCCCGCCCGGCTTCTTCTTGCCCCAGAATAATTACACGGAAACTGTATTCATTTAAACACTGCCTGGCCCATTATCTCCAGTCCCTTATTGGCTAACTATCACATATTGATCTAACGCATTTCTAATATTCTGTGTAGCACCATGAGGTGGTGGCTTACAAGGAAGATTCTAACCTACGTCCATCTTGGGCCAGAGCTCATGGTGTCTGCCTCACTGCCTTTTTCCTCCCAGCATGCTGTTCTGTCTTCCCTGCCTACCTATGTTCTGACCTATCAGGCCAAGCAGTTTTCTTTATTAATTAACCAATGAAAGCAACAGATAGATAGAAGACCCGCCTACATCAATAAAATTGTTAAACCTTTCCTGGGTGGTGACGGCACACCCCTTTAGTCCCAGCCCTTGGAAGGCAGAGACAGGCAGATCTCTGTGAGTTTTAAATGGTTTACAAAGTGGATTCTAGGACAGTCAGGACTACATGAAAAACCGTGTCTCAAAAAATTGTAAAACCTTGAACAAATATTTTCAGATAAATAAATACAATGAGTGTGAAAGCTATAAAGTAATATATAGGTCACTTAGTTAACAACCTTCCTTTGCCAAGCGTAACAGCATCATGTGGTTGTGATGTAGTTAATGCCTGGTGCATTGGTATTTCTGAAAGGCACTTCAGAAATAAGAGCTTTTATTGATGAGCAAGCTGGATTCTAGACAGGAATCTGTGAAAGATATGTTGTCTCACAATTAAACTAACAGTTACCCTCTGCCACCACCTTCTGAGGCATCCTGTAACTCTGTTTGTTGATTAGTCTTGTACATTGATTGTTCCCACAATTGCTTGCTGAGACAGGTTTTCAAGGAAGCGATTTTGTCTTGAAGATCACTTTTCTTTCATCACGAATATGAGATGAAACTGCCCTTGGAACTGTTCCAGAAGAGAATGTTTAAGTGAACTTCACACAGCTCATTATATCTAAAGGAAAACACAAACACCTCCAACAAGTAGCTCGAAACTAGAGAATTCCACATACCTACACATCATCATCTCTATCACTTTATCTGTACTCTCCCAGTAATACCAGTTACCAATTAAATCAATACACTTAAAATCAATGTAGTTCATTTTTGCAATTGTTTATTATCCTGTGTTTTTTCCAACAGCACAAAGCTATTTCATACAGTTATACTTTATAAGGGTTTAGCTGGATGCTGCCTGAAACCATTTTTTTTTTAAATCTGGTACTTTAGGAGAGACTGAAGAAATGAATCATTTCAGTGAACTCTGTTCAAACAATGTCCAACAACCATTTATTCCTCTCTGTCTTCTGAGATTCTCAGTAAACTCAAATGAACACTAACTCCTATCTTTGTGCTTAGAATTTTTCTTTCTCCATGGGATTAAAGGAGATGAAGAGGAAATAATTAAAAACAATTCATTAGGAAATGAGAGTTTGAGTTTCCATTTATATGTTAACTAATGATAAGGCTCTCTTGACTTTCAACATGATTAAGAAAGTATGGGAAATAAGTATTCCCTTCCTTCTCAAATATTTCATCAGCTGCTCAGAAATTAACTCTCACGAGAACACAAGATCCAAATCAAAGCAGTTTCAAGAGTTTTTCTTGCAGTGTCGCCAGAAGAAGGTCCATATAGATGTAAAGAAACGTCATGCTTGGGCATTTGGCTCTGCTGTGGGTGCTCTTCTGTGATGGTGGGTGACAGCTGTGCTTGGTTAGAGATGACATTTAGGGTGGTCTGTCTCCTAGAACCTCCTTTTGTTTCTGAGCTCCATATACCACCGGATGCTCTCATGATACCCGAGGAAAATACAAAACAGATTGATCCTATATAGCCAGAATTTTCCATTCCAATAAACTTGTGCTTTATCAAAATAGAGTTTCCTAGCCAATGTGCTTTTACCTATTCTCCATCCCTGAGAAGCTTTGCTATTTGACTTAAAGTACTTAAGCAATAATTATGATTTTCTATGTCTGCATTGCTTCTAGCCTGAACTGTCTTTTAGAGTTCATAAAACATGTGCATGAAACACATAGTATTTCTGTGAGGCAAACATGACCATTGCCATATTTCAAATGAAGAAAGATGGAAGCCTAGGGTGCATTTTTGGAGATAAATTCCCACAGTTCAAGGTAAAGGCAAGAGAATCTTTCTGGTAAAAGCATTGACTGCTTAATCCAATACACCATTTCCCACAATACATCTGCCTTCTTAAATCAAAGTTTCACATTATTACAACATGAAAACTTTAGGTCATATATACAATAGAGCAATAGATACTTTGGGCATGTATCTCATAGGAAGCCCTTTTGAAAGAAAGCCCTGGTCACGGATGCTTCCCAACCTACTGGGTGCATTGCAGAACAACATTGCAGATAAAAAACGTCACCTCCACAGAGACTAGTCTTATTGAGAGGGACAGGAAATATGCTCCCCAGTACCTTATATGAAGCAGCCTGGGGTGTGTGTTATATGGCAGTGGTGGCAAATCTTTACATAGGAATAAGAAAAAAAAAGCTAAAATAAAGTGAAATCAGAGGAAACTTCAGGAACGAATTGTTATGTTGATTATTTGTAGTGCGGTATACTTTGTTGGAAATATTGTTGTTTAAATAATATGTGTAGATAGCATATGCATAGACTTGTAGACATTGCAAACTTAGTATGAAATCACAAAGTGGACACTCATAGCATAGATGGAAAACCGAATGCCACAGCAGCCCAGTAGCTCCGCGGTGCCTCCTTCCGGTCACTGCCTTCCCTGAGGGCAACAATTATCTAGCCCTGACAGTACAGATGAGCTTGCCTGTTCTAAAGCTTTAAGTGGGTGAAAGGATAGAACAGGCCTTCTTCTCCATCATATTCATGGTCCATTTACTGTTATTTTTGCAAGTTCTACCCACCTAATCGCACGTGGTTTGTCGTTTGCTCATGTTCATAGGAATGTTCATAATAATGTTCGCATTAATCATCAGTTTGGCCACTGATGGTCATTTGGGTCCTTCCCATTTCTGGGTTATTATGAATGGTAGCTAGTCAACAGTCTTATAGTTATCTCTTGATGAGTCTTTGTGTTTGTGGAAATACACATGAATATATTTGCTGAGTCATGGAATGAGCCTCTGCTGCCAGAATTTTCCATGAGGAAAAACAAAGACAGGAGAAGACTTCCCTGAGAGAGAAGAACCTTTTGTAAAGACCTTTCATGAGCCATGGGAAGGTGGAGGAGTAATAAAGTGTCAGGAATGTGCTCTTTGAGAGTCATAATAGAAGGTGAGCTTATATAGGAATATGGAGAAATTTTAGGTATTTTACAAAAAGGTAATCCTATCGGCCAGACAGCCAATTAGTTGTTTATTAGAGACTTCAGTGCATATTTTAGATGGGGGCTGATTTTCCTTGCATTTTAAGTATTTGAGTGTATACATTTTGCTGGTTTTCATAGAGACTACCACAAAGACACCCAGGACCTAGGATGTACCTTTCCAATGTGGCTTCCTTACCATGTCACCATCCACTTATGTCTTCCCTCCCTCTCTTTATGAAGCCTCTTTAAAGATGGCTCCAGAGGCAAGTTTCAATCCAAACCTGTAATAACGTGGCTAGGGATGTCAGTGGCATTGCTGTTATTTCACCAGGGAAACACATTCCCCAGTATTCCTCACAGCCTCCTTCTTCAGTCTCATTGCCTTAAAGAAGGCATGGAAATTCAGGACGGTATCTGTAAGCTTGGTTTACTGATTGGGACCCATTTCTGAGACTAAGTGCATTGTTGGGAATTTTTAGCACAGAACAAAATAACTGTATATTAGAAAGACAACTAGATGATATGAGTCTTCTGTAGCAAAAAGGACCTCAAATGAAGGGCTGTCTGGAGGATGGGGCTTTACACACTAGGATGTTGACCTCCCATAGTAAACTAGCAAAAATGAAAAATTAATACGCTATTTTATTAATTGGTGATGATTAGTACTTACCAAAGCATGCTAATAATGACTATTACTATTTCATCATCATCATGACAATTACCAGTAGTGATTTGGTGAGGGAAAGCAGGTTAGCTGTTGTGTCTTAAAATGCACTTGTGCCAGCAAATCAGCTGTTATGTAAAGTGACCTTTTACACAGCTTCTCCAGAACAGAAATGAACCCGAAGAACAGGCAAGTGTCATGAGCTGCTGCAATTACAGACAGAGCGGTGTAAAGAGGGTTCTAAGTCGCATAAATTAAAACATCCCATCAGAAGGCTAACAGATCCAAAATAGCCCAATTTGGTCTTTCATGTGACTTCATTGCTACCTTCTAACCTGAATTTGTTGATTTCAGAAAAATCAGTGTGCCACTAAATCAGTGGGTTTTGGTTCAGAGGCAAAAATGCATTGATTCTGATATTTCAAAACTTGGTATGCACTGACCTCAAAAAGCAAATGGTCATATGAGGTTCTTCTGAATAAGGCAGACTTAGAAATGAGGTCAGTCTACAAATTTAGTTCCTTGACTATTTCCTACAAGCAACAAAATGAGCTGGATAGTCAGTTAAACATCATAGAACATACTTTGTCCCCTGTGGTTATGTGCTCAGGCCGTGTTAGGGTATGTGGGGGCAGCGTTAGTTTGTCAGGGATAGATTTTTTTTCTGTGCTAAGAGGGCTACAGAGAAAGAACAGAATCACTGACCGTGTTGTCTCTAATGTAATATTGATAGAGGTAGAAATAACGGACTTCAGTTTCATAACGAGCAAGGCAAACATTGCTCTGTCTAAGAAATTAGCTCAGAGAGACGAGGTGGTAGATGTGAGCACAGGGAGAAAGCCCGGTTCAGACCTGGGTTCAGTAGTAAATCTTGATGGACTTGTTTGCATAAATGATTAATAATGATTAGCATATCGTTCCCTAAGGAGGAAACATTTTCCAGACGGCTTTAGAATTTCATAAAGATGATGGCCACTGAACTGCTTTGCAGGAGAACAGGAGAAATCTTAGCTAACTAGGCAAATTTTATTATTCTGAGAGATGCCACAGTTTCAGAATATAAATAGGCTCAGGACAGCAGCATGTGAGCTAGAAGCTGGGGCTTACAGTTAAGAAACTGCTGGGATTGAAGGAAGAGAGCAATATGGATGGTGTTTTTTATTTGACGACCTTCTCACAAAATGCACCTTATGTTTTATTTTATAGATTAATAGATTCAAATCAAGATTCTGGGCTGTATGTCCAGTGGCCTGGCATTCACTCAAGAGTACAGCAGAATCCTTAATGAGAAACTAACACATACAACTGTTCTAGGCACTAACAACTGTGCAGAATAAACAAATTAAAGTAGCTGTAATCCTTTAGGAGCTTTTTTTAGGGAGTTGACAAAAAGTATAAGCACTCTAGATGGCGCGAGTAAAAGGGAAACCTAGTAATAGACTTCAGCTAAGTTCCCCGGAAGGAGTTGCATGTTTGCAATAAGATTCATGTATGCTTTACTTTTCAAGTTTGTAATTGAATTAGAAAATCATGTAAGTAGCTTGCAATTGGCCTTAGAATTCTTGGTTATGAAAAGGCCCTAGGAATTACTCCAACAGTCAATCTAGACAGAGCAGAATAATTCAAGTGTGCATATCTTCAGAGAGACCTGGTCAAATGTGAGTTTGGGATCAGGGAAAACGGCTCAAAAAAACCAAAGCTAAGGATGAGGATATGGGCACATAGTAGTTGAATTGATGTTTCGTGTCTTGAAAGGGTCAAATGGATGAAGGAACATGGAGTTGTCCAGCAAACAAAGACCAGGTATGGGCAAGAACAAAGTTAGCAATGCCTAGCGTGAGATTTTGTGTCAGCTGTAATGATGACTATCAAGGGCTGTAGCTATTGGTTGCTGTATTCCCTGCAGAGATGTGACAACTGAAACTGTGTATATACACCTTGAAGGTGAGAAAAGTGCATGAAGTGAACTAGTGTCTTGGCATGGGGGAGTTGCTGTGGCTAACACACGATCATGGAGTTTTCCAAACGGGTAAATGCAGCAGCTGCCCCTGGTTCTAGGTAAGTTCAGTGTCACTGGATGGTCAAGAATTCTGTTTTAATCTCCAGAGATTCAGAGAGTACAGATATTTTAGGTAACGTCCTGAAACTTTGATTGTAAATTCAAACACAAAACGCTTGAATAAACACTGCCTTTCCCTGCCTCTCAGGCAGTGTTGGCTCGCAGTGTTGTTCCTCGTGAGCCCGCAGCATTTATGTCAATGACACATCTAGCTCTCTTGCTCATTTCGGTCTGACATTTTCAAAGTGTAAATCAGCTTGCATCTTTGTGCTTTTGGTTGCTATATCCCTCTCTGGTGTCCCATTTCCCCAGAGTAACACTGCAGCTCCTTACTAAGCCTCCCCGGCTTCTGAAGGCATTCTTCACCTGCCTCTGCAAGCCCACCTCAGAACATTCTCCGTCCTGTTTCCTACCCACACTGGTCATCTTTCATTTTCTAAGTTGTGTTGCACTGAGGACTTGTGGTTTTGTCATTCCTTCCTCTGGAATCACTAGCTTTGGCACCCACGACAATTCCCTGTTTTCAGGAAAGAATCCTCAATCTGGAGTGCATCATACACACCTTGACTTCCAGGACAACCTCAGTGCTAGTAACTCTTCAAGGGGATCAGTAACTCTGTTTATTATAAGACTGCATATTAAATGCAATTTAATTCAAAAAATTACTTCCATGCTAAGAATCTGTCTTGCTCATTTGGTTATCCAATGTCTGGGGAGCAGGCATTATATGCCTATAATGATCAATCACCACTAATATAACTTCCTTGTCCAGCACTAGTTAGACACTCATAAATACAGATGAATGGTTACGTTTCTAAAGAAAGGGCTGTGGAAGATTTGTGTTTTACCTTTGTTCATTGCTGATATATTATTTGGATCTGGAACTTCTAGAGCAGCGAATTTCATGTTTAGAAAGATCTTCATCTCTATTAATTAAAATCTATGCTGATGACTATCTTTATATAAATTTAAATCATCCCATTATGTATTATGTATAAGGCTATACTATAGATAAGAAATTTTCCAAAGAGAGAATAGTACACTATAATTTTATATTATAATTATAGTAATTATAGTAATAATTGTTACATTATAATTTTATATCATATTATAGTATGATATAAAATTATATATCATAATATTGTATTGCAAAAGAATATCTTATCTATAGCATTGTGAAGCTACAAATGAAGTTATCAGTACATTTATACAAAAGCAGATCAAGTCACATTAATTGACTTGAGGATGTATGTAATTCTAATCAAATAAAATTGCCTAATTTTATAGCTCATTCTGATATATTTCTTTATTAAATATTCCCATGCATTTCTTTAAATTATACTTAGAGTATTCACATAAGCATATTTGACAAAATTACATTAATAATTTCTTCATTTTTGTTTGGTAACTGACAATAATTAAATCTCTTACTTGATTAAAGTTTTGTTAATATTCTAAAATATTAAATTTAATTCTATAACCCCCAATTTTTTTAAGATACTAAGGTAGCATTCTTGAAAACTACATTAAATTGTGAGCTAGTTGGGGACTTGAAGCCTGGGATTTCTCTTTCAGTATTTGCTGCTTACCCTTCACTGTGGGTGGCAGTTGATAGAGCCATGGTCTTCTTACAGCTGTGGTCTCTGAAGTAAGCTGGTCTTAAAGGAAAGTGACTCCTTGTGGCTTGGTCATGGTTATTTGTAAGTGCCTAAAAGCCAGGTGATTTCGCTATTTTTCCAACTGAGCTGTCACAAATCACTGTTTACTTAATTCACAGGGACTTCATCCGGTGTTTTCTGAAGGTAAAATGTCCAGGGTGAAAAGTCTGGTTTCAGCATTTTTGGCATCAGCTGATTGAAGTCATTGTCTTGGTGTCCTAGCGAACGCCTACCTGTTGATCTGCAGATGGACACAGCATTTCTATCTTCAGTACATGTGGGTAGATGTTTATGTGGATGCTCACGCAATTTTACATCTCCACGGACACTCCCATCTCTATCCTGAACTAACTTTGGAAACGGTGGATGAGAGGATCTGCTGCACTCTACTCTTGCTGCCTAGGCTCTAAAGGCAGAAAACAGTTCTCTGGACAAGTCTTGAGATGGATACACAAAATAAATGCAGACCAAGAGGATAGAAACTCTCTGCCTCCTGCTGTTTTCTCTAAATTGTGCTCTATTCCACACAAAGGCCAGTGAGTGTATGAGGCAGTTCTGGAGACACCATTCCCGTAACTTTAGGGATGGTGCTTCAAGACATGCCATCTCACAGGAAGAGTGCTCCCTGTAGCTTTGCAGTGCCAGCCTGCAGGCAGAGGGGCGCACACCATACCATGTGTCCATCTGCATGGCCACTGCATTCTCCTTCCTCCCCGAGAATTCGAAGTTACCCTGATTCACCTCTCATAGCAAGTCGTCCGCTTTGGCGATGGTTTCAACGAGGGTTCCTCTCACAAAGGGGATTGCACTGCATCCTGAAAATGGATGCTTGTACATGATGAATTCTCTAACCATACAGTGACAAGATAGGCGGCAGGCTGGGTGTTGCTTTGAGGAGACAGAGGAGCCATAGTCAGCATCACATGAGCTTATCACATGACAGTGTGGACTGAGGGTCGCGTGTCACTTCAGAATCTATTTATTTGGGGTTATTGTAGAGAACTATAAATGAATGAACCCAAATCTCTCTCTCTCTCTCTCTCTCTCTCTCTCTCTCTCTCTCTCTCTCTCTCTCTGTGTGTGTGTGTGTGTGTGTGTCTTGTCTTCTCTCTCACTCTCTCTGCCTCTCTCTGCCTCTCTGTCTTTGTCTTTGTCTCTCTCTCTTCTTCTCTTCCCCCATCCATATGTTGGAAAAAGTACCTGCTAGTGCTCTTGTGTGTAGACATCAGAATTTTATACTCAGCGGTACACCTATCAGTGCTATCAGTGGTGGTAACAGAATCATCTGTTCCTCAGGAAACATTTGCCCTGTCATTGTCACTCTCACAAGGTGTCTTCCTTTGTGATTCAGCGAGACCAAAACAGGCTTTGCCATCTAGTCTGACCCGTTGAATGCACTGGCTTTTCCTAAGGAGTCAGTCTCCAGCTTTCTAGCTTAAACTCGGTTTATTGCTTAAGGTGTGATTTTAATTGTCTTGATATTTAAAAGTTACATACAGTTCACACGTTTTCCTTTGGAACGTATGCTATGCTAAAGCTTTTTCAAGGAGGTGATCTCATTTCTGCAGCCTAAAGGACAAAAAAGTGTTCAATCTCTTGGATCCTATATGACATCCCTTTCTAGCTCACCACATGCCATTGTGAGATGGCATATAAATTATTCAATTTTTTTTTTGCTATGGCAAAGCAATCAACAGAAGTATCTTTAAGGAAGAGGTATATTTCGGCTCCAGGTTGAAGGGGATTTCAGTTCATCATGGCCAGGAAGGCAAGGCATAAGGAGCAGCTTGGTCTGCATGAGCAGAAGCATGAGGTGGCTCATCAGAGTGACAGGCCAAAAACAATTAATTAAAAAAGACAAAGAAGGAAAGAAAAAAAGAAATAGCAAGGTGCAATGAGATACGGATATAATTGTGAAGACCCATGCCAAGTGTGTTCTGTCTTCACCAGCTAGACCCATCCCGACTGTGGGCGACTAGCTAGATTCCTCCCAAGTGTGCTCCACCCCAAGTGCGTTCCACCTATACCAGCTAGACCTTACCTGCCAAGTGTTCCACAGTCTTCCAAGTCATTACCGCTAGCTAGTAATCAGCTCAAGTACATTAGCTCGTGGTGGGGGATGGTACTTCACTTCACAATACCATACCTTGGATATTTCCCTGCCTTGGACACAAATGAAACACATTTTCTGTCTAGGCTACTGCTTTTATAGTTTGTTTTCTGGCTGGAATGTCTGTCAGATTCTTCTCGTTTAGTTCGAATCCTACCCTTCCTGCAAGCTCTGCCTCAGCTCCACATGCAAGTATTGGCCTTCACACTGACTGGCAATTCTTTGGCTTTGATTTTTTCACCATCCGCATGTGGTCTCTAATGTGAGCTCATTTTGTATTCTAAAACATTTTTCAGTCTGTTTCTTGTGGCCATTCATTGATTTGTTAGTTACTAAAATGTGTGTTTCTGAGCTGTCTCATTTTGGCATCCCCAGGACACAGAACCCTATTTGATGTGATTCTTCTCCCAAGGGCTTCAGAATCCATAAGAAAAACAAGACATTTTCTAATGAGATGATTGCATAATGTTTCCTTTTGCTTTTACAAGAAAACACGTTAAAAGTGGGAGGGTGGAAGACTTCAGCGAAGACTACTCCCAAATCCTGCTGGCAAATGAAGCCCTGTAGGAAGGATGCATGTGGCATTTGAAATGAAATCGAAGACTCTTAAATTTAGAGGAACAAAGGCATAGGTAGGGGATAGAGCAGGTAGAGGAGGAGAGAGGGCAAGAAAGAAACAGAGTTAGGGAGGAGGAATGAGAGACTAAGAGGGTTGCCACAGTGGCGAGTGTGTCTGGGTTCCACCTGCGGGTTCCCTGGTGCCAGGGGTGGTAAGTTTCTGGTGTTGAAGCTGGGGGTGAACATTAATCCAAGTCACAGGCTATAGAGACTCCAGGTTCTTCTTTTCAATGCTTGGGATTTATTATTGAAAGAATGGGAAGTTAAAGGCTTTCAATATGGAAATAGAGCAGTGTTTTACCATGCATTTAAGAAATATCTGTTTTCCTTAACTCATAGCAATTGAGCATGTTAGTGGGGCTCACTGTGATATGTCCAGCTGTGCACACAATGTGGAGTGATACTCTCCAGAAACAGATTTCAACCCTTTTGAGGATGTCATATGTAAATAATGATGAAGGCATTGTTGTGCCATTTCCCATCAGCTCTGGTCCTCCTGATACCAATGGGAATGGTAGCAGTAACTTTTCACACACAGACACACAGACACACCACACCCCCCACACACCATGGATACATATTTTTCTTCCAGTACTGGGACTTGAACCTATGACCTTACACATGCCAGGGACTTGTTATTCTACTGAGCTACATCCTCAGCCTGCGTTTTGCTTTTTGAGACAGGCTCTCACTGGCTTTGACCTTACACAAGGTCCAGGCAGGCCTTGAAAGTTTGTTCTTCAAACCTTAGCCTCCCCTGTAGCTGGATTATAGATCTAACCCACCAGGCCTGACTTCCTCTTCTGATAGCACTGAGGGGGTGAACCTTTGAAAGTCAACGTAACCAACCTTCACATTCACACAGACGACATGAACCCAATGATCAGACTCTGCTAGGCTCTGCGGAAACTGGATCTCTGTATTTGGCCTTGCGGTAAAACTGCTTCTGAGGAAAAGTGGACAGAGAGAGTGCGAGCCAGCTTAGAACCAGTGCTGGCTATTCGGTTCACTGTATTGAGGAGCCTACCTGTGAGCAAGCAAACTTCAAGGCTGCCTGGTCAGGTGACACAACTCTCTCATTCAGAATTAATTTTTGTCACCCTCAGTTCTGAAACCTACAGGGTTGTTAGCTGGTTATCTTCATGGCCACAGACAGGATGGTACCCAAGACAGCATCCAGTGTGGGCAGGGTGGGTGCACACAGAGAAAAACTTCAGAAACCTTTGTGGTGACAGAACTATCATTCATTCACCAATGGATAGTCCATCTATCTGAAGGTGAGAGGACTTGTATTTATGAATCTAGATGAACGTGATCTATGTAGGAGGAGGCCACTTGTTCGTCCCAGTTACCCAGAACCAAAATAACCACCTAGAAACTGTATTAATTAAATTACTGCTTGGCCCATTAGCTCTAGCTTCTTATTGGTTAACTCTTACATATTAATTCAACCAATTTCTATTAATCTGTGTATGGCCACATGGCTGTGGCTTACCAGCTAAAGTTACAGTGTCTGTCTCTGGCAGGGCTACATGGCTTCTCAAACTGTTTTACTTTTTCTGTTTTTGAAGAGTTTTCTTAATTCTTTACTATGTTTACATAGTTCATTTTGCTCCTAGCTGCTTTGGATGGTCCATTACTTGCAGCATTCAGAAATATACAAAAAAAATGAAACATGTCCTCTGTCAGTTTTGTGATGTCTTCATTTGGGGGGATCTAAAATTCAGCATCTCTCAGGAAAATAAATTAAATATCAGGGACATTAACAGTGCTACTTGCTTGCCTGCCTTCATGATTACAGCCAACCAATTAGGGCACAGTGTGCTTTGATTTAATTCTTAAACAGATATTGGAGTGATTAGTCTGGATTAGCTCAGTATGTAGACAAGGAAATCACTTTGATCCATCAATAGTAACCAGTAAATGTCATGAGATAATGCAGTTAAACTGTTTTGGATTCCCTCCTAAGCTTCAAAACACATGGATTTATCTTTTTATTTTTAAAATCCTGCATGTTTTCTATGACATAAGAGTCTAAGGACTCTTTGTGTCTCATATGTCTGGTCATTGAGACTTTGGGCAGGAGGTTTCTATGCTGAATGAGTTCAGAGAGAGTGGAAAGATATTGCTTGTTCTTTCCTGGCTTCAATACTTAGGCTCTGCACTTAGTGTATACCACAAAAGTCTTCCTATCTTGTTCTCTTCTTGTTTCTGTGTGTTACAGCACCAGATCTCTTCTGCTAGGAAAGAGAAACTGTTCTTTCTCATAATCAAATATCCTGTTCCCCCTGGTCATGTAGCTCCTACACCGAGCGGTTAATTGCCTGGAATTGGCTCCAAGTACTTATATTGATATCCAGTGCTTTGGGTGTATATAAAGGATGAAAGGACTTTAATGTTGATATTCAAATGTGATTATAACAAGGGATACATTAGAATCACGTGGCCCTAGTGATACAGAAAAAAGAAATTAGATTTCATGGGCAAGGATGGCACGGCTCCTTTACCAAGCCGCACAGGTTATTCAGCCAACTCATCTTTAGGTTCATTGGTTGCCGTTCTCGATCGTCACTCTGCTGAGCCGGGCAGGCACACTCACGTCTCTGCTATGAGTTTTCCCACCCGTATGACCTCCTGGAAAACCATTCTCTTTCCCAAAGCAAATTCTGTCTTTTACACACTGGGTTGTTTACATCTGTGTCACAGACTCTCTCCAATACTCTGGTTTATTTATGCATTCCTATTATTTGCTTGTGCTTGCGTCTGTGGAGACCAAGGGTCAATGTCGGGTGTCCCTTTATTTCTCTCCACCTCATTTTTGAGACAGGGTCTCCCACTGAACAAGGGGCTTGGCATTTTGTCTAGACTGGTTGTCCATCAAGTGCTCAGGATCTGCCTGTCCCCGCTCCACTGGAGCTGGAGTTACAGTTGCGTGTCACCGTCTGGCTGCTCACTTGACACTGAGTTTCAGAACTCACAACTTAGTGCCTGTACAACCCACCGAGCCTTCTCCCTAGCTCCCAACACTATGACTTACAGATTGTTTAATGTCTTTAACACCCATTGTTTTTATTCTTTAGTCTGGATCATCTTTCTCTTTCAGTGTCTTATCCACATTGTACACTTGGATGGACTGGAGGTTACAGAAATAATTTAAGTTTTGCAGTCCTCGTGTCTCCAGGACTGGGTACAGAGGAAGCACTAAAGAAGGAGGAATTGGATGAGCCTGACCAAAGTATGTCAAGAGACCGAAGTATAATATTATTTAACTGTCCTAAGTTAATGTATTTATCCTCCTATTGTACACATTTCTACCATTCACGAGCAAAGAATGTGTCTTTGTTTAGGCTATGGAAGAGGTTTGTAGACCTTTTTAGCTGATCATATATTTCAGCGAGGGCAGTGGTGGGGTCTGTGCAGGTGGGTACCTGCTGGGGACCCGTTTCACTTTTCTATCATGTTAAGTAGCTGGAACATGATGATGTTCAGACTCTAAATATAACTTCACCGGTATAGCCTCCCATCATCTTGACAAAGATTTGAAGTGAAAAAGTCCCCTCTGGGCAAATGCTGGGGGACAAAGACATAGGCATTGGTCTATTGCTTGTTCAGAAAGAATGGTATTTTTTTTTATCCAAGAGGAAGGAGGGAAGGACTGAGCTTTAGATGGGAACACACATCTGCACACTGTTTCACGGTGTTTTTCAAACATATGCTTGTTCTAAGCCTCTGTCTGTGTACCATATGCACAACCCGAAATTTATTTACTTCAGTCATTTATCTTCTGTAGGAGAGTGGGCTGGCCAAGCAGGTTCTGAACAAAGAACATCTGTAGTAAGAATTAAAATACACAGCACACCATCGATAGCAGGTTGCACGTTCACCAGAATATTAACCACTTACATACACTTTGGGTGTGTGGAAGGCAGCAGTCACTCCAAAATAGGAGCATTCTGAAGTGTAAGGAGATAAATTCTGTAATAATGAAACAGGTACTTTTTAGGTTTTTTTTTTTACTAGATTCAATTATCTCTCAGAGAGTATTCACAATTTAATAACTTCAAACATCCTGTCTCCAAATCTAGTGTTTGAAAAATCTGTCTCCATCAGAGGAAGGCTGAAAATCATTAACATATGATAAAATATTTATGCCAAGAATGAATAGAGTGATCTGCTTGAAAAGATGTACGTGGGGTGATGATGCATATCGGGATCTGTAACACATGATTAGTGTAATGCTGTAGCCTTTTACCTTTATTACCTTTGCACTGTGTCTTCACGTGGTCTTTTCTTTTTTTCATTCAAATCCCAAAGCACTGTTGTGGCATAGGAGGGAAGTGTTTCGTTGTACAGTTTGTGGTCAGGCCAAAGCCGGAGTGCCAGTCCCCAGAGCATTAAGTCTATAAGCAACTTACTGAAGTTGTGTTAATATAATTCGGGTTTCTGCAGCAAACCTGAGGGAAAACTGTCACACCTACTTCTTAGATTACTGGGATAAACAGGGAGATGAAGCATTGCTCAGGAAAGAGTAACTGTTTAATATGTCCTTGTGGGAGAGCTTCAGCAGAGCTCGGGTATTTTCTTGAAAAAGAACCAGCCCAGTTACCCAAGGTTAAGGAGCTGAAACGAGACCAGATCTCAGATCTGACACCTATCAAGTTTATTCTGGTGCTACCAATTCTGGGCAGACTGAATTAGAGAGTTTTGACCTGTGTTTTTTTTACAAACCAGAGCACAGATTCTCTTTCATTGTATAGAAATGCAATATTTGAGTTATAGACACTCATGTGCACAGCAGGGTTCTGGTAATGGAACCAAGGGATCTGATGTTGTAAAGCATTGCCCCTTAGGTTCTGTTGAGGAAGTGCCTACATGCCTACTTCTGGAAACATCCTACTCTTCCAAGAACTTGAAAAACATAGTTGATCAAACAGCATATTAAACTATTAATATCAATATGTGGCTTCAAGGGAGGTTAATGTTTAATTATCTGTGTTCAGTGTCTTCTGTGGGTAATTCCCAGCTAGTTTTTCCGAGTGGGTCAATTACCATATTTCAACTTTAGAGTCCTTCTTGACTCTCCCCTCTCCTTATCCCATACTCCACCTTGGTGGCAGTGGGGCAGGGAACTTACAGAAACTTACTATACTTGGCTCTGTTGTTTAAGACAAATAACTGTATTTTTTTCACTAAAGGGAAGATCTGGAGCCAGTTGTCTTCAACTTGAGGCCCCAGGTCCTTTCTCTGTTTTTCTGCATGTGCTGTCTTCCTGGAACTCTGTCCAAGTGATTTGATTGCCTGGGTGTCATTAACCCCTTTCTTTCTTTCTTTCTTTCTTTCTTTCTTTCTTTCTTTCTTTCTTTCTTTCTTTCTTTCTTTCTTCCTTTCTTTCTTTCCTTCTTTTTGTTAGTTTCTGAAGCCCATGTGAGATTACCTCTGTTCTCTTCTGGGCAATCTGACATAAGAAAATGTCCTTTTTCCTGGGTGTAGGTAGCCCTCTCTTTTCTTGTGACAGGCTTCTGGGAGTAATGAATGGGACAGCCAATGTGTTGAGTCGCTTAGATATAGGGAAAAAGTTTTAGAACTCTAACTATCATTCTTAATTTTGCATTTTCAAGTATAAAACTCATACATGATTTCTGGAGCCCATACCTTGGCCACATGTGAGGCTGTTGTCCATCTGAGTGGCTGTGGGTCTATACCGGGCATCACCTTACCTGATCCCAGGGCTCTCATGAGGATGAAGTAACTTTATTTCTCTTTTTTTGGGTGATGGTCCAGCACATTAAAGGACTGTAGCACTATTTACCTGGTTGCCTAGGCTATTTTTTTTTTCTGTAGAATTTTATCTACTCTACTGACTTTAGGATTGCAACCTTCCTGAAAACTGTTTTATTGCTGTTAAGCTAAAGTCTTATTCCAGAGACAAAGGAGCTCATCCCTGCGATATGAGCAGCAATACAATTATTTATAATGTGTTCATTCCTTTGTCATTGAAAATCTATGATATGAGGAGATTTTCAGGAAGACCTATTATTCATAATGCTTAGCCCGCCCTCACTTAGGAAACCTGGCTTTGTCTGTCGAGTTCAGCATCCTGACCTTTCTGCCAGTGGGTGGAGAATCTCCCAGTCTCTTCTTTTCTCACACTGTTTAAACTGGGAATAAGCTGTTGTTCCAGGTCCTATGAGGCCAGGTGCCTGTGCATCCTCTCCCGTCCCACAGATGTGCTGTGAGGCTTCTATATCCTGATCATCTGGGGACCAGGGTAAGGCAGAATGTTCTCTGAGTGTGGACAGACGATCTGGAAAGAATGAGGGAGGAGAAACTTGGCCTGAGTAACTTGAACTCATTAATTTACAGTTAGCAGCGATCTCTGACTTGGCCTTCTAGCATGTCCGAAAGACATGCTTTAAGCCCTAAACTCTTAGATTGGATCAGTGTAGCAGTCTGCTTTGTTTTTCATCATAAAGTAAGTGATTGAAAGTTACTTTGGTTCAATCTATATGCAACCGTATTTGAATCATAGATGCAGAGCCTTGGTTTGTGTTTACTTAAGCAAAGAATCAACTCTTAGAAGGAAGCAGGGGTGCTCACAGGAAGAGCTGCACAGATGGGGTCAGAGTTGCTATTTCAAGCCCTTAGATCCCCCTTTTTAAGTCTTGAACTCTTCCTTGGGGCAACTCTGCTCCATTGTCTCTTTGATGTTTGAGCATTGCTGCAGTCTATGGTAGCTGTTGGTTCAGAGGCAAATTGGATTTTCTCTGACCACATTGATAAAGGGTGTGCAGGAAGGGACACTGGCATCCTGAGTGATGTGTGTGTTTAGGTACCAACCACCATGACAGGGGAAACTGGGTGCTTTCATTGGCAAAATCTGGGTTATGTGCCTGCTCCTGTGGCCTGGTAGCTCAGTGTCTTCTGACTGGGATCCTTCTATGCATCAGTCACCTCACAAAGGGAGGGTTGTTCTTCCTGGCAGGAGAGGAAGAGAATCTGGACCGGTGAAAACAGCTGACTGTCCAATCCACAGAAAGAAACTAAATCAAAATTATACATTTTTCATAATTAAGCAAAACCTATTTTTCATTATTGGCATTATATTCATCCAAAGCATTTACTTTATAGGTTCTATTTTCCAGATTATAAAGAGATGATTATATTTGCTAACCTTAAATTTTAAAATGTTTTTAGTAAGCTGCTCTAGGTATTGACTTTTCATTTATATTTTTGGTTGATAACCACAAGACTGAATGGCTCACACCAATTCTTGTTTAACATCTGCCCACACACTGTGAGATGCAGGGCTATACTATAGCCTGCACGGCTCTACTCTGGCCATCTCTCCATTCTGGCCTTGCTGAAGAGAAAGCCCACAGAGACACAGAGCTTCTGCGGTCGAGGTGGAAAGTAACAAACCTTAAACAGAGCTTCCAGTTAAACACCTCTGCGCAATCATGGTAGACAAGTGTACATTATTCTTGGTCCAGCACCTGTAATATAGCCAAGATTAGACTCAGAGAGGTGAGGATGGGATGTAGCCTTCTCTGCAGAATGTATGGTGCCTGTTCAGCAATGAGTAGATGGGCAATTGTGTTATAGAAACTAAACAGAAAGTAGCTGAAAATGCTCCACCTTTCAAAGAAATAGTATATCTCTGCTTATTTACCTGATATACATTTGGAAAGGAAACACTGGCAGTTAGTTTAATGTTTGCTATTATTTTTCTTTAGAGAGGCAGATTTGAGTGGCGTCAGCCATGTGTCAGATATGCATTTTGCTTCCTTGTTTTTTTTCGCTGTCTATGCAGCCTTTGATGATGACTGTGCTTCTTATCACCCTGTGCTAGTCACCAACTCATCCTAAGGAAAACATGATGGCTAAGAATGAGAAAGGGTGAGGCTTCGTAAAAACAGACACACACAAATCAATGTCAGCTGTTCCCGAAGTTATGTTATGCTCCTGTGGCTTGAGATATGAGGCGCCGTCAACGACTTCTTTCTATCCCTCAGGTATAGTTGGCTACAAGAATGTCCTGGGCCCTTATTTCCTGTTTCGGGCAAATGTGTATCCATATATTGAACAGGCAGTATGCGAAAATTACAGATGAATGAACTCATAGGTCCTGTTCTATAGAGTAAACACTGTGTAAATTTTTTATTGATTTTTATTGAGCTCTACATTTTTTTGTTCCCCTCCCTGCCTCTCCTCTTCAACCCTCTCCCAAGGTACCTGTGCTTCCAATTTACTCAGGAGATCTTGTCTTTTTCTACTTACCATGTAGATTAGATGATGTATGTCTCTCTTAGTGTCCTCATTGTTGTCTAGGTTCTCTGGGATTGTAATTTGGAGGCTGGTTTTCTTTGCTTTATGTTTAAAAACCACTTATGAGTGAGTACATCTGATAATTGTCTTTCTGGGTTTGGGTTACCTCACTCAAAATGATGTTTTCTAGCTCCATCCATTTGCCTGCAAAATTCAAGATGTCATTATTTTTTTCTGCTGTGTAGTACTCCATTGTGTAAATGTATCACATTTTCCTTATCCATAATAGCGTGTAAATTAATGTGTGATTCTTCAGTGCAGTGTTAACAGGAGAAAGCTCTGAAGGCTGGCTTGGAGGGCAGATGGGGGAAACCATCCTGTGATAAAGTAACAGGGAACATTACTGTAGACGTTGCATGTAAGCCCAGAAAGCTCCATGCAATGAAAACAGCAATTATGAACTCCAATTCTCACTAACACGGGTTGTGCTTTTTTCAGACCTCTATTAGAAAGCAAGGACTCAGAGTTGTAGCTAGAAGTATTCTCTGTCCAGCTGGTCCCCCTGAGTTGGCTTTTCTCTGCCTTCCTATTCCCAAATCCACTTATGAAATAGCCACTCTGAGGCTTGTTATCAGTTACATGTTTGACTAATGTCTAATGTCTTAGGCTTCTTAGTGGATAGCTCTAACAATTAAATGAACCCATTTCTATTAATATTTGTATTGCTATGAGTCTGTGACTTAGCGGTGTGGCATGTTATTCCTCCGGCAGCTACATAGCATCCCTGTAACCCCATCTACTCTCTCTCTCTTTCTTTTTCTCTGTTAGAATTTCCTCCCTGGCTTTACTCTGCTAAGCCATTGGCCAAAGCAGTTTTATTCAGCAACTGATAAAAGCAACACATAGACAAAGGACATCCTACATCACAGAGTAGAAGGAGGTGATGAGAAGGGACTAAGAAGCAAGTAGGTGAGGCATGAACACAAGAGAATGGGTTTTCAGGAGTGCAATGTGTTGATTTTTTCTCTGGTCCCCTTCTTCAGAGAAACTGGGTACCCTTTGGGAATTCTGCCTTGTGAGCCATCCTGTAGTTTCTAGGATATTTTAAGCCTTCAAACTTTTATTGGAAACCCTGAAGTGTGGGATTCGGGGTGCATTTGGTCTCTAGGACATGGTAGAAATCAAAAGATGTCAGAGATACAATAAAAAGTGCTGTCTAGACACCATGCAAAGGGAAAGTGTTGGGGGAAGTGCACATAGTTGTTGTATTTAGGTGCGCATGTCCTTGCAGGTGCATGTGTGTGCCTGAGGTTGGTGTTCTGTGTCTTCCTACATCACTCTTCACCTTACTTCTTAAGACAGTCTCTTGCTCAACTTGAAATTTATTTATTTGAGCAGAAGGGTTGACTAATGATCTCCAGGAGTCCTCCTGTGTCTACCACATGCAGACACACATGTGAATCAACACCATGAAGTAAATGGAACACATTTTCTCACTTTTCTAAAAAAGTACATCAATGCTACTTTATAGTTTCTGATTTTATTAGCTTAATGTTATTTAGTGACTGGATTATATAGAGGATTCCATAAAAATCATTTTATACAATTTATTTTATTAATGTTGCCAAAATATTTTGTTGGATGTGAAAGAATGTTCAATAGCAAAGATCTTCTCTGGAATCAAATCCTCTAATTGTATCACTACCTAGCTCCTGAAGCTGGAAGTGGAAGTGGGCATGCAGAACCCCTCCATCCCGGGATGAAGCTCATATCTGAGGGAAGAAATCCTCAGAGAGCAGGTATCTGCAGGGGAAGCACCATGTCAGGAAAGCATCCAATACCTGCTGCCCAGAGCCCATGGGGAAAGATCAAAAAATGCCTTTGTAAAATAAAATACATTAAATCAGAAAATAAATTAATAATGTGACAGGTGATAAATGATTCGAAGAGAGGATTTAAGATAGATGGTCAGACAAGATGTTTGGAGAAATACCTTTAGCTGGGAGCCAGTGTCATGGAAATATGGAGGTAGAGCAGCTCTGGCTGAAGGGACCAGTGCCCAATGATCACCGAGGAGATCATCTTTCCTCAGTAGAAAGTGATGTTTGGTGTTTGTGTTCTCTCTCTTCTCCCTTCTCCTCCCCCTCTCTCCCTCTCTCTCTCTTCTCCCCCCATCTCTTTCTCTAATGCTGAGGATCAAGCCTCTACATTTGCATGCCTGGCAACCCCTCTGCCACTGAACCCAGCCCCTTTTTCTTCTTAAAGACACAACCTTTTAAAGCTGAGGGACACTAGATTCCAATAGCAACGGATGTTGCGCAGGCCTCTGTACCCCACGTTAAAGCAAACATATTAATAGATCTCCTCTGGAATCTCAAAGCATCATGATACTTTCACACAATTTAAATCTTGCCATTTTAAATTTAAAAACTGCCACTGCTGAATTTAATTTCTTTTCCTTGTAAGGCCCTTGAAGTTTTGAATGCCAAAAGCTACATTTTATAAGTTAAATCCCTAGCTTGTTATTGGCCTTTTCACTAGATGCCCATTTTAATTTTACCTGCGGAAAGGAAACTTGATTTATGATCTTTAACTAATCACATTGGTCCAGTTAAAATGCGTCTGTTGGTCTTTTTTTCTTTTTAAAGTAGTGTTTCTTATCACACTCAACTCCTGTTCTCATTCCTTTTCTTGCCATGATCTACACATGATATATGGAGTCTAAGATGTGTCAGAGGTATGTGTCTTCATCAACTAACATGCTTTATGCAGGTTTATAAGTAACTGTAAAAGGTCTTATTGATGGTGTCATTTCTTCCAATGCTGTGTTCCGGAGCTGTGGTGTAGTCTGTTGGGCACAGCCCACCTTTCATGTCCATCCCCTTTCCCTTTCCCACTGCCCCATTGTGGAACAACTAAATTGTTTTCATTTCCTGAAACTCTACACAGCTGTTTAGAGATCATCATTTCAGACAATGGGGCTAGGATAGAAGGGTTTCTTCAGGTCAGAAGCAAAGTTAATTCTACACAATTTGTTAAACATAAGAACTTTTGTCTTGGCTGAGTAGATGGTTAAAGAACAGTCGGGCCCACATAACAACCAGGACAAGAGTGCTAATAATGATAGGCCTTGTGATGCTTGACTAGCTTTGGGAATATTAGCATGCCTTTGTAGAGTAGAGAGACAGATGAACAGACAGAGAAGTAGATAGAAAGATGCGTGTATGTCATGGTCGCTTGGCAAAGCAGACTAGGAGCAAAGGTACATTAGGTGCAGTGAACACACTTATCCAGAGTGTGGGTTCTGACTGGCATTCTCCAATAAAAAGAGTCAAGACACCTTGGAGAAGTGCTTAGATTCTGTGGCTGAGTCAGGCAAATGGATGGAATTTTTACATCCCAGGCTAGACGCTTGTCAAAGAACATCAAAGCAACCTTCTAGTTGGCATTTTCTTCCCAGACAGCTCCAAGTAAAGACACAGACTTATTATTAGTTATGAATGCTCGGCCTTAGCTTAGGCTTGTCCCACTAGCTCTTTCATCTTAATTTAACCTGTTTCTATTCATCTACATTTTGCCTTGGGACTTTTTAACCTTCCTTTTATTCTGTATGTTCTACTTTCCTGCTTCCTCCGTGTCTGGCTGTCTGGCCCCGGTGTTTCACTGGCATCTCTTTTTCTCTCTAAGCCCCAAGCCTACATTCCTCCTCCTCCTTACTCTTCCTGTCTGGTAGACCTGTCTATGCATCCTCCCTCACTATTGTCTGTCCAGTCTTTTAGTGGACCTATCAGGTTCCTTAGGCAGGCCAGATAAAACAGCAATAGTTCTTGACGTAAATAAACAAATGCAACCCATCTTTACATAGTAAAACCAATATTCTGCAACACAATCTTAAGATGAAACTACTTTTTAAAAAAACAAGGAATGATTCTTAGAGTTAGACTTTAATTCATATAATAAATGGATCGAAGTTGCTATGAATCAATTATTTAATATATGATTAGAAGAGAATGGACGTTGCATTACAGACGAATCCCAACAGCGGAAGGAGATAAGGAAAGAGAGGAGTGACTGCTGGGCAAGCCAGTAGTCATAGCAAATGCAGATAGGCAGCCTCTTCCAAGCTAGCATCAGTGGACGGCTGGAGAGACAAGCCACACGCGCTATCTCCAAGACCCCTCATTATCACCTATGAATGGACGCACAGCGAGTTTCCACTGAAAATACCAATGGTCACTTTAACCAGATGACCGTGTAGGGACAAACATCACTGGGAACATGGCACATTCGCACCACTCACTTGGATGTTGTGGCCAAGAAGGACTTAGCACAAGTTCTGGAACATTCGTCCCCCAACAATGCATAGCTACAACCTCATGTGGAGCAGTCGGCCCAGGGAGCAGCATCTACACAAGTGTCAAGAAGAGGAAAGGTGGGAAAGAGAAAGAAACTGAGACCGGGGAGTCGCCCTGAAGGTAAAGACACTTGCCTCTAAGCCTGTTAGATAACCCGAGTTTAACCTGGGCTTCACGGGGTGGAAAGAGAAAAATGGCAGGAATGAAAAACGGGCCTTAGTAGAAAACCTGGAATAACATTACGTAAGAACTGTAGTTGAATATGGTAAAATACATTTGATGGTTTGGGAAATCGTGTTGTGACTGGGTGATAATCTCCCATCATGGGAGGCTGGATGACAGGCATAAAGAGACCGTGCAAATGTTCCAAATAGCTTTAAATAGAAAAAAAAGTCCTTAAGTGCGCCCGATGGGAAACCCTGGCCTTTGCGGTCATAGAATTGCTTGTCTCTTTGCTCTCATATCAAGGGAGTTGAGCTTTCGGTGTCTGTGGAGTAGGTCACCAGAGCCAGTATTTCTTCCTTCCCCAAAGTCTGGTAGATAGAGACATAGCTTCCCTCTGAACTTTTCCCACTTCCAAGCACAAATGTGGTTTCCAAGACATTGTGTCAGTTCAGGATATTGGTCTGAGAGTTCTAAGACCTGCTTTCTCCCTGAGTTTCTCCATTCCCCAGCAGTCGGGCACTGGGTGGCACAGGGTTCTCCAGGGCTCCTGCTCTGTCTTCAATCCGGGCCTCGAAAACTTCTATTTTCATGATTCTGAAACCTCACGGTACTCTTAAATTCAAAAGCACAGGCTTTCTACATAGATGCACGGGTGTTTTCTGAGTCAGAGTGTCCGAGTCAGTTAACGCGGGGCAGCTTTAAATAAGGCAACTATCTGGTACCTTGACTTCTTCAATACAGCGACCTCTTTCTGGCCACTGGACTTAAAAGCTGGCAAAAGTAGAGTTGTGCTGCCCCCGTGTGGCTACTTTTTGGTACTGTAAGGCCAGGCAAAGGCACTGAAGAGATCCAGGGAGAATGAGAGAACAGAGAGGTGGAAGATACCTTGAATTCACCAAGATACCTTGGTAAGGAACTGACCCCAGAGACTCACACTGATCCCCGTGGTGCTCAGTGATTTATGTGCAGATAGAGAGCGAGACCAAAGTCAGTGTGGTTGAAGTCAATTAGTTAGACACACAAGAAGATTCGCAGACTATTCATTTTGCCCAAAGGGGAAACCAGAAAACGTGAAATGATTTTGGATCAGGCCTATGTAGATCTGTATTATCTTTATTTTTTATTTTATTATTTTTGTTTTGTTTTTGTTACAGGGTTTCTATATCTATATAATTCTCGGGGAAGTCATTAGAGTCCAGCTCCCAGGTAGCTAGGCGAGCATACTAAATAACAGGCAACCGGTCAGAGTCAGTGGTGTAAACCGCCTGTCTGTGTAAACATGGGCGCACAGTGATTGCCGTCCCAGCGATAACCCAAGCTTCTGACACCATCCATCTGGAGAAAGAACCGCAGGCCTGTTTTATGGATTTTCCCACATAGTGTTCACAATCAAAACAGCCTAATAGAGATTATTTTTACAGAGTCCACATGCAGAATAAATCTCGGGCGTTTTATAACCGTGTTATTCTAAGACTGCATACTTTCCCACGGCACGTGTGCTCATTTTGAGTTTTGCACCTCCATACACAATGTGTTTGCACACTCTAGGCTTCTTATTTGGCCTTATTTGTTTATCTATGTGGCTTGCTTCAAAATTGATATTTTGGAAGATATTTAGGTCTGCCATTATGGTCAGGCTGAGCACTTTTTTTTTCTTTGAGAAGTGAAGCTAGTTTACATGTACTTTTAAGAAAGCTGCAGTGTGAATATTCTTCAGTAGCCCTTAGCTCAGAGCCACCTTATTGCCCCAAGCACCTGGGAATCAAATGCACAACTTGTGAGGTGTGCTGTGGCCGCTTTCCTGACTGGTCAGGTAGCCTGAGTAACTCATTCTCCAGAGATAACACAATCATCCGTCTTTTCAGCAGGTGGAAATAAGGTTTGCGTCCCTATCCTGGAAAGTGGCGCAGCATTTTCTGTGTGGCCGTTCAGGTCTGTTGGTCCCCCTTCCACAGATATGGACCCCTTACAGCTGTCAGAGCCAGTTGGTCCTTTTCGTCTGGCGCAATGATGTGAGTGTGTATTTGTGTCTTCACAAGCATTAACCTTTTCATGTTCCTGGATGCTTTTCATAAGACACTGCAGTTGTGCGGGCTCTCTGAATGCTACCTCTGATTTAAAATGTAAGGGCAAACTCTACGTACAATCAGTGTACATCATCACGTGCAGTTTTGTAAGTAAAGTTTGCTTTGCTTCTCTACTTTGAGCTATCTCCTCTGAAACCGAAAGCCAGGGGGCATTAAATTCAGTGATCTGCATGAAATCTCAGTGAACTGAAGCACTAGAGGACACCTCCTGTCTCTCCCATCCAGCACCTTTGATCCCCTCCCTCCCTGCCTCCCTCCCTCCCTCCCTCCCTCCTCCTTCTCTCTCTCTCTCTCTCTCTCTCTCTCTCTCTCTCTCTCTCTCTCTCTGTGTGTGTGTGTGTGTGTGTACGTGCACGCAAAGACTCGTATGTAAGGACTACAGAACAATTAGCCAGAGTCACTTCTCTCCATCCACCGTGTAGGTCTTGAGGATCAAACTCAGGCTGTCGGGCATCAAGCACATTTACACACTGATCCACCTTACAGCCCACAAAGTTCATTCTTTAAAAAAGAGAGAGAGATTGTGTGTGTGTGTGTGTGTGTGTGCATTGGTGTGTGTGTTTGTGTATACATGTGTATGAATGGCCAGCAGAGGCCAGAGGAGTGTTTCAGATTCTCATGGAGTTGGAGGTACAGGCGATGGGGAGCCACCGTTAGGTATCTTAACCATTGAGGGATTTCATCAGCCCCTCTTCATTCTTCAAAATTAGTGTCTACAGGATTGGATTTCAAAGCGAGTTTCTGTGTATTTTATTATACTGAGTAATCTTTAAGTTCCTTGAAGTAGAGAGTGGCTCACTGATTTACAAACTGTTCTCTCCTGCCACTAAACACCAACTTGAAAGCTTACCAATCTTAGTAAACATAAGCACTTTGGTTGAAATGGAAGACTGGCAGTAGCAGTGCATGTTGGGAAATATGGAGATAAACACACTAGAGTCTTGTTCTGATGCAGTAGTGAGCTGTTGGGGGTCTGTTGGGGTTCTGTTTCACCCCTGAGCGTCATGATGCTTTTCCTGACTAGTTCACAGTACAGTTCAGAAAAGCACCTCGAGCAATCTGTGGCAAGGGCTTCCAAAGACCTGCTCTGTGGGAATGCAGCGGGCATGTTCTTTAACAATGGAGAGGAAGAATGGTGCCCCACAATTCTTCACTGGAGACAAGGGCAAAGTCTTTCCTTTTGTTTTGTTTTTGAGACAGGGTTTCTCTGTAGCTTTGGAGCCTGTCCTGAAACTAGCTCTTGTAGGCCAAGTCGGACTCAAACTCACAGAGATCCGTCTGCCTCTACCTCACGAGTGCTGGGATTAAAGGAGTGTGCCACCACTGCCTGGTATTTCGGCCTTTTAACAATAAATTCAATTTTTTCATTTTTCTGTTTTACTTTTTATTAAAAAAATTTATACAATATATCTTTGGTCATATTATTTTCCCTCCCCTACTCTTCCCAGATCCTCCTTACATCCCTACCCCTTATCCCCCTCAAACCCCAAAGCAGGATAAACATCAACAAATACAAAATTCAAAACAGAACAAAAAAATAGGACCAAAAAAAGCACATTAAAAAAAGGAGTCTGCTTTGTCTTGGCCATTTCCTCTTTGGCATGAGGCCTGGGCCAGGGTGCAGCTGATATAGACCAGTGACACTCCATTGGAGAAAACTTATTTTAGCAGGTGATTATTACACCAGTCTCTGATGGAAGGAATTTTACACAGACCTTGAAAATCATGATTTTGAGAGCTGGACCAATCCAGGACTTTCTCAGAAGCCCTGAAGAAAGAAAAAAAAGAACACAGTTCTGTTTCCCTGCTCAGGAGCAGACTTGGCAAGGCCATTCTGGGCCTCAGGTTGAGATCTCGAAGGAATGAAGATTTAGATTCCTGGCAACTTGACCTTTACCCCTGAAGAGACTGGAGTTATCAGTCCCAAGGGCATTGTGTGGTCTGTCTGCCACTTGCTTGAGGTATCTTGAATTTCCCTTTGCAACATTTCTTGATTTTAGCTTCCTTTGCCCTGTTGTATGATGGCTTCCTGCCAACTCTGTCTCAGTTTCCTCCTGGCAAACCGTTTAGAAGATACTGTAACTTCTTGATCAATTTGCTTGGCATAGATATAACTTATGCAAGACTTTCTGAGCCCAAGTTTCTTATCTTCTTTATCCTCCGATCTCCTGGTCCTTCCTCCCAGGAACCTGTCACCTACTGTGCTGACGCAGGTCGGAAGCTATGACAGGAGGTAACTTTAGTGCTCTTACTTGAAACACAGGAATCTGGAGCAGTGCACGGGTGACTTTGGAGAGCAGGGGGTATGAGTAGGACTTCTCAGCCCGCGTTGCAGGGGTGACGTGGGGAGCAGGGGATGTGAGTAGGACTTCTCAGCCCACATTGGTGGTTGCAGAGCATTGTGCTTAGAGATTATGGGCAAGTAAGTTTACAAAAATCCTGTTTGAGAGAGCATCTAAGACACGAGACCCACAAATCTTGTATCCCCTTGTCTTCCAAACATAACATGGCTTAAGTGAGCAAGCATACAGGCCAGCCTGACTGTTTGTCACTCATTATGAGCGGAGGAGTAGGAAGGGTTTTAATGCAGGAAGCTTCCTTTTCCTCCAGTGCAGAATCTTATCATCTTTCAGAATGTCCCTGCCCAGCCCTCATGCATATTATTTTGATGGACTGGGTTGTTAGAGTTTTAACTATGTTTAACAAGTTTAAAGTCCTTCCTTCATACTTTGGTTGCTTGGTCAAAACGAAAAAGAAAAGTGTAGAAAAATCTCCCCTGTCCATAAGGACCCATTGTTGATTCATGAGGGAATCTGAAATTTCCTGCTGACGCTTGTTTTCTCCACCCACCCGCTGCAGAGGCTGCCTATCAGACCACGGGTCTCAGGTTGAAAGGAAGGGAACCTGCTCCTTCTCCCGAGGGTGGCTTTATTCCACAAGCACATCTGACTAGCATTCAGAAACTGCCACCTGAGGAAATGAGCGTTGAGGATGATGTAAGCTCTGTGGGAGCTGCCCTGGGAGAGGCTGGGTTGGCATAACAGGAAGTGTGACTCCTCTGCCTGCACACCCTTATTCCCCAACTGGTTTGGCCATTATCCCTGGGGTGTTACCACTAAGCTGCCGACGACGTTTGCATGGGTAAATGTCAGCAACAGAAAACTTACGTCTGGTTTACTGTTAGTCTCTTTGCAACCACATAAGTTCTTCTGGAAATGAAGACAATCCACTCTTTAAATGGTCTTTGGTGGTCCAGAGCCCTGGTGATTTAGTTTTCATGGGAGTAGAGATTGCCTAGAAAACCCCAGGATGACTCGAGCTTCCTCCCTGTCTGGGCCCTCTTTTTACAGACTCATTGTTTTACTTCCGAGTCTAGGGGTGAAATCCTTCTCAGGTCTGGGGAAGGCACTGGGTTCCATAGGCAGCTTGCAGCCCAGCAGGTCTGTTTGCCCTCAGTCACCAGATGTTCTAAGCTTCATGCTTTGTCTCTGGTTGGGGTCTAAGGCTATGTACTAATCTTAGATAGCTCAACCAAGTATAGTTGAATGTGATTAGGGTTAAGGGATTAACAGATGTGTGTGTGTGTGTGTGTGTTCTAAGTGGGTATGTCAGTATGTTTTAGGGGAAAGAAAAAAAATCAGGAGAAAACGAAAAGACGAAGGCATTAACTACCCATGTTCATAATTAGTTAACTAACAAGGCAGTTAGGTTTTTGTTGTTGTTGTTGTTGTTATTTTGGGGTTTGTTTTTTTCTTGTTGTTTTTTTAAAGAAAATCCCTGTGATGACTAAATTACTTTGGAGATATAGATAGATAGATAGGAGGCAGAAAATTGATAGAAGAAATAAAATAGAAAATGATTGAATAGTTAAATAAATAAAATACATAAAATATAGCTGTTTCTAGGGGAATTTCTACTGAAATTTTCCACAGTAAGCATGTGTCACATTTATAATAGGAAAATTTTCTTCCGAAAATATTTTACTGAAATTTTCAGAACTCTTTAAGACTCAATCCACCAGTTCTGCTTGGGAGGAGGCTTCCGGGTGAGAGATCCTCTAGTCCCAGCAAGTGTGCTCAGGGACAAACTGGCTTTCCAGCTTCTTCAACAAGCTCCATAAAACACAAGTTCATTTTTGAAAACTAGATAGAGCTGTAGTATGAAACAGTACATTTGTAATTTTTAGGACTACAATTAAATTGCAAGCATTCTGTCTTCGATTTCCCGTAAGAAATGAAAATGTCATGCATATTTTCAGAATGTCCACTGAGGGACAGGCAAGCCTGCTGGGCTGCAGATTGGCAATGTGGCTCAGCATCCTCTTTGGGGCAGAGGAAGATTTTGGCTCTAGACAGATGAGAGAAATTATCTGTTTGCAAAAAGCAAGAGCCAAACCATGGGACACCAGCAAAATTATATAACTTCTGTGAAATCCTGGCGAATAGTTTGCCACCCTGTATCATTTTCTCGAAATTTCTTTCCCAGCATAGAAAGGCTTGAATATTCAGTCTGGCAGATCGACCTTTGCTGTGCTGCTCTCAGTTTTTGTTGTTGTTGTTTTATGTGCATGGGTGTTTTGCCTGCATGTATGCAAGTGCAAGTGCCTCCAGATGCTAGGAGAGAGTGCTGGATCCCCTGAACTGGAGCAAGTGGTTGCTAGCTGCTGTGTGTGCTGGAAGCCGACCTGGGTCCGCTGAAAGAGCAGCATGTGCTCTCCAGCCCTGACGTGTTGTTTTCTGTTCTTATGGCTGCATTTCTGAAACAAACCCCCATCCTCTTTTCTCATGGCCTGCGGTCATATCTCATGATAAGCTTACAAAGTGGGCTTTCTGTACCTGAAAGTTGGCCCTTTCTACTCTTGCTACCATTCAATTATTTCCCTGCTTTTATGAATCTCTCTCTCTCTGGGTGCACAAGAGACTGATTTGTACTGAAAGCTGACCTTGAAAATTGTATTCTGCTAATAAAACAAAAGCATCCCTTGTCTTCGTGTGAGACTAAAATACACAGCTTGTCTTGGGAGGAGAAATATGGGTGTGTACCTAATTAACTTTTTGCCATACCTTGCTTAGAAACTGAATAACAGACCACGAACATTACACAGAAAGAAGCAGTCTGCTGAGTTCTAAATATAATTATTTACATAGATCGTGCACTGTAGAAAAATTAAAAAAAAAATCTCTGCTCTGCTAAAGAGATGAATTTTAAACAGTTACATTTGGCTCCAATGCATGTATTCAGTTAAGCAAAGATCACTGTGAGCGTGAGATGGTCCTCAGGCCTGGGACTACCTGTGGTAGTATGGTGAGCTGAGCCCCAGCCATGCAAGGATCATCCTGCATGTCCTAGAGATCATAGATCCATGGTTTCTGTCGGGAAAGAATCCTCTTTGAAGAAAACCAGTGCCTCTAGTCATTTTTAAATAAACCATCAAGATTCAGGAGACATATAGTTACATTTAGGGATTTGGTTTATTAGGGGGTAAGAAAGTTCCTGCGGTATAAGAAAATTACAATTAGTTATGACCTTAAGGTAAAGTATCACCCAAACCCTCCTAAATGAACAATCTCTGGTGAGTCACTAGGTTAAGAAACCAAATAGACTACATGCTCCAAGGTTCAAGAACTTAATATATTTGACCAGTGGTTCTCAAACTTCCTAATACTGTGGACTTTTACAATTCCCCATGTTGTGGCAACCCCCAACCATGAAATTATTTTTACTGCTACTTCAAAACCAAAACGTTGCTGCAGTTATGAATTGTAATGTAAATATCTGTTATCTGTTTTGGTCTCAGCGTGATTATCTCAGCAGATCTAGGGAAAACTTTTAACAAAACTGAACACATGTTCTTCCAATACAAAAATCTTCTAACAAAATGGTAATGTTGACAACCCTTTCAATGTGTGAATAACATCTACAAAATCATCAATAAGCTAACGCTCCACAAAGCGAATAGTTGTAGAATTTCTCATCGGTGTAGTCTTGGAGATCTTTGGGAAAATAAGAAGGCAAAGGAAAGAGAAAAAATAAGCATCAGCGCTACAGATGTGAATCCTCCACAAGACCCTTTGCTTCTGTGAGGTGACTGCCCAACAGTAAGGCCTCATGGTACCAAGACGCATGGTCCACGGCAGTGCCAAGTAAGCTAGCTCTTAACAGCCCCCGTTTCACCAGCAATGAAACAGAAAGTGACCACTGGGATGTTATACAGCGCAGAAAATAAGCTGTAGCTAGATGGACCTCATGGTGGAATTTAAGAAATAGATTACCAAATTAAAAACCAACTGCCAAGTATTACATGGAATATGCTAAATCTATGCAATGGCATACCATCCTGACACGTTAGGCTTTTATTGCTTAGCTTAGCCATCTCCTCAGCCCACTGTCTGATTTATCGTCATTCAGCGGGGAACCTAATTGTCTAGTAAATATGATACATGCTATTCTATGCGCCACTCTTCTGTTTAATAAAATGGCGAGGCATAAGCATGTTTCCAGTAGTATATGCTGCTTTCAATTCTTAGTTTGTTCAATAACCCGTCTTTCCAAGTTTCTTTTTCCTGCTGTCAAGTATAGTACGGGTCCAGCTGTGTAACTGGTGACTCACAGAGCCCTTCCCTGTCTTTGGCTCTCTACTCCAACATCCTCCTGCTAATAATACCTTTACATTCCAACTCTTATAATGGATATGGCAGAGAAGAATTTAAGGAAGTTGGGAGGCATGAATTGCATTCCTGGTCGTTCTCTTTACCTACTATGTGAATTGGAGAAGTTTTCCAGACACTTCTTATTGAGCATTCCGTGTAGGGACTGTCTGTCCTGTGCTGTTGCAAAATTAAGTATTCCTTGTGTTTGAGTAACTACAAGGATCTGAGAGACAGAGGAAATACAAACAGGGCAAGCATAGCAATCAACACATATATTCACTAGAAAAGCGTAAGTCACTCCATAGAACACCAAGGATAGAAGAGTCACGGTTTATTTTGATGGTGGAGATGAGAAAAAGTCTCATTACTGAAGTGATAACTGGACCAGAAATACACAAAGTGCACATAAGCATTGATGGCCTATGTCGAGCTGACCCAGGGCCAGAACCTTCGGGTAAGCATTCTGGAAGCTGAAAGAGGGATAGAGTCAAATCAGAGTTTGGCTCTATCGGTTTGTTTTGCTTCTTTATTTTTGGGACAGAATTTCATGTATCCCTGGCCTCAATATCACTATGCAGTGAAGGATGACCTTGAACTTCTGACCCTCTTCTTTTACCTCACCAGTGCTGGGGTTAAAGGTGGACACCATCAAACTCTATTAGTGACTTTGATATTTCAATTGAAATTAAGGCCACCATGGAAGCTTCATAAATGAGCTGTTCACTCTCAGAGATTAATTAATGAGATCCTGGACAGCCTAATAATTTTGATGCATAACCTATCAAGCAGTATTATGCTGTTTTATTTGCTATCATTTTAAGAGGTAAGTTTCGTTTTTTATATATAATAAGTTCGTGGCTCATGGCTACTATTAAGAATCAAGGAAACTTTTCATTTGATTTGGCTTATTGGATTGTCAAAAAATAAACGAAGGCCTGAGACACTGTGTCCTTTAAAGCTATGACATTTATCTAGTATCCTGAGGGCACTTACCAGTGATCCTTTTTCAGGTTTTCTTGGTATCCTGTGCCCAGTCTTATCTGTGCTGATGACTGCCTATGGTTTCTAGAGTTTGCTTTGTTACTAAAGTTGGGTATGTGTCTTAGTTGGTTTCTATTGCTGTGAAGAGACACCATGACCATGGCAATTCTTATAAAGGAAATCACTTAATTGTCGTGGGAGCTTAGAGTTCAGAGGTTCAGTTCATTATCATCATGGTGGGCCATGGTAGCATGTTGGCAGACATGAGAGGTAGCTAAGAATTCTACATCTTGAGAAGGCAACAGGAAGTGGTCTGAGACATTGGGTGTCACTTGAGCATATATGAGACCTCGAGGCCCACCTCTACAATGGCACTCTTCCTTCAATAAGGCCACGTCCACTCCAACAAAGTCATACCTCCTAATAGTGCCACTGCCTTTGGGGACCATCTTCTTTCAAACCACCACAGTATGGGCAGTGTTATTTTTCGTCATTTTTTCTTAATAGCATATCTCTGTGTAGTGAAAAGCACTCACACAGATGTTGTAGAGTGTGACATTCCTGACACTCTGTCCAAGAAAATGAGTTGGAAGGAGGCCACTCTAAAGTGATTACCAGACTAATAACTTTATTGGCTTTAATATTTATTCCTTTTTTCATCAACGGACCTTCATTCATGGAAATCCACAAGCCTTTGGGGTTTAGAAGGTCTGTGTTTGTGCCTGGCTTTGTCTAGGGTGAGTGGTGCTATCAGTTACAGTCAAATCTGGAGACAGACACCACTCAGGATGTCGAAAATAGAAAGGTTAATATAAGATATGCCAATGACAGTGCAGATGGAAGGAACAGACTTGGCTAGGAAAGGGAATTCTACAGCAGCGCCGTCACACACGAGGAGCAGCTGCTGTCACAGGACTGAGGCAGGGCGCTAGGACAGAGCTCCAACTGCGCCCCAGGCAGAGCTCCAGATTGCTCTGGAGAATGGATGATCCAAGTCACTGAGTGCCTATCCCTGGGACTCACGACAGACCCACATTCTGGGGTCCTCAGAGCAATCTACAGCAAGGT
This sequence comes from Microtus pennsylvanicus, assembly GCF_037038515.1. Lineage (NCBI taxonomy): Eukaryota > Metazoa > Chordata > Mammalia > Rodentia > Cricetidae > Microtus > Microtus pennsylvanicus. The sequence continues at coordinate 66,330,164 of NC_134579.1, forward strand.
ATTACACCTTAAGACATGCTGCAGAGTGGCTGGAGCCAGTGCTGCAGGAAACTGCCCATGGCTGTTCACTGGCAGGAACTATACACTGCAGCTCCCAAGACCAGAGGCAGGACAGTGAAGGAAACTGTGCGCTGTAGGAGTCCAATGCTGCAGAATGCACAGATGCTGCGGGAGCTGAGCATTGGTGGATGCAAGGAAGGATGGGGATGACAGGTGCTTGTTTAGATGAGGCCTGGCATATAGAACACCCACATTGGAAAACTCCACGGATCAGAGTCACAAACTGCCAAGGGATTGCTCCTTCTGGTTCTGTGGGACTGGGACACAGAACCATTGTATTTTCCATTTGCAATTTACACTTGGCTATTGTGCAGTGTGAATAGCAGAAAAAAAAAGTCAATAAAGTTGTACATTGAAAACTGAGAAGAAAAACAAACAAAAACAAAACAAAACATCCACCTTTCCCCCAGAGCTCTTTACCAACAAAGCTTATGCTTGGTATAAGGTGGAGACCTCTGCAAGGTCTAACCCTATCAATACGTATACGCAGTCATGGGTAGATTGAAGCGGAAGTGGAACAAGTCAGCGGCTAGCACCAATTAGAGTTTGTGAGGTATCAAAAGGATTGAATGACTTTTGGAATTCAAAGTTCAGAAACGCGGCACGGAAATTCACTGTTGCTACAGAAAGTGGTTTACTGTAATTGAACACAAACAGATATGAATCTACAGTATGCCAAAGTCAGATTGGAATGACTGTAACAAAGAAATTGTTAGCTCTTTGGGGGAATGCTACTTCATGGTTCCACTTGAGGAGTGTTAAGTTGAACGTTGCCTTATTTGAGCTCCTACGATAAAGTAGACTCCATGCTGGTAGTCATGAGTAGTGTTTTTAAATAAAGTAAAAGAGCATTGTCAAATAAGACTATAGATCATCATACAAAGTAGGGCACCATATTTAGTTCCCAGCTGCAACCCTCCCCATTGCCGTCCCCACTAGGCTCAGTTCTAAGTATTTTTTAAGCTATTGAAAATGGAATTTTTCTTTGATTTCTTTTGCAGCAAGTTCATTGTTTGTACATAGAAGAACAACTAAGTTTTGTATGTTGATTTTTGTATCCTACTTTGCTCGGAGTATTTCTCAGTTCTCAGGGTTTTCTGGAGCAGTCATTAGGGTCTCTAAACTATAAGACAATGCCATCTGCACATACAGATAACTGGGCTTCTCTCTTGCTGTGTCTCCTTTATTCCTTTCTCTTTTCTTATAGCTATAGCTAAGACTTTGACACTGCATTATATAAGACTTAAGAAAATGGCCATCTATATCTTTTTAAAAATTAATTAATTTATTTATTTATTAAAGATTTCTGCCTCCTCCCCGCCACCGCCTCCCATTTCCCTCCCCCGATCAAGTCCCCCTCCCTCATCAGCTCGAAGAGCAATCAGGGTTTCCTGCCCTGTGGGAAGTCCAAGGACCACCCACTTCCATCCAGGTCTAGTAAGGTGAGCATCCAAACTGCCTAGGCTCCCACAAAGCCAGTGCGTGCAGTAGGATCAAAAACCCAGTGCCATTGTTCTTGAGTTCTCAGTAGTCCTCATTGTCTGCTATGTTCAGCAAGTCCGGTTTTATCCCATGCTTTTTCAGACCCAGGGACATGGGATGTACTCACTCATATTTGGTTTCTAGCCATAAATAAAGGACATTGAGCCTATAATTCGCGATCCTAGAGAAGCTAAATAAGAAGGTGAATCCAAAGACAAACATATAGGCATCCTCCTGAATATTAACCTTCATCAGGCGATGAAAGGAGACAGAGACAGAGACCCACATTGGAGCACCAGACTGAAATCTCAAGGTCCAAATCAGGAGCAGAAGGAGAGAGAGCATGAGCAAGGAACTCAGGACCGCGAGGGGTGCATCCACACACTGAGACAATGGGGATGTTCTATCGGGCCATCTATATCTTATTCTTGATTTTAGAGGAAATTATTTTTATTTTTTTCTCATTTATTATAATGTTCATAAGGGGCTTGCCACAGAGAGTCTTTTCATGGCATTTCCTTACATCCTTCATCATAAAGGAGTATTGAACTTTGTTGAGATCTTTTTCTGAATCAACTGAGTTCCTACATATATTTATGTGATGAATTACACATATTGATTTGCCTGTGTTGAAGCCATCTTGCACCCTACAGTCAAATGAACTTTGTCATGGTGTTTGAACTTCTTGATGTGTTGCCTGAACTAGGATCTCCAGAATTTGCTGAGAATTTCTGTACACGCGTTCACTAAGGAGGGCTCTAGTTTTCACGTTGGAACTTCAGTATCTGTGTGGACATGAGTATGGTGCCAATCTGCTTGTTAAATCTATAAATGGCATTTCTGTTCCTATTTAGATACTTCGCAGTATGTCACAAATTTGGTGGCAGATATAAAGAATAAGTAAATTAAAATTGATTCATAGTCGGTTGCTTGCTTCTCACATTAGAAATGACTTCTTTTCAGAGTGCGGAACAGCTGGCTATAGCATGGTCCTCTGTTTTGTTAGCAGATTTCCATGATTCTATTCACTAAGAAGTATTTTCTGCTAATAATATGACTAGGTTAAGATCATTAATCACAAAAGTTTATGTGTAAAAACGCTATCCTAGAAATTATCCTAATTTCTATCAACAGGACACTAAGAAAGTATGATAACACCAACTGGTTATCTCAGACCAAATGGTCAGCCTTGAAAACATGCACATACGAGTAACATCCAGACTGAAAAAAATATACATGATCTCAGAGCATTTATCAGTACAATATTTTAAAGCTTTACTTGACTGGAAAATAGATTAGGCATTATAAAATCAACCTTAAGAGACACATCTAAAACTGCTGCTATAGGAATGTCAGTGGATTAAAATAATGTGCATAAATAATCTCCAAAGAAGTCCTGCTAATAGTTACAAAAAGTGTGTTAGATTACATAAGGAAAACGTGTTGTCTGTACTGAGAATCAAACTGCAGCCTTGCAAATGCTAGACAGTGCTTTATGGCTGAGCTACACACTCAGGGTGACTATTTTAACTAAATGACAATGGGTGTGTGGCACGGATAAATCTCAGATATTATTAAGCAGATAAAATACTGCGACATTCAGAACCAGGCACATTTTAATTTATGGTGCTTTGCAGCATCAGGATAATGGCGAGGCTGCCTTTCAGGGGTTTGCCAAGGGAAACCTAGAAGGTTTCGAGATGCTGCTAATGTCAAGTAATTAGCAACAGCTGTGTGGGATAGGCCTACGTAAACCTCACAGTTCAGCAAAGCTAAACTTTAGAGCCGCCAATCTACATTCATTTTGAACACAACTGACCACAACTGGTAAGACTTGAGTTTACACATGGGAAAATAACAATTTAAAATGCTGTAGTACAATTTAATGTCAGGTAGCCATTGTATGACATTTCCCTAGAGTTTGCCCATGGTCGATAAGGGGTGCTGAGGTTACCTTGCTGACTCTTATTGCCAAACTAAATTTGAGTGTGCCATACTATCCCCATTGGGTAAAACAAATGCCTAGAAGATAATACATGAACTCTTAGCAGTGTTGTAGAAAATGGTAGTGTAACAAAAACACTTTTCTATTGCTTCAAATTTTAAAATTTTTGATCAACTTTTAGTAAGTTTACAATTGATGTAATTGCGGGGAAGATGAATATTTAGGGAACTGCTCCATTTATAGAAGGCCAGGATGTGTGAGGTGGGGCCATTGTGAGGACAGCTACGGTGACACAATGACACTGAGGAATTGTTGGGGAGTTGTTGAGGGACGGGACAGAGGCTGGAAGGAGCTGAGTCAGAGTGGCACGCTGCGGACAGTGACATCAGAGTTGGCATAAGATGTTGTGTGACATGGTGTGAAATGCTAGATTGGGATAGAGGAGGAGCTCACTCAGGGAACATCCAAGAGTGCCTGGCAAGGGCCTGAGAGCTGGCGCTGGATGTGGACACCCGATGACTTTCCCGATATCCACAGCTGAAGGAAGGAAAGTTTTATTTGGCTCGTGGTTTCAGAGGGTTCTTTCCATCGTGGTGGAGAAGCTAGGACAGACATCAGTGGATATTGTCGCAGCCAGAAAGAAACAGGGATGCTAATGCTGAACTCGCCTTCTCCTTTTCTTCTAACAGGACCCAGCCTATAGGACTGGGTCCCCTGCATTCAAAGGAGGCCTTCCCTATTTCCTCAGTAAACCCACACTGAAATACCCACTTCAATATTTCTTTGTTCAAATTGACGTAGTATCAGTCATATGAATTAGCTTCACTGAGTGCATGAACTTCCCTGCGGATAATGAAGGGGGGTGGGGAGAAAGGGGGATAATGATGGGTGGTGGGAGGGGAAAGGCAGGGGTGGCTGTGGACGGCTGCTGCCCGTGCTGTTTCTTCTGTCTCATCAGGTTGTAAGGCACATAAAGAACAATGTCTTCTTGAAGCCTTCACCGAACTGCACGTGTCCAGCCATGCTCTCCTTCCTGTATCCCCACACCACCACATGAGCTGACACTCAGCTCACATTATTTAGTTATTTAACACCATGTGGTGTCAGCGTTGAAAACAGATGAAGCTGACAGGGGCACCAGTTTAACCAGGAACCTGGGCTATGCTCAACGGCTCAGGCAGATTAATTTGCCTGTTTTGAAAAGCAGTTTTGTCTCAGACTCCATCTGTGGTTTTCATTTTTTTGTGAGCAGCGTGGTCTCCATGCATCTGTGCTCAAAGCGACAATGACGACTTGTTAAGTAGTCACCTAACGTTTGTACCTTGCGTTCGGTATCTGGCCGTGGATTTCCCCCGTGGGATTCTTTCCCACGGATAACTTGCAACATCAAATGACATGCATGAATTCCAGACAGATGCCCCTGGTGTCTGGAATCAAGACAAATTCTATCACTCGGCTGTCACCAAGAGTGCCTCTTTTGGCGTTGCGGAGCAATTTGTTTAATGACACAATTGCTGGGCTGTGGAATGGAAGGCTGTCTTCTTTGTTGCTCAGGATTCCTGGGGACTGCAGAGAGCCAAGCAGTTGCAGCATGATTACTGTGTCTGGAAAATTGCTATCACAGCCTCCGAGTGCTGGAGCAAGGGCTGGCTCTCCACTGCTTTTCTTCCGGGTTGGGTAGAAGTTCCTTTTCTAGGGGCTTCCCTACGAGAGCTGATTTTACTAAACTCATCAGTTTTAAACTAGATTACAAAGCAGAAAGTCCTTAGACTTTGCGAGTGAGTTCTGCAAACTCCTTTATATGCAAGATATCCTAAGATTATATTGGGAGGAGGGAGCACCGGGAGATGCACAACAGCCCATCTTCCCAATTTTCTCGGCGAAGATACGAATCTTCCATGTGCTAAAGTGAAAAGAAAGAGTATATTTATTGTGCAAGGAGATAGGCGGGACAAAGTACTCAGAGGAAGGATGATCTTTTTGGGGAAAGTTCTTGGATGAGGTACTGTAGGAAGCTGGGCTACGAAAACCTACTAGTAGTAGAACATCCAGTGGTAAAGACAAGTCTCTGCCATGGTGCTTTATTTCTGGGGTGCATACAGAGGGGAATCTGCCCTATGGAAGAGCGTCCACTGCAAGTGTATCTTCATGAGGTCCATACCCAGAAATTTTGATCGAGTTATCTCGAATTGGGTTCAAGAAGACCCCCCCCCCAATACACACACACACACACACACACGCACACACGCACACACGCACACACGCACACATGCACACAAACAATAACTATAGTTGGTCTCCATGCAAATGACCCATAACCGCTGCTCTGACAGCTGAGTAGCTTTTGCAAATGGGCGGTAGCTCCTAGGCAAGAAGAGCCCTTGTCCAGGAAAGATTTAATGCAAGAGAAGTAATTAGTTCTCTGTCTCAAAGTATGGGTGGAATTTATTGCTCAGGTGCTATGTAAATTTTAATTTGAATGAAACATGCACAATTAGTGTTCCCCTTCTCCCCCCCACCCCTTGAATTTCCAAATTCTTTATCTAGAGAAGGCGAGGTTGTCCTTCACCTTCAATCTTACCTGAGAACAGATTCATCGCACTGCTTTTCTACCACTATTCAGAGCAGAGCTAAGATGGGGGAATTTGTATAATCAGGCTTCTTCGCTTCAGTGACTGGAAGGTGTTCAAGCCTAGAGAAACACAATTCTCTTCAACGTGATTTGAGAGTAAAAAGGCTCACAGAGTGAGGCCTTTCCCACTTCAGCCCACAAGGTGGCGCCCGTCCCCCATCCCTGGCCTCCTAGCAAGCGATGCTGCGATGGTGTCCAAGGAAGAGAATCTGGGGAGCTCCTGTCAGTCAGCCTTACCGAATGGCCTTGTTTGAATTATTCTTAGAACACAGAGTGACAATATTCTTTGCTCTTTACCAGCTTGCTTTAGCTTGTCTCAATGCTGAAGGTCGCGTTATCCTGTTCCAGAAACAATGTAAGGATCAATGGACTCTCTAGAAGAATCAGAGGCAAAACAGCTTCCCAGGACAACGAGAAAAAGACAAAAGATAAAAAGAGAGAAAGGTTTAGAATCAAACGTGTATGACCCTTCTAGTAACCCATAGACCAGGAAGTAATGGAAACTAAGAGGAAAGAAGGGAATAGGGGAATCCTGGCAGATGCTGAATCCCGGCTTCTTTTACTTTTCCCAATGTCAAATTTCAAGGTCAGACTTCAGAGAAAATAGGTTACACGCTATGGCAAGGCTGTGGAAGTCAAGGCTGAAGACTGATGTCTATTGTCACATTTCCTCAGCGTCAACAGATGAAAGGTTCATGCAAATGTCTAGGGTTAAGAAAAATCTCACTAGTTTTGTTTGCAATGTGATCTTCTTGAAGCATTCAGACAATTTAAAAATTTTCACCTATGTGTACTGTATTTACATCCTTGCCCCTCCACCATTTATTCTTAAATTCATTGCCTCTTTTCCTTTAATTATTATCATTACATGTATGCATATTAGAAATTAGCATATATATGACTTTTGAGTCCATTTTGTGTTGCTTGATAAGCCTTACTAGTTGATAAGACATTAGTGGGGCTTTTGGAATTCGGAGATTCTAAGGCTCCTAAGTCGAGTGTAGACCTGCATTCCGTCACCCAAGGGGCCAAGCCCAGTGCCTGGCATGTGCTGGCCTTGCACACACAGCACCAGTGTTTCTCGACTGGGATCGCAGAGTGCTCCCAAGTTACCTGTTCCTCTTGCCACTTCGAGAACCCAGAAATTCACTTGGCCACAGGGGGATTTTCTAACAATACTGCATGTGAAGCAAAGATCAAACCATCAAGCTGATTTGGCTGAGCTAAAAATGATCTTTATTTATGTTTTCTTACTAAGCTTAACTGTGGTGATATTTTGTTTGTGCTTTAACAAATTAAGGTTGCCTGAAGATCAGAGTGATGAGCTAGCCACATTAACTAGTAGTAATAGAAGCCAGGCACACACATTTAATCCCAGTACTCAATCAAGAGACAGAGGCAGACAGATAGATCTCTGTGAGTTCAAGGCCATCCTGGGCTATGTAAGATGGAATCAGTCTAAAAGAGAAATAGAACCAAGCAGTGGTGGTGGCTCACACCTTTAATCCCAGGACTAAGGAGGTGGAGACAGGAAGTGATATGGCTGAGTGGAGGGAGAAATATAAGGTGGGAGGAGACAGGAGCTCAGGAGTCAGTCCGAGACGGCATTCAGTCTGAGGACTTGTAGAAAAAGGATACCCCCATTTGGTCTGTGGATTTTGTAGAGGTAAGAACTAGGGGCTCTGCTTCTCTGATCTTTCAGCTTTTACCCCCAATACCTGACTCTGGGATTTTATTATTAAGACCAATTAGAACTCACACTACATTTAACTCCTTATATGTACTTATTCCCAGTACTTAGGTCCCAGGGTTCATATAAAATATTCAGCAAAAAGAAAATGATTAACTTTTCTTAGTAAATTCAGAGTATTGAATTCTCCAGAATTCTTTTCTCCAGAAGTCTAAAATATAGGTACTAAAATAGGTACTTGATATTATCTTCTAACCTTTCTTTAAGTATGACTTTCCATAATACTGATGCTTATATTTTTATCAAGTGTCGGATGTAGGGTCCGCTGCACTTTTGGGTGATTTTCATATGAGAAGCAGAGGTTCTTCTACCCCTTTCCATTCATTTTGACGCAAGCATTGTTTTGGATCTCCTGTGAGAGGGTTTTACGGAGCAGGGAGAGCTCAGGGTTATTCCTGAGTAACCAATGTTTCCACACTTTTCTGGGAAGCTGGCTCTCCCTGCAGGTGTCCACATGGCTCTCTGATGAGTCTGTCTGAGATGCCGACTTCCCAAATCAGGTTCCTTCCTTAACCTGGCGCAAGCCTCAGCCACGGGGAAGGCAGAAAGCAGGTGGCTTCTGGTTCCCCCTCCAGAATTAGAACTGGTTTCCGCCAGAGTCAGCGCAGTCATCTGCAGCATTGTATTGGTAGCATCCAAATGAAATAACTCATTTATATGCAAAGATTTGGGGGTTTACTGTGAGTTTATTTTGAGTCGGTTACTATAGAAGCTTGAGGTTCTTTATCATATTTCCAAAGAAAACCCATGTGTCTAATCTTATCATCTTCAGCTCTGTACAAGATACGCATGACATTGGTAGCTGTTTATTGGGCAAACTCAGAGGATTTCCTTCCTAGAACCTCAGACAGCGTACCCAGCTAAGATCATCAGCATCTTCGTCTACCCTGTACCCAGTCTCTTTGCTTTAATGATGTTAAAGATCTCAATTAATTGCCCTATCAATAAATAATGACTCCGACCATTCGGTGCCAAGCACAGGGGAGCTGCGCCTCTTCCCCAGGGCTGTCTGTGGTTTTGCTGCCTAATCAATGAGACAAGCATCAGCTAAATGGATGCTCAGAGCTGAACCGGAGACATAAGTTTGTGTCTTTGCCCTCTACCCTGACACTACCTGTAGCTCCAGTTCCTATGGATCCAGTGCCTTCTTCTGGCCTCTTTGGGAAGCAGACAAACACATATGATTCCATAGGTGTCTCTGATCAACGGCCTCTTGCAGTTCGCTGTGTATTTCTCTCTCGCTCTGCATTTGTTGACCCTGCTGGCTGATGAAGACGACCTTCAACAATAGTCTAATTTCGATCTGCTTGGCATACTGTAGATTAAAATGAGGCTTCTCAAATGTATGAACAGTTGGTGGGATTGGATCCCGCAAACACCAAAGTCAAATTTTTCAAAGCTGTCTTTCATGAGACTACGAGTTGTTCTGGGTGAGTTGTCCTGCCGAATAATTGCCGGACGCACCGTGTGGACTTTGAGCTGTGAATCAGGCATTTCCTAGCAGTTGAAGTTGTTCATCTGCAAACCAGGACCCTGTTTGAGAGATGATTGGTACCTGCCCATCTGTGACCCACCAGGTTCTTCACCTGAAAGGCTAAGGACATCTCCCAACATAGACTAGATCCTGCTGTTTCTCAAACAAAGGCAAGAAAGTGAAATAGACAGAATCTTAAGGGTGAATCTAAGTGCTGCAATTTCTCATTTGAAGAGGTCTTTTCATCCTAGCGATGAACTATGCTTTCAATTTATTGTCCCTTTTATTCCTTTTCGAAGGGATATAATTGAGTAAAGTGCTTCTCTTTGTGACTAGAGCAAGGGCAATGATAACAGTGTCAGAAAAAATGCAATGTCACCGAGCGAGGAGTTAAACAAGGAAACTGAGGCTCACAAGGAGAAAGGATTTGCTTTGGATCAGAGAGGAAGCAAATGGTTGAACATGGCTAGACCTCTAGACCTCTGTTTTCCTTTTTGACAGGCTGCATTGTCTCTCAGATTCACTCAGTCAAATATTCACGCCTTTGTGTCATGGTTTATTCTCTGTGCATTCAAGAAAGGTGAGGAAAGCTTGGTGCTAGAAACATGGCTCAGCAGTTAAGAGCACTTGTTCTTGCAGAGGACCCGGGCTCCATTCCTAGTATCCCTATGACAGCTCACACTACATGTCACTCCAGTTCCCATGGAGCCAGTGTCAGTTCTCCTTGGGAACCAGACAAACACATCATGTACATACATATGTGCAAGCAAAAAACAGTCACACACCTAAAATAAAATACATCTTTCTTTTAAAAGGTAAAGAAAACAGTCCTGAGTCCCATGGTACTTTGGCTCCAAGAGCTGAAACTTTGAGATTTATAATCGAAATGATTGACACCCAGGGAAATGCAATATTGCACCTATTTTCATATAGCTAGCTAGGTCAGTCCAACTCCAGCCTTCAGATATAAGCCTCCTAGAGTTGTCCCACCATACCTGGTATTTTTTTTAACCAGTGTTTTAAAAGCATGCCAAGATTGGGGAACACACGTACTTATGTATTTATTGTATTTAGGTTGCGTGCAAGTGATATATTATTGGTGAGCTTTTTCTGTAGCATCTTAGAGATGTGTAACACAGTGATGCAGTGATCGATCAGTGCATAAGAGTGCTTCCTCCACAAGTGTGAAGCCTGGCATCAAGTCCCCAGCACCTGCATAAAAATTTGTCTGGGTTTGTGTCTATACCTCCTGCTCTTTGTGGATGGTGGAGACAGGAGGATCACTGGGAGTTGTTGGCTGCCTACCTATTCTCTGGTTCAGTGGGAGACCCTGCCCTAAAGGGATAAGAAGGATTGTGCCCATGTGTGGACTATGCACACACACACACACACACACACACACACACACACACACACACAGAGAGAGAGAGAGAGAGAGAGAGAGTGAGAGAGAGAGAGAGAGAGAGAGAGAGAGAGAGAGAGAGAGAGAGAAAGCACATAAGGGAGAACATTCTTGAGAGAGAACCAGAGATGGAGACACAGACAGACACACACACACAAAGCAAGCAAGGGAGAGAGACAGACATCCAGACATACACACACATGGAATACATAATGTGGTTCCTACTATTGATGGTTTTACATGTAAATTAAAAGAGTAGTTCCATATTGAATACCATTTAGAGACTGAGCTTTAAGGTTGTGTGTGGTGAGACGCTATTTCAGCCTAACCCTGGGTGTTCCCAGGGGCAGTGGAGTTTACTCATACTGGTGAAGTTGGCATCAGCTGCTTCACTTTCAGCTTGTTGAGTGATTAATAAATATTAGAAGAGAGAGTAGAGTTCGGTTGTCAAACATGGCAGATGCTTGAAAACTCCCCACCATCTGCAGAACGGAATGTCAAGAGAGTCTGCTTGGTATGTTTATAGTCTCTCCACTTTGTGGCAATTCCACAGGAAAGAATGGAAAAAAATGTTTAAAAACTATTGAAAGAAAAAAAAGAAGGTCAACAGAAGAGAGCAGAAAACTTAACACATCTGAGTTCAGACTGACACTCTTCTGTTAGTGTCTGTTGGCACTGTCGCCATGCTTGGAGACTGGCAGCCGACTCTCCCACCTTTCTGGGGACCTGGAGGTGACCTTGGATATGCTCTATTGCTTCTGCCCAAGTCTTACCTGACTTACCTTCATTGCTGTTGCCATCACTTTCATTTTTTCATCATCTGGGCTTTTGAAAATTATCACTGGCCAGATCACCCTTCTCCTAGAAATGTCCCCTCCACTTGGTCATTTCAAGATCAGAGTCAATGACTTTTCCATAATGTAGATGTTTTCACTTCCTCCAACAGCTCCTCCAAACCATTTCAAGGTTATGCGTGCTCTTAAAACAGGATTTATATTCCGTGGCTTATTCGGGATTTTTTTTTTCAGCCTTTACAAAAGTTTCCTTTTTAGTCTCTTGGCAGACTGAACCCTACCTGACCAAGTCTTCACTTAGAGACGTCCACTCTTAGCATTGGATTCTCAGGTCATGGTTTAGTTTCCCAGTGAAGCCTCTTCTATCTGCCTTCTCCTTGTTGTACACAACCGTGTTCTTACTTCACAAACGTAGTTTGCGGTTAGCTTCCATGATTATGATTCCTCATCATAGACTGTAAGCTGGGTTGTGGCGAGAATTAGCTCAGCTTTCTCTGTATTAGAGCCCCCAGGACAGCACAATGGCTAACATTATAGATGCAGATTAAACCCCTGATGAATGAGTGACTGAGGCGAAAGGAACCATTTTGATTTCAAGATGGGGAGATTCCAGCTATGGCTTACAAGAAAATCTCCCAGGAAGAGCAATTACCCCTAGGAAAGGAGGAAGCTCATTCATTTCCTCTGAGGATTTGTGAAAGAATCACTCAGTGTGTTGACACCTGAGTGATAGGAGGAATTACCAGTGGAGGCCTAGACTTGTATGAAGAAAGCAGAGGGTGGCAGATTGTAAATCAACAGGGCAGATTCCATGTGGGTCAGTGGACCCCTCTCCGACGAAGCTACTGTAGCAAACAAAATCTCCATTTCAACCAACGATTTCAGGCAACTCAAGTTTGCTTGAATTTTAGACCTGATATTTAGACCCCAAATCTGATTGCCCTTTACAAACCCCCATAAGAGTGAGAGAAGGCAGGAACTCCTGCTTAGCTAACGCTGGTTCTTAACTGCTTCTCAGAGACCACTGCAGAAAGCTACTGCACCTGCGGCGAGACTCAGGCCCAGACACTTAGCATCCTGAGTCACGACAAAGACAATTCAGCCTGTGGTTTTGCTTTTCTTGTCCTTTGTGTTTTAGTCCAAGCTCAGTCCCTCTCAAAGAGACCTCCGTAAGAAGTTTTGAAGCTAACAGGCTTGGCAGGGTTGAGGAGCACTGGGACTGATTTCCTCTGTAACACTGCAGGTGCCTCATGGTGGTGTGTTGGCCAAGCAGGGCTTTTTCGTATTAGGGTTCTGCTAGGTCGCCTCTCTTTGACAAGAGGGTCCCCCTAGGCAGTCTCTCTTGTCTGTCTGTAATCTGCCCTCTTTCCTGGGGACACTGCTCTGGATTCACCCTTGGAGGGCTGGATCAGTAGAGCCATTAACATCAGAAAACAGGAATCCCTGTTCTTCCTGTTCTTGTCTCTGAACTATTATCCTCATCCCCAAAGAGGTTTTTTTTTTGTTGTTTTTTTTTTTTTTTTAGATTTCTTGTAAGTTAACAGAAAGACATAAACTTCAGTTTTTGTAGAGTTGATAACCTTTGCCCTGAAATGTGAATTTGTGAAAGCCTCGGATTGCAGATGTGTCGGTAAACATGACAGATTCCTCATGGTCAATAGTTCTTACATCCCGAGGTAGGGAAAGAGGGATCAGGGAGTTGCCCTTCAGAAGTCACATTCAGTAGGAGTTAAAATGCCTGCAGACAGCATCTGAGGCTCTTTAAAAGAGGAGTGCGTGCTCCTCAATGGTTGGTGTGAGCAAAATCATCTCCTGCAGAGTGGGGGTGCTGATCAGCTAACTTGGAAAATGAGCTGCAGGTCAACCAGAAGTCAAAAGCTCAAGGACAGGATATTTGTAGGAGTTTGGGGAAACTGTTGAGTCCTTCACCACAGAAAGGTTTGTTTGTTTTAATTTAGGAGGCAGTGTTGCTGAAGAAGAGACTTCAGAGAACACCTTTCTTTGGGGAACAAAGGGAAGGAGAGGCAGGAAACAGAACTGTGCCAGGGAGTGGGCAGTGAGTAGGAGTCCCCAAGCCAACAGAAGCTAGATTTTTACTTAGAAGGGGTTATATCCCCAGATTCTGGAGTAGCTGAAGAATAGGTTTGAGACTGGAGACTGGTGATTCATAGCAAATCATTCACTGAGTTTTCTTATATATTCTAAATTTCCTTCAAACGTCTGGATGAAGCTTGCTCTTTACACGGCAGCCTTGCTCGCCTTTGTCACCTTTGGACTTTCTGAACACCTTGTCAACATGGTGATAGCATTTCTGCTTTCTCCATTCTCTTGAGAATGCATTAGTGGGGTTTTTTGTCCTCTCTGCAGACCCGTTACTTGAAGGCTGCTCTGTAGTCACCACACCCTCCCATAACTTCCATGTTTTCCCTAGAAATTCTCCCCTCTCGCCTCTGCTTACTGCTCCCAGCTTCTCTGGCTCTAGAAACATCTAGTGAGTCACATACACTACTAAGAAGTAATTCAGACTATGGTCCTCTTATCCTGGAAAACCTTCCATAGCTTTATTTATTTGCTGTTCCTTTATTAATGTATTTATTATTATGTGTGTAGATGATAGCAAAGGGCACACCCTTGCCATGGTTCAACTATGCAGATCAGGACAACTTAGTGAATTAGTTCTCTCCACTAGGTTCCCTTGGATTCTGGGGAGTAAACATAGGCTCTTCGGCTTGTGTTGTAGGCACATTATCCACTGAGCCATCAGGCAGGACCAATGTTTTGTTGCTGTTTAGGGCGTCTTGCTCCATATGGCCCGATTGATACTCGCTATACAGTCCAAACTGACCTCAAACTTGCAGCAATTCTCCCATCTCAGTCTCCCAAGCATGAGGTCATGCCACCATGCCCAATTTATCTTTTCAAAAACATTCTTCTTAAAGACGGAAGCATGAACTCTTAGGCACAGCATAAAGTGAACATTCAAAGAATATTTTGAATGCATAGTTTTGAATAAATTAATCCATGTGTCCCTTAACATCTGGTTTGACGTGGGTTCCCATCTTTCTGCTCTCTGACGTCCGGTATGTTTGGGAAAGAAGGCGTTTGCCAGCAAATGGGCGGGAGCCAACGCCATTCAGGTTTTCCTGGGCCGTGTCACCGGAAGCATAACTTCACTAAAAAGTTCAATCTACCGAGCAAGGAAACACATATCAGGCCATACATAACTTAAAGCACTTGGCAAGGAAAGGAACACTAAAAAGTGTAAGCCAGTAGCTCTCCAGCCTGGCTGTACATTAGAAACAGCTGGGCAGGCTTTGGAAGCCCATCAAAGTCAGCCTTATTCCAGGCTGATTAGCTGCCTTCATTATGGCTTCCTTTGGAGTCAGGGTCCCTAAATGTGTGTGTGTGTGTGGGGGGGGGTGTCATCAGTAGGATCTGGGAGCTTATAACATTTATACTGTTCCCCACCCAGTCCTGCCGAGTTGGCAATGTGGGAACGAGGCTGGACGATCTATGTTGAGTCAGTCCTCCGCTGGACTTTGGTGCCCGTGGATGCTTGGGAACCACTTCTCTCAGGGGCTCAGCTCCTATTCCCTGGACTCAGGTAAATCTGGGTGCAAGAGAGGCTATTTCTCTCTGGCATCCCAACGCAGCCAAGTGAATGATATTGGAAGTTTGGGAAGTCCCTGCTGCAAATCAGTTCCAGTGCAACCTCCACTTAGACTGAGAACGAGTCTCTTGAAGATGGGACTGTGACCTGTGCCATGCCAGGGTCATTTTCGTCTCTTCCTTCCCGAGCCTCCCAAATTATCCCGGGGCCTGGAGTGAAACGAGTATTTTTAGCAAAGGGTAGAAGAACATAGTGAAGATGACTTGGTCTTATTCAAAGAAACAGATGCTATCACGATGGCATAATGTTTTCCTTGAAACTTGCTGCTTTCAAGATATTCTTTGAAATAAATAATCTTTTACAAATGCAAGTGATTGCAAAGTCTGCTTAAGCAAATGGTATTTACCATTTGTGCTTCTGAGCATGCGATAAGGAGGCTTTGCATGGTAACACAGAAGATCCCACTCCGCCCAGGGAATGCTCTAGAAGCAGATTGTGTTACCAGAACCCGCAGAGCAGAAAAAGGAAGGCCTGGTATATCGTTTGATTAAGGCTTGGTATACTGTACCAGCAATATGGAATGCTTGCTCCGGACCTCAGAGAAACATGCCTTTTAGGAAATAGAGATATTTGAGACAGAAAGAGGTGTGCAAGCTTCCTCCACAGCTGAAGGAAGGAAGTGAGCTCTAACACCCCAGAGAAGGAAGTGAACTGTGGCTAGTCCACAGTTATAGCACTGGGCAGAGCTGCTCTGGGACTGTGACCTCCTCCTTTGCACCACCTGTCCAAAGTGGGTCATGGGCTTCCTGGACATTGCAAGTCAGGGGAGGCCAGGGATTATCACAGGGGCTGGCAGAGGGAGGCAGGCAGGCAGAGCTCTTCCTTAGGCTTTGCGGAGTCCTCCCACCTTGACTGAGTGGCTTTCCATTGCAGAACTGAAATTCTCACTCTATTTCCTTTAACAATAATTAAAAATTCACACCTCATTTAGCATTCAAGAAAATCAAGTTAGGTGTTTTTTTTTCTCCTGCCTCAAAAGTGGGTCTAAATGAGAACGAGATCTGAGACAACTCAGACTGTCCTTCTGCCTTTACAGCCAACAATGCTGTATCTTTTGGTTTGTGGTTAAAGAGAAAAAGAATTGAAGCTTTTCCGGTGGTAGAAATCTGGCACAGCTAGCTGCCCAGTCATCGTCATCCGGTTGTGGAAATTGCCACTGCTAGATAGTAAAAGGTAAGAAAGGGTCTGAACTGTGTTTTCTGATTCCATCTTCATGCTCCTTGAGCCTTCGCATGGCTCCCCCCCCTCCCCCGGCCTAGGAGAAAGTACTCATGAAAAGGAAGCAAAAGAGCTGCTGCCTCCCTCCTCGATGATGTCAGGAGACGCCATCTTGGTTATGTTGGTTTTAAGTAGTGTTTGGTTTTAGAGGAAGCCTTGAGTTTGATTTTCTGATCTCGCTTCATCAAAATAAATTTTGCATAGTTGCTGATTACTCCTTACAGAACCCAAACTCAGCTCCACAAGGCACTCCCTGTTGCTACAGCACTCCTGCTGTAATCAGTGGAACAAGCAAGAACTCCAAGGACAAAGGAAAGAAAAATGCCACCTTAAGGCTGAGTTCACAGAGGTCTTCCTTCCTGGATGATCAAAGAAAACCGCGCATGTGCCCAATGCAGTCCCCAGCTTGTTTTGTTTTTATTTTTCTGCCGTAGTCTAAGAGTCGTCTCCTGGGTGATCTGTGTCGGTCACCTTTCTATTGCCATGATAAAACATCAGGACCAAATGCAACTTGAGGAAGAAGTTTTGACTTAAGGTTTTCGAGGGATAGAGTCAGTAATGGTGGAAGCAAGCAACAGGAGCAGCGTGCTGGCTGGTCGTGTATCTCACCCAGCCACAAGAAGCAGAGAAGAAAAAGAAGTCTGACCCCAGTGGCACTCTTCCTCTAGCAAAGCTCCACCTCCTAAAGCTTCCACAACCTTCCCAAACAGCACCATCAACCCGGGACCAAGTGTTCAAATATAGGAGCCTACTGGGGATATTTCTCTTTCAAACTACTACATTGTCTCATGGATTTTATTTATATAAAACTGTTGTCTTCCCCTCTTCTGAACAAAGCAACAGTTCAGCTGTAGCTCCTGGGGTCTAGACTTCCCCTGACCTCCCCGTGGTCCCAGGAACAGCCCTTCCCACAGTCACATGTTCATCTGTGTACATTTGAAAAAGCAAGATCTGTTGACTCCAGTCAGTTAAGGTTGCTATTTGTTCCCTAGATTGCTGTGCCTGTTGAACAGTGGCGGAGTGCTCCCTGCCATTTTTGGTATGTAGGGAAGAGAGAGTTCATTTGTGAGAGGTCTCAGCTCAGGTTTGTTAGGATGACCATTTATGTTCACAGCAACTCCCTGGAACTCCATGCCAACCCTCCCCAAGTCGAAATGGACAGAAATAGTCCAATTGCCCATGTGCTGGCTTGGTGGGGGGCATGACACCAAGCCCGGGGCTAAGAAACCGTCTTGTGGTGTGTCATAGCCATGTGGAGGAGGGAAGTACAGAAATGAATCTCTGGGAAATTTTTCTGAGTTTCAGCCCACATGCAATAAAATTCAATTTTCTTCTGAAATCGAATTTATCACTAACCATAAATATTTTCCTTGCATGACTGGTAAAGATTTAGCCTAACGTTACTTTACCTTTCCACAAAAGGAAATCAGTTAAACAAATTAAAGGGGAACTGAATCATCTAGTTTTTTCTATTAAAAAAAAAACCATTGCAGCCTTGCTTTTGTGTGAAGACAGAATGAAAGCAGGTAGAAACAAAATGACGTCTTTAAAGCTATTTCTGAACTTTGTGATGATCATGGTATTTCTCCAAAGGCATTTTAGGGTTCCTTCATTGCCCTTGAAAATAATTTATCCAGAAACATTGGATCAATGCCCTCCATAGGAACTTGATGTAGAACACTGGGGTTTGGGCTGAGTGGGGTGTGTTGATGCCCACTGGAGTCTCTGCTAAAGCATCCTTGGTGATGTGAAGGGCATTCTTCCTGGGAACAGTGTGGCAATCATGACTATTGCTGTAGTGAAGTGACCAGTAGCAAGGGCCTCAGTCTTTCAAATCAGTTGGTTCATTCGTTCAGGATGAGACTGTTTCAGTTTTCAACACTTTAACGGCTTAAGTATCAGATACCGATTATCTAATGGTTCCTGTGGCTGAGAGCTTACCCAGGTACTCTGTTCAGGGTCCCAGAAGGCTGGGGTCCCAGTGCTTGTCATGATTTAGCTCTCAGGATACCTTTTGACGTTCATTCAGGCTGCGGGCAGCATTCCTTTCCTTGTGGTTGTAGAGCCAGGAGGTAGTATTTTCTCTAGCTGTTGGCTGTGACCACTCTGGGCTCCTAAAGGCTGTTCTGAGGCATCGCCATGTGGCTGTCTCCATAGGTAGTTCACAGCATGGCAGCTGGCTTCCCCAGACCAGCAGGATGATCTCTCTCCAGTCTGCTAAGGAGGAATCTTACACAGCATAGCCTAATCCAGGCCGCTGTCTCATCCAATCCGGAGTCCCACTCCCACGCAAAAGCAGCAGATTGCTTAGGTCGTGTATGCCAAGGAGTAGCGAGGTACTGGGGATTTCTTAGAATACTGACCTGCCATGAAAGGGAAGGGCAAGCAAATTCGAGCATCAGCCATATGTGCGCTATTCATATTCATTATTTATGTCTCAGAATTGTGTTTTGGGATGCTTGCGAGTACCCAGTGCTTTTCAAGATCAAGAAACCAATTTATAAAACATCAGTCAAGCCTTGTGTCCCTGGCTCAATTGCTCAGCTGACCGGGACAAGAGGATCACAAATGCAAGCCCTGTCTCGACGTAAGCTCAAGTTCAGCCTGGGCAATTTAGTGCAACCTTGTTTGAAAATAAGATAAAATGGATAAAGGGCGGGGGTAGATCTCAGTGGGACAGTGCTTGTCTAACAAACCCAAGGACTCTAATCTGATCACCGGTAATGCGAAGGAGATAAGTAATTACTGCAGACACAGCGTCCAGATTCAAGTAAATGTCTGTCTGACTTCACAGCCAGAGATGTTCGAAGCTTTCCCAGGTGTCCTTGGGAGTTGATTGATGGTCTCCACAGAAGGGCACTGGATGGGTACGTGACGTGGGAAACCACTTAGTGATGTGTCTTTATCCTAGGGGCCAGTGCCTTGCAAATGTAATGTGTGTACATCGAGTGACTAGCGCAGTTCCTGTCAAGGGGCTTCAAGTTTACCCTCTCGCTCTCCAAAGAGAGTTCTCCAACCCAAAATTTACATCTGAATTCGGCAAATATTTGTATAGCGGTCCATGGAGTTCACTGAACGAAATACAATGAATCCAGTAGTGTTTAAAAAATAGGGTTTCCTGTATTTTCTCTTCACCAAGAATCGTCATGGTAGAGAACAAAGCCCTGGTGGTGTAGAGCCCAGCATGCAAGTACCTTCTTTCTGCTCGCTTCAACTTTCTGACGTGTACCACTTCTCCGAGGAGGACACGCGTGTGAATCAAGGAAATCTCCAGGAGACATTGGGTTATCAACAGTAATTTCTATAAGCCACACTCTATAGATTTGCAGAGGGCTCTTCAAGGTGCCACGGGAGTGTGAAGGAAGCGGGGATTGCCTGTGGCTTGGGAGCTCCCAGAGATTTTTGGATTAATTTCTTCTTTCAGGGATCCAGCTGTGGACTAGTAATGACTGAAAAGTTTCCCAGGCAGTTGTCTTTGTCTCTGTGATGGGAATCTTGACTTTCTTTTTAGAGCTTTGGCCTCTCATGCTTTGATCAGAATTGCCACCTTAAAAGCCAATGAATAAAATTAGTGTAAGAGGTACTGACACTCTAACCGAAACCTTAAAACGTCAGTGGTCAGGGGGCTCCACCTAGTGCTCCCATGGGTGTGGATCCCATGGCTTGCCATTTGCCTATGCGACAGTCTCACATTAGAGTTCCTCCTCCATTCCCACTTCCACTTGTACATCTAAGAGTTCTTTCTTCCTTCAAAATAGCATGTAGGAGAGAAATTATTTTCTGGTTAGCATTGTAAGCCCCCTTCACTATTTTAAACCTTCTTTGCAGTAACTGTATAAAAAAGTGAGCAAGAATTGTAAAAATGTAATTTAGTACGCGTCAGAATTTACCAAACAGATGTATAAGCGCTGCCTGTTTGCTATTTACACGGTTTGTAATATGTTGTTGGTTTCTCTATGAAGACCAGGCTGGCCTTCAGCTAGCGTTCTTCTGCTTCATACTCTCGAGTATCCTGAGATTGCAGGCATTCACCACTGTGCCCAGCTTTACATGTTTATATAAAGTTGGCATGACACACATCCTGTAGCTTTGTGTTATAGACTTTCTCTTCGTTCTACATTCTATTTCTCACATGATTTCATTTTTTAACACATGGCGTAAAGACTGTTTCTTGTTTCTTTGTAAACACCTAGGTTGTCTTCTCTCACACATTCAGTTCTCTTCTCCATTGGGTGAACCCATCTCACCCACCAGCTACCAGCCAGACCTCAGTTTGCTCAGTTTGCTCAGCCAGTCCTGGTCTTGCCTTTTGTGAACGTGGCTAAAGACGTCATTTTAAAGTGAACTGTTTGGCTTTCTTACCCTGTCAGGTCCAGTTTAACTGTTCCCCTGCCCCCCAAAGAACTTTTGTTCTGCTCTATTCTACTCTATTTGTTGGATTTCGCTATCCCCCCATTAAAGACTCAACCAGTAAGCAACTGCATTCATTTTATAACTGTCAGAACATGGCACAATGCCTCGAACATAACGCATGGCAGAGCTATGAAAGCTAGATGCTGAAATAAGCCCCCCAGGGAACGGGAATTAAGAGGGAACCATAGGCAAAGTTGGTGTGTGTGTGCTACTGCCCAGGTCTGCATTGAGGGGAAACCTGACACAGATAGTAGTAGTGTGAACAGAAAAGAGGCAGCAGGGAGATACTCAGAACCTGAGCAATGTGTGTATGAGCATGTGAGGTCCTGTGTATGTGGCTAATGGATGGGGATGAGTTAGAGTCCAAGGTGGTGCTCAGTGCTTTCTCTTTACCGGCCAGATGAAGGTTAGTGCTCTGATGGTGGAGATTAGTGCTCTGATCCGATGAGCAGCAGGACGAGAAAGGCTGCAAGAAAAACCGAATACTAGATGATGCTTTAAATAGTAACATATCAAGACACAAATGGAAGTAACTAGTATCCTTTACTAAATTGAAACATTCTAATAAAATTATATTTATATCCGGGCAGGGGCGGCGCATACCTTTAACCCCAGCACTTAGGAGGCAGAGGCAGGCAGATCTGTGTGAGTGTAAGGCCAGCCCGGTTTACACAGTGACTTCTAGGACAGGCTCCAAAGCTACAGATAAACCGGGTCTTGAAAAACAAAAAAAGCAAAAAACAAAAAAAAAGTTACGTTCGCACACACACACACACACACACACACACACACACACACACACACACACACACGTGTGTGTGTGTGTGTCTGTCTGTCTGTCTCTTGCTCTCTCTACTTTTGTGTAGGTCAAAGGACAACTTCCGAGAGTCAATTCTCTTCTTTTACCACATGGGGCTTTGCGCTCAAAGATCAGTGAGTCCTTAAACCTGCTGTGCCATGTCACTGGCCCAAAAATCATTTTTGAATGTGTTCAAAATTGAGTAGGGCTGTGGACTAACATATTTAAAAGCCACAAAGGTGTTGCAACTAAGAGACTTATTGAGAACTTGGGCTCATTCAAGTGCAAGAGGCTAGACTGGTTCTGTGAGCAATAGTTGAAGGAAAGAGTTTTCATTAATAGAGTCAGGGGAAATGCAATGGCTGAAAGTGGTTTCTGCAAAAGAGTCTAAAAGCTGTCATGCATAAGGGAAACCCGCACAATTTCTAGTGCACCAAAGAGTGGGATTAAGGCCTGGAAGATTCACATTCTCTTGGCTGAAGGATATTTTTAGAGTCAAAGCCGTCCCGTGATGAAAGAGAGGTCCATAGGCTGGGACTGGCCATTGCTGAGGTTTTTCAAAAGTGCTTGCCTCTTCATAAGTTGGGCTGTGTGGCCTTCAGCTTAGGATTCTGAGATCTTTTTGTTTGTTTTTTTGTTCCCATGAGCCTTCTGTGGCAGTCTTCAGATGTTGGGATCGCAAATGTGCACAGACGTCTATCTGGTATGCTGGGGTTTATCAGAACTGTTTTGTGTTTAGCAGGTTTGTTTTGGGGGATGGCTTGTCATATTTACCTGTCATTTTTGATCAAAGGAGGTAGATAGATATTATGGAAAAGGACCCTCTTGGTTTCTCACTTCAGGGCTATAGTCATGTTGGAAACAAGGGCATAAGAATTAAGTTGCCTATCTTTTTCAAATCACCTCTCAGTGACTTTTTCTTTTTTAAAGTGCTCTACTCTCAGGATCCAAGCTATTTTGTCTGTTCCCTTTAGTAGAGATCTAACCAGCTCCTTTCTATCTTGGCTTCCAAGAAAAATCGACCCGACGCAAATTTCAGATTGAATGGTTTCACCTATTATGGCTTCCGGGTGCCCCTAAAGTAAGTTCCTCTGTTCAGAACTAGTTCCTGCAAGTGGAGTGAGTGAGCTTATCTCCCAGGCTCACTGTGGGTGGTTAGAGGCAACCTTTACTTTGTGAGCAATTTCTCAGTTCTGATGCCTTTTGTGTTGGAATCCTCAAGATAACTCCTGTCATCCTCTTCTCCTTCATTCTTTGGCTTTTAAGATCTCTTTGGAATAACACGTGATGCTTGGGGAAGAGGTTTTACTGAATTGTGACCTGGGCATGATGTGAAAGCCCTGGGGGTTTCTGGAAAGTAACAAGAGTCTCACAGGACTTGAAAATTGTTGGTATTATATATAATCCAGGTACTTGGAAACTATGGGCCTGTAGAATCCAGATAATAAATGTATGCTGAGTACAGCAGCACTTGACTCGGTGCTGATGAAATCTGTCCTTTCTTGACTGTGCTCTCTAAGTCTCTATTAGCACTGACATTTTGATAATAATTTTTATATAAAAATTATGATTTATGGAAAGTATTTTATTCTTTCTCCTATCATATCAGAGACAGAGAATTTTTATTTGACATTAAATAAGGCTCAATTGATGAATTAAATATCTTCTAATGAGTTTGCTTATTATTTTGAGAAATATATGCAGATGGGTCTGTAACTTGAGAGTGGTAATGAAAATTTAAATGACAAGTCACCGATATCAGAAGTTGAAACAGTGAGACACGTGAGAAAATGTGTAATCAATTCTGGTATATTTTTCAGAAGCTCGGAAAGAATGTGAAACAACATTAAGAATTAATTATTCCAGGCTCATAACTTTAGCTATGGATGCTAAGGTTAAGGCTAGGGTTATAGGTCGGCAGTGGTAGAGGACTTACAATGCTCTGAGTTTGAATCCCGGTATTCTGAAAAAAAAAACCATATTTTTAAAACTGAGATGGTTTCTTTAGACATTTCATATGGATCGAACTTCCCTTGAATCCATGCATGGCAATTCTGTCTGAAATGAATGGTCCTGTGTTTGACCCAAATTAAATGTCATTTCTTCTACCTTGAACTTCCTTGAGTTTCTCAGTCATATTAATTGTCCTTCTGGCCTCCATGGACCACTTCTACATCAATGTATAAATTGATAAATGTTGATTTTCCAACCAGATCTGACTTCTTTATGTATTAAAAAGCACATCTTCTCTATCCACCCACTGAAATATAGAGGGAACCTATGAAAAGGGAGATTTCTGTACTACTATTTCTGTAAGGCTATATGATTGGTGGATATGGGCAATAGCTTGCGTCAGGCTCACTGCTTCATGAATAAGACATTGAACCATGGCCTATTACAATGCTCACAGTCTGACCATCATGAAGCTCGTTAAAACCATCTTCCACCAGTCTTGTGAAAAAGCCAAGAGAATGGGATTGCTTCAGAGGAAGACGAGCAAGCTGGTCCTCTACAGTAGATGATCTCAGGGAGACATGAACTGAAAAGAGATGGCTGACAGCCTCACTTCTTATTGTTCATTTTCTTACATGTGAACTTCAATTCCTGCTCCTTCCTTTCTCTCCTCCTCTTTTTTTTCCAGCACATGTTTAATTATAATAACAGTTTCTAGAAGGAAGCTTCTAGAATGAGCAAGTGAGAGTCCCCACCTTCTAGGAACTCCTAGTCTAGTGGGTGAAATAAGACATGACTAAGATGCAAATCAAGTTCATACAAAGTAGGAAGCTGTCTTTCTTGTGACAAACCCCAACAAGACCTTAGTCATCCAAAAGATAAAGTCTGGCTGACCCACAAGAACACCTCAATTTGGAGGGATCCTGAGGGGCCTGAGTAAGGAAGTCTTTTTTTCTGACTCCACTTTGGACATTATAATCTTGTTTTTGGTTTTAGCTGCAAAAGAACTACTTAGCTCTAAGATTCTCTGTGTCTGGTTATGTGGGTGAATAGAGTCTGAACCTTGATCCAAGCAAATGCAGAATAAAATAAAATGCAGAATAAAAATAATAAATATTTGCCAGATGTCACCAAGCTTGAGAAGTGATGTGGGATGTCCTGTACTTGTGTTGCTTTTGTTGGTTAATGACTAAAACTATTTTGGACTATCGTCAGTGGGCAGAATATAACCAGGCTGGAAGATCTCTCTCTCATATATATATATATATATATATATATATATATATATATGTATGTATATATATATAATCTATCTCTCATATATATATTATATCTATCTATGTATATGTGTATATGTATATATATATATATATATATATATATATATAGAGAGAGAGAGAGAGAGAGAGAGAGAGAGAAGGCAAGTCAGCAAGACACCATGTAGCTTCCCAAAAAGCAAGAGGTAACAAACCATGAGCCTCATGAGAAAATATAAAATAACACTAGTGAGTTAATTAGAGATGTAAGAGCTAGCTAGAAATTCGCCTGAGACATTGGCCAAACAGTGTTACAGTTAATATAATTTCTGTGTGATTATTCAGGTCTGGGCAGCTAGGAAACGAACGAGCAGCCTCCATTTTCAGAGAAGGAACCCTGCCCTGAGGTCTCCCCTCTGCAGGTGGCTGCTGTGTGTGGGCTGCTTCTGTGCCTGTTGGAAAGGACACAGAAGGGTTCTGATCCCTGCCTTTGAGTTTCAGTCATGTTCACGCTCTGTCAGGACTATACTCTGTCGGGGGATGCACTTCAAGAGATACCCAATCTATTCTCTTTTGTTTTCCTCTTTATATCTCTTTACCTATATCCATATATGCACTCCAAATGAAACAAGAGCAACTATGTACTGTTTGCTCTTATTTCCCAAATATGTGAAATATCCTGTACCATACATTGTATTTTGTCTGTCCAGATTCAAGCCGAAAGTCCCAAATAAACTTAAAATTTTATATTTCCTGCTAATTTAGATTATGTTAAGCCACACTGTATACACCATTTAAAAAACAGTATAGTTCGTCTCACCTCCTTGTACTGCCCAATAGAAATGCCATGGGAAAGTTTTTAAGTTGTCACATCATAATAGAAATAGCTTCTGCTTACCCAGCATATGTTATGTGATATGGAACATGCTAAGTTGTTCCTTTAAGTATTTTCTGACTGGTTCTTAAGAAAAATCATGTTAATAGTTTTGTTCTCACTTTGATGATGATTAAGGAACAATGACTTGGCAATTAATTTAGGGTTTTATTGTTATTGAGATCAAGAATTACAGTTTATTCTCAGGATTCTGATAATAATCATTCTTTGGTTCTTGAGACATTTGTTTCTTTTCGATCGCGTTATGTCTTGCATAAGTGTCTGTCTTCCAAACACAGCTAAAGATAAAAGTAAACATGTGGATTGTTTCTCTTTTTCCAGCTCTTATTATAATTACAGTGTTGTAGTTAATACAGTTTAATATAGTGTTATCATCTTTTTTTCCCCCTGCACTATACTCTTTTTCTCTTAAAATTCTCAGGTCACAGGAAGTTAACAAAGACTATTACTATATATACAGGATTGCCATAATATGAAATGGGATCCTCTCTGGCCAAAATAAAACATCATGTTGTCCAAATTTTGTGCCTAGTATCACTAGATATTTTTGTGTTGTGTTTTACTTATCTCATTTATTAACTTTATAGCCTTATTTGTTCATTTTTATGTGGACAAAGGAAGGGGTACCATGGTTGTTCCTTAGAAGTCATTGAATCCACAATGTGTACTCTAAGTGTCTTTTGGACTAAATGTGGAAACGGATGCAAGCTGTGTCTGAAGGTCCCATTCCAGACACCTCACTGGAATTCCAAGGTCTCAGAGCAACAATTAGGTGCTGGGCTCAGAAAGAATGCAGGGCCAGGAGATTCAAGGTCTTCCAGTCAGTTCCAAGGAAAAGCAAGACCAAGCCGAATCTTGACTCCACCCACCTCATGCATCCATTGACTGTTTTGTTACTTTGACTTACTTTTTCTTCATGAACTTGGCCCATGAAATTTAATTATAAGCAAGATTCAGTTCTTACAACGTGGGGCTTCAAAACCTTGATGTTTGGCACCTGTGTGCTTCCTTCTCATCTTCTGTTGAGAAGCTCTTTCTTAGTCCTATTTCTGGGAGGTTCTATCCCACTTATTCATGAGTGTGCAGTTCTCATGGTGCTTTTTGATGAAACTTGGCAAGGTCCCTTCAACCGAGAAGAGTAACCTTCTCTTCTAAATGTCCCTGCACGAACCTACCTCCCATTAGCATGTGTCTCATTCTGTAGTCACTGAAACAGTCAGGCTCATCCACTAAACAGTAACTTCTTGGAGAAAAGAAATTATGTTTTTTGTCTTTATGCCTCCTACCTACTAGAGAATTTAGCATGTGTTCAGTGTCCAAGGATGGGATTACATTCACTCCTTGATGGGTAGAAAAAAAAGGAAAATAAATGCACTGCTTTATGTGCGTATTACATATCTTTGTGTGTGTAACAATTGTGCATATATAAGAATATATACAGAAACACAAATTTAAATATGCAGATACATATTTGGATGTATAGTATATACATATATACACACAAATTGAAAATCTTAAAATAATATTTCAGTTTTTTGAAATTATAATTATATCATTTCCCTCCTCCACTTCCTCCTTCACAAACTCCTGTGTATCTCCACTTCATCTTTGCTTGCTCTTTTTCTAATTTTCTAATTTGTGGCCTCTTTTTCTTTAATTGTTGTTACATATATATATATATATATATATATATATATATATATATATATATATACACTGTGTGTGTTTTTAGATATATAAATACAGTCTGTATAATGTTACCTGTATGTGTGTTTTCAGGTCAGACCATTTGGTATTGGAAACCCAGTTGGTATGCTTTTCTCTGGGGAAGACTACTTATCTTGCTCTGAGCATTCCCTGGTTACCTGTAGGTTTTTTTTTTCTAAGTTTGAAGTCCCTTGATCTCCCTGGAGCTCCCTGCTTCCTTGTGAGCATGTCTATTGGTGTCGTCCTTGTTCAGATCATGTTTGGACAGCCGTGTTGATGATATTTCATGGGTGCAGCTTCTGAAATTTTTAGGAAACACAAGCTCACGGCAAACTCCCTGATCCTCTGGTTCTTACAAGCTTACTGCCCTCTTCAGAAATGATTCCTGAGCCTTAGGTGCAGGAGCTGTGCTGTCGCTGTATCCACGGTCACTGGGTTCCACAACTCTACTTCCTGATTGGTATGGTTTTTCTGTAATGGTCTATGCCTCTTGCAAAGAGAAGTTTCCTTGACTGCGGTGAGGACCTCAGGTATCTGTGGGTATAAGGACAGATATTTAGAGTACAGTGATGACTGATGATGGCTTAGTAAAGTGGTGGTTGTAGATTCACCGCCAGGATTCATGACTTCACTAGCTCTGGGTAGTTGGCTAGTTTTCCAGCACCAGGCATGGTTTCCTACTTGTCGAGCAAGCCTTACGTCCACTCAGAGAGCCGTTGATAACTGTGCGTCACTACTGCCCCTTTGGTGGTGTTGAGCCATACTGGTGTTGAAGACACAATTTTTAAATGTCAAGGAAAGGAGATTGGTGATGGAATAAAAGAAATAGGGTCTATTATTGAATTTCATTGCATATGTTTAATTGTCAACAAATAATTTAGCAGGCTATAAATATAGGAAGTGAGATGTGTAGAGAACAAACATAGCTTACCTTCTCAATTTAAGAGTCAGATGGTATACAGTCAACACAGGCGAACTCATTCCTTCCCGTTTTCCCCTAGTTGCTTCTAAGGATAACTTACAACCTAATGAATATTCCCAGAACGAATTGCTGGTTTTGTTTAATTGACTATTTGAAGCTAAAGATGGCCAAGGGGTGAATTAATTAAGGGAATTTTTAATGCAATTATCAGATGCTCCAGCGTTGAAGGCACGCATTAAAGATGGTTTCTGTCTTGGAGTACCTGGTAAAGAAAATCCTGAGACGAGGGTACTGTATTGCATCTCAGGACCCTTGTGTTCCTGGTGGCAGGACCAGATGTTTGGCAAACAGCACTGCTTGGGGCTGAGAGGAGCATCTCAAGAGAAGTGCAAAGAATTCTGTAATTCAATGATATTTCCACAGCTATAAAGAGAATCCTGACCCTTGTGTCTACTACTAATAAACCAGTAAAATACTTAGTTTGTAAAGGCTGCACACCAATTGGAGACATTTTAAGAAAAGCATTTTTAGCTGTTTACAAAGATTTAATAATTAATTTGGTCATCTAAACTTCAAAGGATCAGAGGGAGGAAAAGTTTCAAAGGAAAGAAATGAAATTACATTGGGATGATCAAAGGTAGAATACGTATACTACCATCTACTAAATGTGTGACTTCCCGGTACTTCTCCTGCCCTTTAAGCCTCTTTTTTTGCATCTAAAAATTTGGCATTTTAAAGGGTCACACTGTATCTTACTGTGTGGTTGTGGACATTGAATGAAAAAAATCCCTTTCATTCTAAACGGTGATGTGTTAGACATATTAAGTTTTGCTAGCCTTTATACGACAAAGCCAAAGATGTGACCACTAACTGATAAATTAACCTTACATCACGGGATCGCTACTTGCAGAACAAGGGAGTTGGGCTATATTTCTGCTTGCCATCAGGATCTATGCCACCGGAAGTATGCCGTGTCTTTCTCAGACATCAGTTTCATCCTCTTGGAAATGAAAGCATTGGCCCAGATGATTCTAACGGGTCTTTCTATCCCAGTTCTTACGTTTGGTCGTTCTACATGAATCACTGTCATGAAAAAAAAATCTCTTCTGTTTGCTGCCTGAATGATCCCAAGTAGCAGAAAGTTTGTCATTTGCCCAGGCATTCTTAATAGGCAAATAGCCTCTATGCTTCGAAAAGCCAGCTCTCAGGGCTCAATGCGTTACTCCTGAGCTGCTCCTCTAGGCTCATGCTTACACAGTAGCTCCATGGGATTGAACACTCTGAAAGAAAAATCACAGGTTGGCATTTTAAGGATACTGGCAGTACAATTTTAAAAAAACAACAACTCACATACATTTTCTCGACTTTAGGAGAAATGATTAGCAAAGCCTTAAACACTCAATTACAATGATTATGTAACTGGGGGCTCTCTGACAAAGAAGAAAATCAGTATGACACACACTGAGGGCTTGATTGTACTTCAGAAGCAGGATGTCTTGTCCCCAATTTTGAGAGAAGGGAAGTGAGAGATTCTGTAGCATTACAGGGATCAGTTAAGATTAGAAACTCATAGGAATTATTAGCACTAAGGTTCACCTAAGATGAACATGAGTCTGTAACAGGACAATGTGTTCTCCCAATGTCTTTGTTGAGGTTCTTTACATGAGGTTTTCCTAGCTACATCTTTTCATTTTCATATAGGGACAAAAAGTGCCATAAGCTATAACCATCATGGTTGACACCAGCAGTTCCAGAACACTTTGGGGGCGGGCACAAAGAGACAAGAAAGGGTGGAGGTCTCAGATCTGTGTCCTTCCATCGTGGTCCTTCCCTTGACGAGCTATATCAAATCTTTTCCCTCACCCATTTGTTTGGTCATTAGTAATAACTGTCCAGCTCAAAGACAAGAACAATTTAATTTGCTATCCTGGAAGTGCTTGGGTAAATACAAAGGAATCCACCCCAAGTTGTTTTGCTTAAGGGAAGTGGTACCGGTAAGCATTTCAGGTCAGTGGTCCTAGGATTTTGGAGAGGAAGAATTAAGCAACCATCTGGATAGTCTCACTTTGGGTTTAAAAAAATGGACTTTATAGAGAGGGAAAAGTTATCCAAGCTTCTATTTAGACAGCGCCTGAGTGAAAATTCTGCTAAAACTAGGAATGAGTCCAATTATAATCAACTTTCTGCTGACTTTTCTTAACTATAAAACAATTTTTCTTTGGATATGAATTATTGTGGAATTGGTCATCAGTGACTTTGATTATGTACATATATGTATAACTCTCATTAAAAATTTTACAATTAAAATTTCAAACAAAAATCTTTGTTTGCCACCCCTTTCCTCTTACAGTGGGAACAGCTTTATCCTGTCTATTCTATCTCCAAAGAGAACAAAATATCTCATTATTTCTGTCACCACTGCCACTATCTCTAGTAGGGTACCTTAGAGTATACATGTTCCTTGTCCTTTAGAATCCCAAATTAACTATCGCCCTCGACTCCAAGACTCTTATTGTGGGGCTTCAATTATAAGGACCGGCAATTTTTTTCCATTAGTCATCTTATAGGCAAGTGAGCTGATGTAGGGAGGTTAATTGAGCCTTCTGATCCCTAGGCCTATGTCAAGGACTATACTGTAGTTTTCTAAGACGAAATTTCTGTCTCCTTGCAAAGGAATATGGTCAGTATGGGAAGCACCCTTCCTGTATTTGCTATGTTTTTGTGGTTTTGCATGCTTCAAATTAGTAAACATAAATCTTCTCTGAAATTATATAAAGACTCCTGAAGATAATACAGTAATGCTGAGATCAAGTGTTTTTGTTTTGTTTTGTTTTTTTCTCCTCCTAAACTGTAATTGTGGAGTATTTCCCAGCAAGGATCAACTTCCATGATATCAAGTGTGATGGGGAGCCTATCCTAAGTATTATCATTGACATTTTTTTTATTGGCAACATGAAAGGGAGCTGAGCAGCAATGTTACTATAAGACTTCCTGAAGGCTGAGCAGTAATGTTACTATAAGACTTCCTGAAGGCTGAGCACAGAGTATTTTGAAAACAACCATATAACTTGAAGCTATCAAATCTCAGGAGTCACAAGGGAATTTTTTTTCACAGTTTCTGTCTGTTTCTGTATAGAAGACGACTCAGCCCTTGATAGATAATCTTGAACGTGGGACAATCTCAAAATCCAGTTACAAGGGCTCATGCCGCCCCGTCTTCCTTGAGCTTTTGGTATGTCTTCATAAACACAGACCTCCTTGTTATCTGATTTCTGAAACTAACTTCTTATTTATGTGGGTATCAACCATTTATTTCTCTAGAATGGTGGGGTTTATCTAGGGTTTATTCAAACGACATTCTTAGAAAATGGAAAGTATGAGGAACCCCACTTTCATCAGCAGTGTACTTCTGTGTAGGATAACCACAGATTAAGTAATGCTATCAGGGGATAAAGGTGGTACTACTGCTACTGATAAAAAGCTTTTCCATGTGTTTTCTTCAGGATAAAATTTAACTACCCCTCTTCATCTTGTACATTAATATTTAAAGCCACATTTAGTCAATACACTTGCAAGTAGCTATAATACTCAAAATACTCTACAAGGGGTTTATAGTGACAAAACTGTTAATTCAATTCTTGCCCCCAAATTCTACATTTAATCATATCTAGAGAGCACATTTAAGATGGTTTCCTTTATGGTTTTATTTTTGCACTAGATTCAATTTATCCTGAAGCCGATTTTTAACTCTTGTCTTAGCAAATCATCAAAGTTTCTGATTAAGTCTCTTTTAAAAGCTAGTTCTGCTTCCTTGTTCTACCCTTTTTAAAGAAGGAGATGGGACTGCCAAAAAGTGGAGAAAGGAATACATTTCTCTAGTGCCACAGTGGTTAGCATACTCAACCAAGTGGCAGGCAATTGGCTAGCTTACTTGTAAATAAGTCCCACGTCTTCACTGACTGTAAAATCCAAATGCATCATATGGATGCAAATTGTCATTGGATCCCTTGACAAATTTTTTCTGAACTGTTGGTACATTTTCACAGCCCAGTGCTGTGTGCAACGTAAAGGACCAAACCATGATTTTATTGTGATTTTTGTAGTATATTTTAAGTGTTAGTTATGTGCTATTTCAACTAGATACATTCCCTGGAAATTTGGAAACTAAAATTAGAAATGAGAGCAACTAGAAATGGCCCGTGGAGGAGCAGCTCCGAGATGATGGGTGTCAGTATAAATATTAAAATTATCAAAACATTTTAAAGTCACTTTAGTTGCATTCCGAGACTTCAGATACTGGTTCATCATTGTTCTGACATATTTGCTCCCCTCTCTTATTAATTTATTCCAGTTTTACTATGAACATGGGTGTAGACATGTACATCAGTGTATGTGTGTGCATGTTTCAGAGAGAGACACACGGAAAGAATTGAAAAGATAAATCTAGATATGAAGGATTGTTAGTTAGAGCAGAAATCCGACTCTAGATACCTTTTCAGGCTACTAGATTTTAAGATAGGTTATTCAAGGCAGATAATTTTTAAAGTATTCTGATGAAACAAAATGTCCACTTGGGAATATGGAGGTTACCTTGATTTTCTTTTTTGTTACAAAAAATGAATGTGCCCCCACTTCTCTTTAGGAGACGTATGTATCTATTTGGCTTTAAAGGATACATGAGTGGTAGGATGAGTTTCATATTAGCACTAGAGAGTGAACCTAAGATCTCAAACATACTCAGCATGACTCCTACACTGAGCCACAACCACAAAGCTATTGGGTGCATGAATTAATCCCATCATCTGAGTGTTTGATGAATGTTTTCTATGCATTTCAGACACTGGGAATATCAAAACTGACAGAACCCCATCCTTGTGGCTCACACCCTGTGTAGAGGGACTGGCTCGCGCCAGCGGTGGTATTGTGACACCTCAGTCCACCTGGGAAGGGAGACAGTTATGTGTGTGGATGTGACAGAGCAGTGTGCAGTATTTAAGAACAGCAACGAAGGCAATGGAAACTCCAAAGGATACTCTCCTAGCCAAGACTGGGGAAAATATAAAAATAAATAAAATAAAATAAAACAAACCATCACTTTAGCTTTCCAACTCAGAGGGGGTCACACCCGAACAGGACAGAATGTAGGACGCTTGTGCCCACTCTGCCCACCAAACAGCAATCTCTCGAAAGTGATTTTTAAAACTATGGTAGAGACCTGTGCTTGCAAAGATGCTTGGAATTTCCATTGTTCCCCTCTGTGTGGTTACAATTAGTACAGTGTAGCCATCAAGGCTAGGAGGCCTGAGTGTAACTCCTAGATTTTCATTGTGTGACATTGGGAAGCCATTCCACTAAGTGTTCATTTATGAAATCAGGTTATAATTAACCCCTTCACTTTAGCTGCAAGTTTTTTTGAGTTGTAGTGAGAAAACGTCTGGAAGAATAGTGTTCAACAGAAAATAACAGTAGCTGGGAACTTTAGTTAGAAGTTTCTTTAGTCTTGGTGAGAAAACACATGAAAGATTAGTGTTCAACATTAAATAACAAGGGTAGCCAAGTATTGAGGCGCACACCTTTAATTCCAACACTCGAGAGGTAGAACCAGGTCGATCTCTTAGTTCAAGGCCAGC
Source organism: Microtus pennsylvanicus (assembly GCF_037038515.1). Classification (NCBI taxonomy): domain Eukaryota; kingdom Metazoa; phylum Chordata; class Mammalia; order Rodentia; family Cricetidae; genus Microtus; species Microtus pennsylvanicus. The sequence continues at coordinate 66,364,166 of NC_134579.1, forward strand.
CTGGTCTACAAAGTGAATTCTAGGACAACCAGGGCTACACAGAGAAACCCTGTCTCAAAAAAAAAAAAAAAGGATAGATGGGGGTAACAGAAGTGGCAATTATATTCTTAAATGTGAAATTCATTGCATGTTTATACTTGTTAATGATGACATTCTATTTTTGTTGGCATACAATATCAAAATCATAATAAAAGAGAACCACTGAAAATGTTGTATTCTACAAACTTTTCAGACACTAATCTGTGTGTCCTAAGTTAAGCAACTTGACCTCTCTGTGTCTGGTTTCTTCATTATGATAAGCCCACCTTAGAGGACTGTCGCATCTCTGTGATGCGCTTAGAGGTATTCAAGACACTTAGACCTAATATTTCTCATCAAAACGGATGTAATTCAAAACTTGAACATTTCTCTTTTTAAGCAGCAAAGACATTCGTCTTTGTCTGTCATAAATAGAAATCAGGCCTCTCCTTTCCTGTCTTGAAAGATGTCCAGAATAGACATGCATATACACAGGGTGATTCCATTGTTGAACTGTTGAATAAAAAAATAACAAAACAAGAATGAACTTGCTACAGAAAGAAATTCACAAATGATTAGACAGTACTTGTTTACATTGCTTCAGCCAGCCTTCTTTAATTGACCCTCTGAGAGGGTGAAGCTGCTTCAAGTACTGGGACCGTTCAAGACAGACGGTTGGAGACAAGTTTGCCTACCTTGCAAGCCTGCTGTGGTCAAGACCAGCTTGCCTATGTTCCTGAACTTTGAGTTAAAGGATTAATCTCCCAGAAGGATGGTGGACGTAGAGAGGTGGGCCTTCTTGTGCTTCCAGCAGACAAGGACAATGACAGTATTTTACTGATGAGCATTATGCCTGTCATTGCAAGTTTAATCACCCACTTCATGTAGCTTTCCGGTCTCCATTAAATACCTTATGCACCGGAGTGAGTGATGATGTGTGTGACTCTCAGAATCAGTGTTCTGCAAGGTCTGCATGTTAGAGCAGGGACTTGATCAGACGGATAGGTAAAGGACAGCATTCTCTTTCTTACACTGCACATCACTGTCACCATCTTTGGTATTCCGTGACCTTGCTTAGAGCTGTGAGGGTGGATCTCATTCACCAGTGCTGCAGCTGTCGCACAGAGAGCTGATCCAGTAGCTTACTGTAAAGAGATGATAAACCAGCACTCAGGAGGCAGAGGCAGGCACGTCTCTGAGTTCAAGGCCAACCTGGTCTACAGAGACGAGTTCTAGGACACCCAGGGCTACATAAAGAAACCCTGACTTGAAAAACCGAAATGGAAAAAAAAAAGAAAGAAAGAAAAGTTCAATGTACACTTTACATTAAAGCATAGACTTCAAGTTTGTTGGTGGCAAGGGAATTGTAGAAGCGTATGTAATTCCCTTGGGTTACTGACACCGCATCTTGAATACCAGGTGTACTCAATACCATGTTTAAAATGGATGTGTGAGGTAATCCTACTTTGATTTGGGAGTTGGAAGATTTGGTCTGTGAGCAAGCCAAAGACAATTAAATCTCTCTATGTTTTTTTTTTTTAATTTTAAAATATGGAGATGACTAATACTGTCTATATTTTGTTTGACTGGAGGTAAGAGATATAAATACAACTATGTAAGAATTCTTCTGATGTGTATTTGGCAACTTTCTCCAAACTAAAACTTTTCCTACTCATGATGTCTTTAAAACTAGAAAGGGACATTCTTCATTTATCCTAGGAAAGATAGCAGAAAAATTGGGATTTGTATAGCTCTGAGATATCTCAACCATCAGCAGGTTGATGTATCTTCTCATCGGTAAAGGCAGAGTTATTGAACATACCCAGAAAAGCATTGGGCAAGGGTTGTAATTCAGTGAAACAGATATAGAAGCCTTGAATTGATTCATAAAAACCTCATTTACATATTTCTTCTGAGTTCAACCTTCATGAACTCAGGACCTAGGTTTTTCAGATTTCTGTGTATCTATTTTTCTCCACTGGGGAAGTGAAGCAGATGGTAGTGCTGACGAAACATTTAAGGACAGAATAGATTTTAAAAAATGCATCAACAGTAGCAGAAGTGCAAGGGAATGCCATGTCTTTGTCATTCATTGACACCCAAACACCCCATTCTTTTTAATAGAGATCCAAGACAGGGCTAATGTATCTCTCAGAGACCTGACGTTGAAAAGATATTTAGTCTTTACATCCTATAATAACAACATGTCAAGACGGGAGGACTTCAACTAGCAGGAGCTGATTCCTCCTTTCTTCCTCTACAACTTTTCTTTGCTTCTAGGTGTATTTCCACAGCCTATTAAAGAGTAAAGATTTGAGAAGACATGTCTTTTTTTAGTCCTACTTGAAGAAAAAGAGGGGCGGAGGACTGCAGTTTGGGAGGAATGTAACTAATTTTGAGAATCTTGCTGTATTCTTCTAATATTATCTGTATGTATTGCATGTATACGGTACACAGTTATATTTTGAGACATGGAGAAGCTTTTAAGAATTCCAAAGTATATGTTCCAATCATAGAGATTTCTGTTTCATATTCTCAGAGCCTCTCCTTAGGAATTTGCATCTTTATAGCAAACATCTCAGGTGAATCAGAGGCATTCAAAACACCACCATCAACTCTGTCATTCAGTTGGTGTTTCCCTGTTGTCAAAATGCTTACACATGCACATTCTGTTCTGTGAGGTAGATGGGGAAGATTATCTTCATTGTGAGAATGAAAGGGACCAAGTTGAGCTGATTTCCTTAGTTCTTCCTTATAGTCTCTGCCTTCTTGTTCACTCTTGAGATTCCCCTTAGATGACCTTTTGCTGTTGGGGTGTTGATTTGCCAAAGACAGGGTCCTCCCCAAAGCCAGCCAGTACTATCTGTGCCTGCCTTGCTGAAAAAAAATGAGGCAAGCCTTCCTGTAGCCAAGGAAAGAAAATAATAATTTTATTTGTGGACATTGAACATTTTCCTAATTGGCTGTGTTGCCAGTTGATTTCAAGCAATCCCTTCTGTCTTGTCAGATGTACTTTGGAGTGCACATCTTTTTCACCTATCTTGATTGCTGTTGTTCAAATTCCAGGAATGAATCTATCATCCCCAGCCAGCCAAACTGGGGCAGCTGCAATGGTTTCATGCTCTCCCCTCCTCCCATACCGTCCCTCCTTAATACTCCTCTCAACTGTCACACCAGTCTTTGCTTTGCCCACCCAGTAGTCAGGAAGGCCAGACACCTGGTTGGGTTGTCAGATTCACACCTCAGCCCTTCTCATGGCCCAAGTGAATCTCGGGTAGTCCAGCAGATTTGTGCTCATATTTAGACAACCCCTGGGTCCCTCTGAGTTTGGGTCCATTTTCAGCAGGGTGCAGGGCTGGTATTTTCCCCCAACCTCTTGAGAAAACTTCCAGTCTCCATTTGCAGATCACCCTCTGAATGAGGACAGAGTGGTGCTATTTGAAGACCGGTTGGAGAGAAAATGCAAACATGACCAAGGGGCTCTCCCAGACAGACCACAGCCTGAACCAAGGGTGAACACAAGTTTCCAGAATCTCCAATGCTGTGTTTCCTTTGATGCTCCCTACCAGGAGCAGGGCAAGCATTTCTGTAGACAAGCGTGCCCTCCAGTGCTGTTGTTCACTGCCCTTGTTCACATCAATCTAGCATCCCACCTTTATTCACCCTCGAGGCAGGTTGCTCATACTGAGACCTTTCTAGGCACTGAATCTGCTTTGTAGCTTTCCCGACAGAAACAAGAAATCTGGGTTCCAAAGAGGTGGAAACAGTTTGCTGTTCCAAAATGTGGCGGGGGTGCGCGCTCCCGGGGTGGTGGGGGCAACATAGGTGAGCAGGAGGTCATTGCTACTTTCTCCAGTGTTCACTTCCTTCCTTCCTGAAAAATGCTATATATTTTTGGTCATTAGAGAGAGGACAGATTGCATCTTCCTGCTCCTTGCACCATCCTGTCTTTGGCCATCCAGGGTCCTTCAAGGAGCTGGTGGATGTTGTTTTTCTCTTTGAGGGGGAGGGACCGGACACAGCAGACCCAAGCTGCAGTTCCCTCACTCAGCCTCTGAGAATTTCTCATCCAAACCTCAATCACGTAGGATTGCGTAGAGAGGAGAAAAGGGGAGAGACAGAAGACAGAGAGGGGGGAGAACGGTGGTGGGGGGGAGGATAGAGTCTGGGAGCAGAGGGCGCGAGGAAAGGGAGCAGGACCTAAGCGCCACGCTTTCCAGTTCTCCGCCAGCCCAGCCCCCAACTCAGTCCCACTAGGAGGCTTTCCTGCTCTCCAGGAGCCTGGGCAACTCAGGCTCCTAGTCCCACCCGCCGTCTCGGCGGCTGTCGCCTCTGCCGGGAGTTTCCTGCGGAGCTAGCGCTCGGACGGAGATAGCCCGCGGCGGCGCCCAGGAACCTCTGCCAATGAATGGGACTCCGCCCTGAGCGCCCCCTCCCGGTCCAGGGAAGGCGGCGGGGGGCGCCCCGCGCTCCCGCGGCTCCCAGCCGTCCTCGGCGCAGCAAGTTGGGCGAGTTGGTGGCCGTCTTCACCTGCCTCCCTTCCCTGGCCCCTGAATCCGCGCCTGGCCGGGGGAGCCCAGGTGGCGTGCGCGGCCGCCTCCCGCCGTCGCCCAGGGTGGCCTAGGGACCCTGCGTGCGCCCGGGCGCCAGACCATGGTGGGCAGCTGCGACCCGGAGCCGCAGCCGCCGCGAGCCGACGTCGCCCTCAACCAGCCCCCGCCCCACCCGAGCGGACGCGCGGGGGCTCGCAGCGCGCGGTCACTTCCTTCCACGGCCGGGATGGGCAGCGCGGGACCGAACGAGCGGCCCAGCATCGGCCGGGTAACCCCTATCTGAGCTGCGGCCGGGAGCAGCCGACAGCTGGGGCGTCCGAGCCTGGGGTCCGGGCGGCGTGGCGATGACCTGATCCCGAGCCCACCAGGGCGCCCGTCCCTTGCTGCCCGGCTCGCTCGCAGTCTGTGCAGAGACCGGCTCGGTGCGGCGGCCCGGGCGCACGGTGGCGGGGAGCTCCGGTGAAAGGCGTGTGGGTGCCGAGCTGAGGAGGACACCTTCGGCAGCTCTGCCTTTGGAGGGGCTTCTGTAAACTACTGAGTCATTCCAGATTTAGGATTCCCTAAATAATCACCAACTGTGCCCGTCTCGTGCCGGAACGCAGGCAGAGAGAGCAAGAGCTCCCGCTCTCGGGACCCCGCTGATCCCCAGGGTGCTTGGCCCTCGAGGATCTCCCTCCCTCCTGCTAGTCCTCCCCCTCCCTCGTCTCCCGCTTTCTTTGCAGTGCTGCTGGAGGAGAGGCGCACTCACCGCAGCTGGAAACAGCTGCCCCCGCCCCGCGCCCCAACCCCGAGTCTAGCTAACCGCTCCCACTTCTCGCCTCCCTCTTGGAATTCCAGAAGTGGGGAGGCCGGCCGGCCCCTGGAGAACCGCAGCCCGTGCGATGCCTTCCGTAGACCTCACCCAGCCGGGACGGACCTCCTAATCGCCAGAACCGCGGGCCACAGGGAGTTGAATTGCTGCCTTCCTCTCTTCTCTGTCGCGGTTGGTGGCTCATTTTCTAAAGGAACGTTTTATTCACTTTTTAGTATGTTCTTTTCTTTATTGTTTTTTTAAAGCCAGGGGCACGCTTCTCGCCTCGGTCCAGACTCTGCCTTGTAAACGGGTTTTCTATGTATGTATGTGTAGGAATACTTTGGACACCTTACAACGTTTGCGCCTCTCCAACCGGGGCACGGCTTGTTATTTTGGACATCTTTTCCCATTCTCCACTTGGTACCCTGAACGCAGTGTGACCAAACTCCTCACTGCCCTTTGGACGTGGATCGCCTTGAGGGTGCAAGTTTGGGGTACAAACGTCTACTTCGCAAGAAGGCCTGGGACCGCCCCGCCCCCTCCGCCAGCGGTTGGGGAAGTTTACATCTGGATTTTCATACGTTTTGTTGCCACTGCCCAGACTCTGACTAACCTTGTGGGCTCCAGGTTTTCGATACTGCAACCTCCTCAAATATTAGCACTGCCTCCCTGCGCCTGCCCCATCCCTCCAGGCCCTCGAGGTCCTTCCCTCATCCCAGCAGAGCAGGAACCCGAGGGCTCTCTGGAGCCCGGGGTCCGGGGGCCCGCGCTGAGCAGCTATGGCTGCAGCGATAGCCAGCTCCTTGATCCGGCAGAAGCGGCAGGCGAGGGAGTCCAACAGCGACCGGGTGTCAGCCTCCAAGCGCCGCTCCAGCCCCAGCAAAGACGGACGCTCCCTGTGTGAGAGGCATGTCCTCGGGGTGTTCAGCAAAGTGCGCTTCTGCAGCGGCCGCAAGAGGCCAGTGAGGCGGAGACCAGGTCAGTAGCAGCTGGAACAGTGGGCTCCCCAAAGCCTGAAATCCTCCCATCCCCTTTCTTAAAAGCTCCTGGGAATTGCTCATGGAAGGGAATTAGAATTCCTTTCTTCCATGCTGGCCCATCCTCTTTCACCAACCCTGTGTCAGTTAATAGCTTGTCTCTTATTCAAGAAAACACTTTTCTGCTTTCATAAGTCGACAGTTTGACTAGTATGAGGGCCACTTGTATAGATGCTCCTAGGTTCCGAAATCTTGAAATGTCCTGGAGGGCAGTGACTGGTGTGTTCTTAACTCATTTATTTCTTTACTTGTCACCTATTGTTCTGTCTATCCATCCATCCATCCATCCATCCGTCCATCCGTCCATCCGTCCATCCGTCCATCCTTCTATCTATGGAGAACTCTAAGATGAATAAAGTTCTTTATATTCCTCATAACCACATACGGCAGAGGATTAGGCCTTATGCTGGATAGCAGATGAACTTAGTATTATCTCGATTTTCTCTGTCTTCAACAAGCTCATGCTATTTTACCTTTTAAGCCATCACAGTTTACCAATTTTCCATCTTCTCCCGTGTTCGTGTGCTCCTTTCTAATAGGACTTCTTCCCAACCAGTTGATAGTTACCACGGGTTCTTATTATGAACTTTCTGTTCCATTACCAGTCACTGCACACTAACACTTCGGAGTCGCTTTTATGACGTGATATCTGCAGTTTGGCTTCAGAGAGTGTGAAGAAAAGTTGACTTCTCAGACATTTCTATGGCACAGTCTTTCTGAAGCTAAGTCAGGTCCAAATGGTCCCTCATATGCCTCTATTTACCGAAGGAAAACTGAATACTTTCACCGTCACCATAAGCCAGGACAGTGTTACACCTTGAGAGATCAAAAGCACATCTCTAGTTGGTGCTTTCCTCAAGCCTTAGGGTGTGGCCACGGAGACAGTTGTAGTCTACAGCACCCTCAGTGATCATAGCTGAAGGAAGGATGGGGTGAACAGGGTTCCTGGCTGTTGTTGAGTTGACTACCTTATCCTGTTAGCAATTCTGACTCTGGCACTCTCTTGAGTTCCACAAATGAAGTGTGTAAGTTAGATCCAATGTGAGGCTCAGAATAAGTTAAGATGTTGAGTGTGAGCTTTGGGAGGGTGGGTGCTTCGCTTTAGCTTTCATCGATTTTCCCTGACATTCCTCACCCCATTTGTGTCTCATTTTCATATTCTCTGAAGGCCACAAAGCGGCAGATTTCAAGAGTAAACAAAACCGTTGATGGTCCTATCTCAGCAGCTGCCAAAGTCTTTCCTTTTTACATCCTATTAATGTGGCCTCTGCCTTTGGTGAAGTGGAGACTGAAAAGAAAAGCAGAATTATCTCTACATATTGAACATTGCATTTTAAAGGGCAGTATAAATCCTTTGGAACCTTCTTCTCGGGGCTTATGGAATCTGCAAGGGACTTGAAGGCTCTAGACCCAGTGTGACTCACGTCTGCCGACTCTGGAGTGGAGGTCGCACTGTGGTTGGGATACTTGTGTGGTGTTTCTGAGGCGATGCTACTTGACCTTCTCAGCTAACAAGCTAATAGAAGTAATAAGTTGCTCATAACTGTGAATGGATGCGATAAACTCAGTTTGCAGATGTTGATTTGTAGATGAACAGTTACATGACTTTGTGTGTTGGGGGAAAGGATTGTATACTGTTTCCTGAGGTTCTCTCCTTAGTGCCTTATTAGAAAACGGGATTCTCTGGGCTTACTATTTGCTTTGGTGCTCATTTAATCTGCTTCTCTTGTTTACACACTCAGTGTTCATCTTGAGGATCATGGTGACTGACTTGCTTTAGCTAACGGGTCACATGACAACCTAGCAGAAAGACTGTAGCAATTGCTAAGGCATTCCTTAGCAAAAGGACACAAGGAGTGAATTCGTACACCAATGGCTTTGGGTTGTTGCAAAACCTCCTTAACTCTGCAGAAACGGAGGTGTGGGTGTGGAAGAGCTTTTGGGGAAGATGATAGTTGTGCTATTATTGCTACTAACAAAGCCAGATAATTAATGTGTTGATTTTATGTCGGCGACCATGATTCCCATACTGTGGGATGAGACTGTTTGTTGAACTGGCCCCTTCCACACCACACTTCCGCAGAGGCTCCTTCAGTAGATCCAGTGGAAGCCACTCAGCACCAACAGAGGGGAACTGTTTTCTATTTTGTAAGTGCTTTGATGGTGTGGTCACCTAATATATGAGTTCTCGTTCAAAACTGTTCATGCTCCAAGCCAAGTTTTTCTGAATGGCAAACTGAGTCCTACATGCGAAAGTGATGAAGGGGAAAAACTTGCCTTAGGAAGGAGTTTCCACCGTGATCTTCTAGCACTGAGACACACATTCCAGGGACCAGACTTTTAGGAGAGCTCAGCTCAGGCACCGAGCCTAAGCTAGGTGTTTAATGGGCAAGGGCATGGTTGTGGTTCGGATTTCAGGGCAGACACAGTGAACATCTCCCTGTTTCTTTTCTAAACTCACCAAGTTCTAGTCTGGAAAAAAAAGAGCCAAAACCATACAAACACATCGCAAATCTAGACTCATCATGGTACAATGGCTCTGTTTTTAAGCGCCCAGAAATGCAGACTGAAGACATGGAAACTGGCAAGGCAGAGCCTCACAGGGCCGTCGAGTGCACTGTGTTTTGAGAGCACGGTCCCTGGGGCATCGCATGCTGGTGTACTCTGGGACTGCGCACCAGAATCCTGATTTGAAGACATGAGAAATACAAGGGCCATGGCAATTTTTTCAATCTGATACCACACACCTAAAGCATGACAAAATTGAAACTGGAAGTAACTCCACTTCATTTATTTTGGTTTGCTCTATTAGCAGTATAACAGAAAAAATTAGCAGGAGAGGTGGGTGTCTGCTGTCAATTGATGGGAATAATTTTTTTGACTGATAGATATTGGTAGCAGTGGTAGGATTATCCATATTATTTCACAATCACAATGCACAGTGTAGAGGTTACTCAGTGAAGGCTAACAATGGCAATTACAGTTCTGAGACTACCGTCACCTCTAGCCAGCATGAATCACGGAAGTAGAAGAGATAGTGAAAGCCTGAAATCAGCGCAGGTCTTGTTAACAACTTGTTCACTGTGTGGGTTGTAGTTCTTTGAAAAATGAAATGTTAGAGACCCTGAACTGCCGTGCTGTCTGAGTCTATTGGACCATGAAAAAGCCCTTGGAACATTTCTGTTCTCTCACTTCCTAATAGAGAAGTGCGATGGTCATTATCGGAGACATTCCTTTGGTGTGAAGTACCTGTATGAGCCAAACTTGCTGCAGTAGTGGCTGAAATGTGGGCACTGCCTAATTCCCTGCGCTTGGTCTTTTCGTCTGCCCCCCAGACATGGGTTAGTATGTCTGGCTTTTGTTTTCTTTTCAAGAGGCGCCGTCAGTCTCAGGTATTTTCCTCCTGTCTCAATAGACACCGGTAGAAGGCCCTATCAAGACAAGGTGGAATTGCTGCTCTTTGTCAGAGTGGACAAGGTGCTTGGCAGTTGTCCAGGGTCGCTATCATTTTGCAAATGGCGTTCTCTCTGGAAAATACAGAATAACTAGATAAATCTAAATTCTGTGTGATTTAAGTCCAATCTGTACATTTTGCTTTCGTTATTGTTTCCCTGTGTAATTGAGTCCCTTCCCTTAAGCTATTAAACAAAAACACCAACAAGGAAAAAAAAAATCCCTCCCCTAAACCACAAAGAATACTTTCCCTAATGAAAGCCCTTGGTTTTCTACACCATTTCCTTTTTAAAAAACGACGTAGTATGATTACATCTGTAATAAATTAAATCAGAGAAGTGATTGCAATTTTACCACATTTTGTTGATTTTCTTTCTTATTTTTCTGAGCCTTTTTCTTTCTCCCATAAAATTATAGTTGTTTACAATACTTCAGTGTTCTTCCAGCTTCCTTTGGCAGATGTTTAAAATAGCATGTAGCAGCACACTCATTCAACATGTTACTATCAAACTTGCCAAAACGTCTAAAAATATCCTTCCATGCAAAGGAAGAAAGCCTCACGAAAAAAGAAAATCTTTAAGAATATGTACCCAAGGGGCGAAAGAATGCTTACTCGTGGGGTCTATGGAACGGAAAGTAGACTTTTACAAATTAGAGTACGTATAGTCTGACACATGCGATTTTACATTTACAGCAAATACCTTTATTGCATTTTCCTTTTAAAAGGCTTATGTCTGAAATGCAAAATCAGTCTAATCAGATGATATTTGGTTTGATGTTTGTTAAAGACACACTGCTACCCAGCCGCTAACTTAGTAAGCCACGTTTTCATTTTATCTGATGTCTTTCTGTTTAAAGTGATGTTTGCTGTTTTTTAAATCCCATTTCTACATGGCAGGACATTCTCACCACACCAGCAACTGCTATCCCCACTGTATGGACATTGTAGAACAGTAGCTACTGCGGTATCTGGCTTCCTTTCATCAAGTCCCCACACAGGATTCAATCTTTAACGTTCTAATGAAGTTGATATTCTTGAACAGATTTAGGAAAACAGTTTGCAGGAAATGAGGCAGTCTCTGTAGTTGAGAAAGCACTAGGAATATTTTTAGACCTTTAGAAACAAGGATTTTGTCTCATAAATCTGGATTGTTAGAAATCCTCCCAGGTTTGGGAGCACCGTGCTGTTTGGTTCTATTCCTAGTGAACAGGTGTGTGTGTGTGTGTGTGTGTGTGTGTGTGTGTGTGTGTGTTGATATTTCTGTAATGGTCTGAATCATGATTGATTGATCTTGTCTGTTCCTCCAGAGCTTCATTTTGCTGGGTGCTTGCTTTTGGTGTGTCGCTGTGGGATTATTGTAGACTGTATGAGGCCTCCCAGCATAGCCTTCTTAGACAGATAGCCATCCTGGGTAACACTTTTGACCTTAGCTAATGACTTGCCTGTGGATCTATGAAACTTTCCTTCTCTAGAGAAATAAGCACTGTGTCTATGGGCTCAGCCTCCAAAGTCACCACCTGAGAGCCCATGAGAGAAGGAACCTTTGCTGTCAAATGTCTTTAAAATAACCAGATATAATAAACCGTTTTTTGTTTGTTTTTGTTTTCTTAAGACAGGGTAGCTCTGACTGTCCTTGAACTCATAGATATCTTACTGACTCTGCCTTTCTAGTGCCAGGATTAAAGAGGTGTGCCACCATGCCTGACACTATAGCAAACATTTTATAAATAGCTTTGGGATTTACAGTTTCTCCAAAGTTCTTTTTCAGTCTTTTTAGCAATGCATTAGTGAATCCAGCCCCCTGCCCCCCAATCATAGAAAACGGAGAACACCATACTCAGTGTGCTGGTGAGACTGGTTCTAGCTACTGTAATCAGAAAGAGGCTAAGTCATCACTAAGCCCCATTGTTTTGTCTGCTACCCCACCGAGCTAGGAGGTTCTGGTTCTAAATAACTTAATTGCTTTGCAAAGCTGGAAAAGTATTCTGGAAAGACAGCTCAGTCCGAGATCAAGAAGAGTAGAGAATGATTGCCTGGCTTTTCTGCTCTGTGCCCTGTGTGTGGTCTAAAGTCCCCAAGGAAGAAGAGTGAAATGGAAAAGCTGATGGGGATCTTCTGTGCTGAGGAGGCATCCCAAGGCTATCTTGCTCTGGGCCAGGTTCCTGGCTGGGATTCCCTTTGTATGTCAGGAGCCTCAGAGACAGCGACTGGTGCCCCTAGGAGCACCAGCGGATCCACTGGGAGACTTGGGCCCACTGGGCAGACTTTCTTGAGTGTAAACATAAACACTTGCTTCAGAAGTTTCTCAGATGTTTTCCAGAGTCATGTGGCTATTAGTGAATTCATCATAGCCTTGCATGATTATTCTCTTAGCTTTTTAAATCTTCTTTCTTTTAGGTAACCATTTAACTCATAGCAGAACCATTAGACAAATGAATGTAGACTGCGATGTCAGTATGAATTCTCGGTGTTATTTTTAAGAACATTAAGTGTGCTTATTAATCTCTTTGAGCCTCAGTTTGCTGACTGTGAAATGGAGATATTCTATCTAGTTTTTCCTTACATCATACCTCTCTCCTGGAGTATTGTCTAAGCTGAGTTCTAAAAGATGAGACAAACAGAAAAGGGTGGAAGGCTGAGACTTTCAAGGCAGAGGAGGGCAATGTTTCTTTGTTTCTTGGGAGACCCCAAAGAAAACTAGAACAGTGGCAGCTCCAGGAGAGGGTGACATAGGAAACATGGCAAGGCCATGGCTGGACCCCAAGGCTTTGACATCTGAGAGTAGTGTGAAGGGTTGTTAGGGTTGTCTTGAAAAGTCTCCCAGTCTACAAGAGAAAAAGTTCTTATAGAAATCCCATTGTTTGCAAACCACCCCCTCTCTTTTTTTTGTCTCTGATTGGGTTTTCCCAGGGACTATTTGATAAATACAATTACATGACCCCCCACTTTTACAACCATGTTTTGGAGTAAGACCAGCTTATCTCAATATACTTTCAGGGACAACAATACTCAACAAGAAACTGAGCCCAAAGGGTTTGGGGATTAAGCTGCCTCCAGTGAAGCTAGACATTAGAGTGCTTTTCAAAATGCTTGTAAGTTACAGTTTTCACTAACAATTTAGAATATAAAGTTACATAAGTGAGTCTAGACTAAGATTATTTATCTGTACAGAGTCAACATTGAACAGATATTCATTGCAAAGGCTACTTATTTGTCTGTTATTTGCCTTTGATCAGTGTGTAGTATTTGCATCCCTCAGATGCCCTCCTTCTAGCCACAGGTAGATTAATGCCTCTTAGTTGGAGTTTATGTACAGTTCTTAGCTTTTTTTAATTTTAAGTGTATTGTGTGGATTAAGTGTATGTAAAGGGTACCGCATGTGTGTAGAAGCCCACAGAGGCCAGAAGACGACTTGGATCCTCTGAAACTAGAGTTATAGGCAGCTTTGAGTCATCGTGTGGGAGCTTGGGATCAAGCCCCATCTTTTATAAGAACAGAAACTGCTTTCTGAACCACTGAGATTTCTCAACAGCCTGCTCAGCAAAGAATGGGCCTTCAGTTAGTGTCTCCACTCTCCGCATTAGGACAGTAAGGCCCTCCAAATCAGGGTCTCTAACTTTGCAGGATTGGTTAGATTCTAGATTTAATTTAGGTTTGTTTTTCATAATCTCGTGTCCATTCTGTGATGTTAGCGCTTGAAATAAACCTTGGTTTTCTTCTTTGAAAACAAGAAGCATAGCTAAAGATCTGTTTGCTTGGAAGGCCATTTGCTCTGGCTCTTTTCTTCATAGGAGAAAAACTACACGTGACTGGAGCCATAAACCATGAATCTGTTCCCTGCTTGTTAGGAAGGACAGGCTTGTTTTGTTAGGGTGCTGTTTTGTGTGTCCCTTGCTTTAATTACTTGTGATTTGCTAGCAAAGATATCTTTGTCTAAAATATCAGTCTTTGTTTGTTTTTACCTCACTTTGGGGGCTATTCTGTCTCATTGAGGATTTGAAATAAAACCCAATGTGCTACAGTGTTTGCTATGTTTTATAAGCTAAGGTCAAATGGGATTGAAATGAAGCACAGATGAGATTCACTAGAGAAAACCTGGGATCTTATGTAAGTTGTTATAAAGAGAAAAAGAGCAGATGAAAATTTCCAGAAAAGATTTTAATTTTATTGCATTTGTCATTTATGTATTGTATTTTAATTTAGGGGATTCTGATGATGAACCAGGTAATCTTACAGTGGCCTCAGGTCAGAATAAATTTGCAAAATGGAGAAGTGAGGGACAAAATGTAAGTACCCCAACTAAGGTGTGTATACAAATCGCCTGGTGAGAATAGAAGTTGACTCCATTTAAGGCAAAGAACTCTACCTGTTCTACCCAAAGAATATCGATTCAGTGGTGTTAGGTTTTTTTTTAAAGGACCAAAAATCACTCCAGGGAGGTGTAAGAAAGTTTTTCTATGTCTGAATAAAAAAAGAATGTTGAGAAGTAAAGAGAACCTCAAGTTCTAAGGAAACCCAAGTCTCCTATGGACAGAAATAGAATTGCTCCCATCATGTTCTGTTGTTCAAGAAAACTGGGCTGGATTTTTGTAACCAAAGTGCAGTTATGAAGGAGGGGGAAATGGTATGTGAGTGATCATTCTGAATCTTCTAGGAAAGGAAGCAATGTCGGTAGTCCTAAATACACAGGGCATTTCTCTGAGAGATTAGAGATTGATTTTCCTTCTGTAAAGAGAGAGAGTTTCCAATCATTCACTTCCTGGCTTCCTCTGTCTTTTCTTACATGGTTCTGGGGACTTTGTCTTCTGTAGCTTTTGCTCAGACAAGGAGTTGGGAAGAGTGTGTGTGCATGTGTATGTGTGTGTGTGTGCGAGTACACATGTGTGTGCACGTGTGGGTGTGTGTTTCTAGCTGCCCACAAATCCTTCAACTTGCATCTGATTTTGCTTGAGCTGATGTATACCTGTGAGGTTTGGAGAGAAGCAACTGTACACACCTTGGTCCATTATTGGATTCCAGGCGGGTGTCTGAAATTCTGTTTTGGGAAATAACACTTTAGTTAGACATTTTGCCTCAGGCCTTGATATATACAATGTATCCTTGTGGGTGCCTATTTGTGACCCATGTCTTGGGATGTGTACCTAGCTGTGTCTAGGATTTAAAGGTTTTGTTCCTCTAAATTGAGAAAAAAGGAACTAATTGCAATCAACCCATTCACGAGAGGGTCATGGGTAAATTAGAAAATACAAATTTAAAAAAGATGAAGAAAGGATTGGGCTTCTCCTAAATTCTATGCCTCCTTGCAATACCACACCTGTCTCTGTGGCTTTTGCTTAATGCTGATACTGAAATATATGCAGTTGTTAGAGGGAACTGTACTTGAATGGTGATAATCAAGTCAGTTTCCAGACATTTGCTGAATTTCGGTGTGTCATTTATTTGGGAATGAGCATATAGAACTAATTGGAAAGTCCTTACGAGCAAGGTAATAGAACTCTAGTCAAATATATATTACTGCATTCTAAGTTGTACGTTCACTGTGTTCTTTCAGAAAGTTTCTTCTTGAATGCCTATATTTCAAGAGTAATTATCTAATACATAGTCACAGTCTGTCCTTTAAAAATACATACGTAGTTGTGGATGTCTGCATCTGGTTCCATCAACTCGCTTATTGGAGTTCATTCCTTGTGGTGGCATGCCATGCTCAGCCTTAATGCAGGGAGAGGGCCTTGGTCCTGCCCCAACTTAATGTGCCAGACTTTGTTGACTCCTCATGGGAGCCTTTACTCCTTGGGAGGAGTGGATGGGAGGTGTGCTGGGTGGGAAGGCAAGGGGGTTGGGGGGGGAAAGTGGTTAGAATGTAAAATGAAATTAAATTTAAAAAAAAATGCACGCATAGCTGAACATACAGCTTCACCAGCATGCATTACCAAGTCTTTTTCCACCTTCGCCACGAACCTCTTTAGTCAACTGCAATCTTCTTCACTGTCGTAGAACATTTTCTTCATCCATCTGTTTCAGTCTTTCCGGTTCTCGTTGTTTGTTTTTCTCTGTAGAGGTACGGTTAACCTCTATACCCATCCTGCATCTATCCAGACGCCTTTTTCTTGTCTTTATCCACCCGGCTGCAGCGCTGCCATTATTTTCAGCTCTGCGCAACTCCCATCTCTCCTGCCCGATCTTCTGAGTTCCTCCCAGGTGGCATGAATCACTTCCTGCCCAGGCTTTGTACCCGTTATGTGCAGTTCATTCTGCCTTATCTTGTAATTACGGTGTAAGTGCTGTCTTTACCTCTGGAGTGTGAGTTCCTGGATGGTAAGAACTCTGTCATACCAAACTCTCTCCGTAGTGGTGGTCAGACATACCTCATCCAAACACAGTTTTCTATTAATGACTAGTGTGCTCATAGACTCAGTACTAGTTCAATTTTAAGGACAGTGCTCCATAAACTGGAAAATCTTGGGCAAGACGGAAATCACTGGTTTAGCCTAATTTTTCTTAATATTAAAATAGCAAAATATCATTGATACATTTTCACTTGATATGTAGCTATTAAGTAAATGTGTAGAACCTTATGGCCTTCCTTCTTCCCCAGTTCAATCCTAATGGCTATTCACCTCATTCATACTTTGCTTGGTTGTGTTACAGGCTTCCTTTTTCTCAAGCAGAGTAACTTCTTAGGGAAGAGGTAGCATTTGCATGGTTGCAGAAGGAACCTTGTTACATTGTCTTATGTGTTTGACTTGGAACTGAGAGATTACTGTTTTAAGCAGTTCAGAAAAGGACCCATTTTTCTTTTGACCAACTTTGGTTTCTTAATGTTGGGTTAATGAGGAATAGCCTTTGTTATTGATTTCAAATTTAGTACTGTCTGGTCCTTACATTTACATTTGAGACCAGCAAGTCATTTTGGTGTTAAATACTCCTCAGGAAATATATTCACTCTGGTCTCACTTTACTAGGGGAGGTTGTAAGTGGTGGGGGAATAAAATATTGATTGGTTCTAATTAAAAAGTTGCCTTCTATCAACACTTTATTCCTCTGCTGGCTTTCTTCTTGTCTAGTTCCTTTTTCAAAAGCTGTTGATACGCCACCATCTTCTGTGTTTATTTTATTGCCTGTAGACATTTGAATGGAAGATTTTAATTCAGTCCTAACTCACTGCAGCAAAAACGAGCCCCATTGACCTTGTCCTTTGTCTTCCGTAGCTCATTCAGTTTTCTCAGTTAGAGTAAAGGGGATTCTGAGATTCAGCTCTATCATTCTTGATGCATACTTCTGCTACGGATACCCTTTCTGTTGCTGTGTGAAAACACCGGCTGTCACCAATTTTAGTAGGGAAGGGTTCATTTCAACTGGCTTTTTGTAGCTCATCCATGAGGGAAGGCACAGTGGGAACCTGGAAGCAGGAACTGATACAGAAACCGTGGAGGAATGTGCTTACTCACTTGGTCCCTAGTTTCTATTTATTTAGCTTTATTATACAGCTCAGGAACCCCTGCCTAGTGATGGTCAACTGGGCCTTCCTACAGCAATTACCAATCAAGAAAAAAATGCCTCAAATATATCCCCACAGTATAATATGGTCCAAGAAATCCCTCAGTTGAGACTCTATGAGACAACTCTTGGCTCTGTCTAGCTGAAGCTAAGTAGAATACTCATGGAGGATTCTAAGATGTCTCTATATTAGTTTTAAGAAAATAGTTTTACAGTAGACTTTACTTAAAGTTTTATAAGAGCTTCTGTGCATACTAAATGGAAAGAAAAAATTGGCAAATATGTTTAATTCCTTTCTTACCTGTATTTTCTTTAACTACATTAATATAATTGATCATGCAGTGATCAATTTTTTGAAAATTTTCTCTTGTGATTTTACTTTGTAGAGTTTCACTAACTATTCAAGAGAGACTTGCTTGGACCTCAAAGCTGGAGTGATTAAAAACAAGAACTGTGGGAGCATTTTGTTGTTGCTGTTCTTTTACTGGAAAACACGTTGATTTATTTACCAGTGGAAATTCAATGAGATGCTAACAATGAAGCAGGCAGGAATGGAGCCACTGATGCAATGAAGTAAAAGAATTTCTGACTAAGTCAGTGTATGATATCATGTTTATTATTTGTGTGTGTGTGTGTGGGGGGGTGCGGGCTATGTGTGTACCAAGGTCAAAGGACAACTTGTGGGAGTCAGCCATTCTTGCCTTTTATCATCTGGGGATAACACGTCATCATGCGTGGTGTTAAGTACCCTACCTGTTGAACAATCTCATCCATTCAAGGAATATCATATTTTAGATGGATTTAAACTGGACATTAGAAACATGGCAAAGTACAGGATACCACATGAAATGGAACAGTGCTGGAGAGAAAATTCATTCCTAAATTATCAAACCTCAAGATATCTCAGGCCTTGGGATCTCCCTTGAGGCACATTTTTTATTACTAGTTAAGTGACAGAAAGAACATTTATTATATATCAAGGCTGGCATTCTCTGAGTTTATAACTCCTAATATTTTATATGGTTTATGAAAATTGATTGTGCCTCTCTGCTAGAGGATGTAGAATTGAAGATTTTAATTGAAATACTGCTTACAGTGATATTTAGTTTTTATCATCTCTTCCTGGAAGTGTTACTGGTATTTAAACTTTTCCTTTCTTTTTTTCTAGTCACTGACCATGCTATCTTACATTGCCAGAAAATAAGTTTAGCCAATGTTCTGAACTTGAATTCTACACAAGTCCATTTTAGCTATTCCTTAAGAAAGACTCTTCTTGTTTTAGAAGACACTATCATGATATTATGAGGTTGAGGCTGCTTCATAGTATGTATCAAATATAAAGGATATTTGGAGAAATAATTTGTATGATTCCTGTGTAGATGTTAGGGTGTACATAGGACTTTATCATACCGCTAGTTGGTTGACTGATGAAATCATGGTGCCCATCAATGGAACATGGCTCTTTGCCTGTTTTGTAGTAAAAGACAATCCATACACATTGCTTAACACATTGGTGTTTCAGGAAATGGATTTGTTGTATAAATTTTCTTGAAAATGACATATGCCTAATAAAACTAAATAAATACAGGTAGTTCTGGAAGAGAGGACACTCAACAGTGCTCAGCACATCTTCATCAGTGCTGCTCTTCTTTCAGAAATTGGAGGTAAACTTTCCTGATCAATTTTTCCCCCACACATGGTGCAATTCAAAACAAGACAATGCGCCATTAATGTGATTGTAGTCTTAGGGATGTAGCTGACTTTAGAGGACGTGTGATCACCTCAAAATGTGCAACTCTGTGATTCCTCTTTTCATTCATTTATATTCTCAGTTATTTGACAAATATCGATTGTTTATTTATAATCTACCCCAGTACTGAAGAAGGAATCCACACAGAAGACAAGAGCTTTTGTTTTGTTTTTCTTTCTTAAGGAAACTTTGAGCTAGAGCACTACTAGTATCATCCATGGAACAGCTTTGTATTTGAATACTTAGGAGTGAGGAATCTTATTTTGGTCAATGGCCAGCTATACCATCTGTGGTTAACTATTGATTCCCTCGCCTCCAGTGTTAATACAAAATGATTCTCTTGGAAACTTCTTAAATTTTGGAGTGAAAATGGACAGGAAAAAAAAGCGCTGTTTATTTATTTTTATTTGTAATTGTTCTGTAGATTAGTAGTTTCAAACTTTTAAAAACTTTTTAATATTTTTGAAATTAAAATATGGTTATATTAGTTTCCTCTTTCACTTCCCTTCTCCAACCCTTCCCATGCTCTCTGTTGATGTTGTTATCTCCATTTCTTTCATTATCACACACACACAAACATGCACATACACACACACTCTATGCACGTTCATATATATATATATATATATATATATATATATATATATATATATCCCTTTCAGTCCATATAAAGTATGTTTATATCTCAGGGCTGAGAAGCTATACCTACCAGATCTCAAGAACATAGTTGCCTAGACAAAATCTGAATAGAGAAAATACTAATAGACATGCTAATGTGGAAGGGAGAATCTCATGGGGCCTCAACCCTAGAGGAACTACAAGCAACTAAGGAATGCTGAGAGTGGAAGAAACAGCCCCTCCCATTGGTTATCCAAATGTTAACGTGCAAGCAAGACATTGAGGGTTGTCATCATACCACTTTACCTTCAAGGACATATTAAGACTATTCCAGACTCATGGAAATTTTTACATGTTCTATGGACAACACTGAATGCCAAGGTTTTAGGTATCTTAAAACAAAAATCGTGGTTTATCCCAGAACGCTCTATCTTTATTCTGTATCTTATAACCTCCAGTCTAACTTTTCCTTATTTCCTATCCTGTGGCTTTCATTCTGTGGCTCTGCCCCTCTCTGGAGACATACAATTAACAAGCTTGAAGACAGAGAGAGAGATTTACACTTTATACCCTTGTTTTTCTAGCCTGAGAATTAGAACACCTAGCTTAAATTTGGGTTGAAGTTGCTTACCTGTTTAGAAACATCTCAGTATATCAATATTATTATAGAGAGTGTTTCTTAGAATAAAATACAGTAACCCATGCTTGGTCTGAGAACCCCAAAGTATCTTCAGTTGGCATTAGAATTTAGTATTTGTATGAGGCCTTTAGGAGATCACTTTATTCCTCTGCATAGTAATATTTGGTTAGCTGTCCTCAGAACTGCTGCTTAGAATGTGGTTTGAGACGAGAACTTTATAATTTCACAGTAGGGCTTTTATTATTTTTTAATGTTAGCCTAACTCTTTGGATTTTCATAAGAGGTTTTCGCAGGCTTTCTAAATTAGGTCTCCAGTTGGTCTAGACCTCATCTGAATTGATTTCGGCATATTCCCAGGTAGGATTCACAGCGTGGGAGCTATGTGCTCGAAGGCCTTGCTGTGTTTAGTTTTTCAAGGGTTCTGAGTATAGTGTTGTTCACAAGTGTACTTTACAGTCAGCAAATTAATGTAACGAAAAGATACACGTTCTGCTAATTCCCAAATAGTAGCTTTCTTTGTCTTCCTTGGAGTTCTGCAAGCCCCTGTTCATCACACAGACCTGCTTCCCAGAGAAGTTCCTCTCTTTCTCCAAGTTACTCTTTGAATCATTTTCTCTAGTACTTCCCTTTTCAAGTGAGTTATTTCTCAGAGGTTTTTGAGCTTGTTGACAGTAGTCCACGAAACCCGGTTGTCTTTTTGAATATTAATGTTGCTGAGTAGTAAGTCTTGACAAAGATATTCTCTGCTTCCGTGTGTCCCCCTTCTCTCTTATCAACTATGGTTTCCCCCCTGGTGATGGCTCACTTGCTTTCTATTTCTGATTCACATCATGTCTAAGTTTCTCTTTCATGTCAGACTATATCCCACCTCAGTTTGAAATTATGATCTCCCTCCAGCTCCCAATCTGCTTTGTGTTTTCTTACTGTCACTTAATGAGTGACTCTAGCAAACATGTCAGTTTTCTGTCACCAACCTCTTTTGTCTGCCAAGTTGAAAGTTCCCGTTTCCCTGATCCCTGTCTTTTATTTCCCCACTTACATACATGGGTCTTGTCTCCTCACTGTTTTACTCACATTCATTCACCAGGCCCTAATTCAGTTCTTTCCAGGAACTGCAAGGGGTAGTAGCTTGATTCAAGTAAAGTTGTTATGTCACGTAGTTGACATCCTTGGCTCAATATTGTTAAACTTCATTTTATATTTTTCTGAGAATCACATACACAAGTACTCTATTTACATCATTTCTACCTGCTTTCCTCCCTTCATCCACCTTCTCCCTTCTCCCCTGCCTCCCTTTCAGATTTATGACTTTTTAATTGAGATTCTATCTGTCTGTCTGTCTATGTATCTATCTATCTATTATCTATCAATTTATCAATCATTTTCTTTCTCTCATACACCCACCCACCCACCCACCATCACCACCACCATCACCACCTACTGGGGCCACTTAGTGTTGCTCCTATGTGTCTAGGAATGACTATTCTGGGGTTCGATAACCGTTAAGGGAGCTTGTTCCTTGAAAAGACTCTCTCTTTCTTAGCAGCCTACAGTTCTTTATCTATGGATTTAAATGAGATTTTCTCCACCCAGGATGGAGTGTCAGCTCATGTTGTCATTGCATAGGTCCTTTTTAGATGATCATAGTATTAAGATTGAGTGGGTGCATCTCTCAGTCATATATACAAGATTCTGTTTCACAGCAGAAATCCTGGTCCACTGATTTATCATCTTTCTCCCCACTCTTCTGTGATAGTTCCTGAGGTTTAGGTATATTGGTTAGGTTGTAGATATACCAGTTTGGAATGCACCCTCTACTAGTCACTTGCTTTCCGTATTTGACCAGTTGTGGGTTTCTGTGATGGTCTCCCTTATGCTACAATAAGAAGCTTCTTTAATGAGGGATGGGAGTTCTGCTGAGCTGGGGATATGTGGATGGGTACTTAGATGGGAATTATACTGGTCTGGAAAAGTGGCCTTGATAGGCTCTCTTCTCGGGTCCCCATCTTCCCAGTCAGGAGTGCCTGTCTGGCTAGGTTTTCAATACAAGGGCATGGATTCCCTCCTATCGAGTAACCCAAAATGCTGAAACAGTTAGAAGAAAATGCATGTTGTTCCTTACAGGGGTAAGGAAGGGGTTTCTGAATAGGACTCCATTCGCTGAGGACGACAGATCATTAGTTCACAAATGGGGGCTCCTAAAACTAAGGAACTTCTCCACAGCAATGGGAATAATCAATTGAGTGATGAGGAGGCCCATAGAGTGGGAGAGAATCTGCAGCAGCTACACATCTGATAGAGGACTACATCTAGAATATACTAAGAACTCAAAAAACAAGAGTTACAAAAATATAAAAATGGGCTGTGAATCTGAACAGAGTTCTCAAAAGAAAATATTAAAATGTCTATGAAATGTCTTTAAAAGTATTCAATATATTTAGCAATTTGGGAAATGCAGATTCAAACTTCTTTGAGATTTCATCTTATCCCAGCCAGGAGGGTGAAGATCAAGAACACAGGGGACAACAAATGCCAGAGAGGATTTGGGGAAAGGGGATCCTTGTTTATCATTTGTGGTATTGCAAACTGGTGCAGCCGCTATGGAAATCAATGTGGGGACTTCTCAAAAAGCTAAACTTTAGAATTATCCTGTGACCCGCTTCTCCTGTTTTCTCATCTTCCTCGCCATACTTAAGGGGCTTGTTATGACATAGAGTATTATGAAGTCTTGAACTTGGTGTGTCTCCTCTCTCAACTATCTGATCATAATTTAAAGAAAAACCTATTTGATATCATATTACTTTCCTATAAAAATGGTGGCAGAGATCCCTGGCTCCTTACAGTGGCTTTAAACTGACTAGGATTCCCTGACCTTTTGTCTCAGCCAATCTCTTTTTCTTTTCTCTTGGGTATTAAACTATAGCCCCTACACTGCCAGGGTGGCATTTGATCTAGGCCAGGGAAAAGGATGAGAAGAATTTCAATAAAGCAGAAAACATGGCCAGAAAAACACACGAACACATAAACAGTCGGTGAAGAAACTGTGGCTGCATATTTTAGCAATTCCCCAGACTCAGAAATGCATGACATAACAGATAAGAGGACTTTTCCTCGTCTCCCCTCTTTGGTAGTTCCCATTAGTTTTCAGGCAAAGCAGCTGCTTCCGATGTGGTCTAATTTGGGAAAACAGAACTCGATAGATTGGAGAGCCTTTCATGAATTAGCGTGTCGGAAGATGTGAATCAGCTTTTGGCAAGTTCTGCCTTGAGATACCTGGATTATCATGGGGCCCCTTCTTCATTTAGAGTAAGTTTAAATTTCAAAACGAGAACTTTAGAGCATGATATTTAAATAGAAGAAATTCTTTTGACAGCCCAGACACTCTGGATGATGGGCTTAATCAGAAATGGTATTATCTTACCATTTGTTCCTGGGTTGAATTTTGAGCTATCATCTAGTCTAATTGTAGCTTGCACCCGATACTGCTGGTTTAGAAACTTTCACAGGAATTATATATTCAAAAAAATGGGGTTTTACTGAATAATTCAAAAGATAATGCCTAAGTGTGAAATAAAGGTTTGAAAGTGACTTTAAGTGGAATTAATGTGGCACCGATCAAAGTTTTTGCTATTTTTGATTTTATTAAACTAGTTCAACACTAAAGACTGGAAATGGTTCATTTCCTTTTAAAATCTAGAATGGAATAAATGGGGGTGCTCATTTTGAAAAGCTATTGTTACGGTTTGTGCAAGGAGTCTCGAACAGTCCCAGAAGATTTCTTAGTCCTGCTTTCCCTAGGTCTCAGGGGGAGGTTTTGAATGCATGTAGTTCTCAAATCTTTCCCTATGCACGAGCCACTCAACTACAGTTCATTGTAAGATTCTCTCCAACATTACTATCAAGAAATACGTGGCAAAATTTGTTAACGTTTGTGTTTCCTAAGACATCCATGAAAGTTTTGGTTTATTTTATTTTCATTCCTTTCCACGTGTTTCATATTTTACAACAATGAGCATCTCTTTCAAAGTATTTTCAAAGTTAAAGAGTTAACTTTAAGATTCTTCAGTATGACATCATATGGAGACTTGGTTTAATGGTTTTTATTTTACTTTTGTATGCCTTTACTTCCGCTTCATATTCTACTTGTCATTGTATCACAGCTCTGTGATTATAAGTTGTGCATCTTCCTGAAGGCTGACATATTTGGGGCATGATTCCCATCCAGTTTCGACCTGTAACTTGTTCAGCATCTGATATCTGGAATACCACTGTGCTTTCATAGATAATCAAAAAAACCAGAAGCAAAAGAACACCCTCCTTTAATATACAACAGTTTCTGTGGTCTACACAATTATTAAATAAAATGCATTATGAATTCCAGTGTCTCCATATAGCGATTCACTTATGATAGGTGCTATCCCAGTATGTTGATTTGGATTACTTTGCCTTTGTTTTCATGAACATAATTTTGCACATGCCCAATTACATAAAATAATAAAGAACAGCTATAATTATACTTTGATGTTTTTACTTTCAAACTGATTACTGTACTTATTAATAATAAGTTCTCAAGTTCATTGAAAAATTAAAATAAGGGGGCTGGAGAGATGGCTCAGTGGTTAAGAGCTTTGCCTGCTCTTCCAAAGGTCCTGAGTTCAATTCCCAGCAACCACATGGTGGCTCATAACCATCTGTAATGGCCTGCAGGCATACATGCAGGCAGAACACTGAATACATAATAAATAAATAAATCACCTTAAGAAATAATAAAATTAAATTAAAAAAATTAAAATAAGACATAAAATCTATTTTTTAAAAAAAATAATCAGTGATTACTTAAGCAAACCTGACATTCTTAATTAGCATATAAATGAATCATTGTACCTCTTCTAACCCAAAAGAATATATCTTTGGATGCCCAATCCTCTGGCTGGATAGTTGGATACAACCTTGGTCCATTGGAACCTTCAAATTCTGAGCTTCTGTGTAGTCCTTGATTGGTCTCACACATGTCACATCTGCTCTGTGAAATCGCTGGGGGGCTAACTAGGAGATGCCATCCCAGCTCTTCCTTCGAGAAGTCACTATAAATTATTAAGCAGCTCCTTCACTGTGATCCCATAGGCAGACCTGCCAGGGCATGCCAGGATTCCCTAATAATAATGAGAACTGACTAGTATCCTAGGATTTGAAGCGCAGCAGTAAGTACATGGAGGACAGGGACATAGTGAACATTTCCCTGTATTCTCCCATGGCTGCAGCGTAGATCCTGCTGCAGTTGTCTGTTTTTATATTCCTGCCCTTATTTATGTTGTTGTTTATAGTGATGTTCATATTCAGACTAAGGAAGCACAGATTGGATTACTGTAACTGTTTGAAAGGCAGAGTCCTCAATGATCACTTATTCTCAATATTTTGACCAGTTATGAAACTCTTTAAGTGTGCTCAGTGCATGAAAGAGACCGCTCAGTAAAGCTGGGACTAGCATTGATCTGTGGGTATAAACATAAATATTTAGAAGAAAGTTTGATAATACATCCTTTTAACGAAACAGTAGTAATAGGTTCACACCGAGGGCCTATGACCTCCTCACTATGGGCTTTTGAGCAGATTTGGGGTGAGTCTCAAGCTAAATTAGAAAGTCATTTGTTACCCCCTTAAAAGTAATGACATTATTGTACCAATGTGCCATATCTTGCCTGGTAGGTCACTATTACACCATATAGGGTCTACTTTGGGATGGGACCACTCTGACCTTACTCCACAGGGGCCTGGTTAACACTGTCTGGCACTGTTAAAGCCAGCAAAGAAAAAGGAAACTGGCAACTTAATTCCAACTTTATTTCTTCATCTCGTGCAACTAAATTGTGTACTGTCTTCAACAGTAAGGTATCACTGTAGAGGTCTGGTGGCAAGCATTATGAATGCCAATAGCCTGTATTATTTTGGTGGTGGTGGGGATCCCTGGTATCTCCCTGACCAACAACTTATAGGGAAATATTCTGCACCCAGAACAAGAATTTTATTTAATAATTTATGGCTTCAGGTAAAAACGTTATCATCATTCATATTTTTTCTATCTATCTATCTATCTATCTATCTATCTATCTATCTATCTATCTATCTATCTATCTATCTATCTATCTATCTATCCATTTGTATTTCAAGACAGGGTTTCTCTGAGTAGCTTTGGAGCCTGTCCTGGTACTCTCTCTGTTGACCAGGCAGGCCTCGAACTCACAGAGATCCGACTGCCTCTGCCTCACAAGTGCTGAGATTAAAGGTGGACACCACCACCACCCAACTTCATTTTATATTTTGTTAGCTAATAATAATAGGTTTTGATATGGCTTTCTTATAACCGTGGCACTGGTAAATCTTTTCCTCCTCTTTTTTTCCCCTCCAAATCTCTTGACTCGTTCCTGTTCAAACCTTTCCAACTTCAAAATTCCCCAGTTTATTTTCATATCATGCATATTCAACTATCCCTTCCCTGTTGGGGGAGGGGTTGATGGGGCCAGTATCTCTCTGAGAAGCTTATGGTCATTCATAGTTGTTGGAAAGGGGGAGTCCTTTCTTCTGTGGTGTAGTTGCAGGTTTACTGCCCAGACTGTAGTGAACAAGCCCTGCCCATGCTCATCTAAGTAACCTTCTTCAGAGTCTGTGGGTCCTACACTCAAGAAGAGAGGACAGCAGAAGACTGTTTTGGGGGAAGAAGATGGTTAGTAGCAATGGGAACAGGGTAAAAATGGGTGTAATAAAAATAAATGGGACCTCCTGAAACTGAAAAACCTCTGTAAAGCAAAGGACATGGTCAACAAGACAAAACAGCAGCCTACAGAATGGGAAAAGATCTTCACCAACCCCACTTCAGACAGAGGACTGATCTCCAAAATACATAAAAAAAAACCCTCAAGAAATTGGTCATCAAAAGAACAAATAATCCAATAAAAAAAATGGAGTACAGACCTAAACAGAGAACTCTCAACAGAGGAATCTAAAATGGCTGAAAGACACTTAAGGAAATGCTCAAAATTCTTAGCCATCAGAGAAATGCAAATCAAAAATAACTCTAAAATTCTATCTTACACCTGTAATAATGGGCAAGATCAAAAACCCTGATGACAACTTATGCTGGAGAGGTTGTGGGGTAAAAGGAACACTCGTACATTGCTGGCTGGAGTGTAAGCTGGTATAGCCTTTTTGGATATCAGTATGGTGGTTTTTCAGAAAATTAGGAAACAATCTTCCTCAAGACCCAGCAATACCACTTTTGGGTATATACCCAAAGGATGCTCAATCAAACCATAAGGACATGTGCTCAACTATGTTCATAGCAGCATTTTTTGTCATAGCCAGAACCTGGAAACAACCTAAATGCCCCTCAACTAAAGAATGGATAAGGAAATGAAGTACATTTATAAAATGGAGTATTACACAGCAGAAAAAAATGACATCTTGAAATTTGGAGGCAAATGGATCGATCTAGAAAACATCATTTTAAGTGGGGTAACCCAGACTCACAAACACAAATATCATATGTACTCATTCATAAGTGGTTTTTTAGACATAAAGCAAAGAAAGCCAGCCTACAATTCACAATCCCAGAGAACCTAGACAACAATGAGGACCCTAAGAGAGACATACTTGGATCTAATCTACATGGGAGTAAAAAAAGCCAAGATCTCTTGAGTAATTTGGGAGCATGGGGACCATAGGAGAAGGTTAAAGGGGAGGGGAGAAAGAGGGAGGGGAGCATAGAAAAATGTATAGCTCAATAAAATCAATAAAATATAGCTTGAAAATAATACAAATATGAAACTGTCAAAGAATCAGTAATAATAATAATAATAATACTGATACAGTTTCTCTGAGGTGTTGACGAAATCTATATATATGAATTAGGAAGACAGGATTTTCAAGTGTCAAGACCTAACTTCTAAAAGTTTTGTTTTAACTTTATATGTGAGTATGTGTGCATGAGTGTATACGGGCATGTATGCATGCATGCGTGTGTGTGTGTGTGTGTGTGTGTGTGTGTGTGTGTGTGTGAATTTGAGGGCAGTTGCTCAAGGAGGCCACAGGTGTCAATGCCCTTGGAGCTGAGGTAATAGGTGGTTGCGAGCTGCACAACATTGGTGCCTGAACTGAACTCCTGGACTTGAGCAAGAGCAGTACATGCTGTTAATCACTGAGCCATCTCTCTATCCCCAAGCAAAACATTTTATATAATAGCTAATTATCTTGATTTATAAATTTCAGCTTAGACATGCTATGTGGGCCTCCATTTTCTTTCGATCCTACAAATAGAGATAAGCATATATAATAACCAACTTAAAAGCACATTTTATGGTACAAAGCATGTGTGCATGTTTGTTAGTGTTACTTAATTTATAAACATTATACATAAATACATGATAAATTATTATTGCTGTCAAAGTATAAAAATAACACTCTAACTGGAGGACTTCCATGGTCATGAGGTACTTGATATTTTGCATGGACCTTAGTACATCATGCCCAGGCCATTGCAAGTACTCATTTGCTACAACTACACAACACCATTTCACATGCTTTCCCCGTAACTAGCCTATTTAATCAATCTCTCTCTCTCTCTCTCTCTCTCTCTCTCTCTCTCTCTCTCTCTCTCTCTCCCTACCTATGCACCTGTCTGTCTACCTTCTATCTTTCCCTCCCTCCCTCCCTCCCTCCCTCCGTCCCTCCCTCCCTCCCTCCCTCCCTCCCTCCCTGTCATCTATCTTTAACTCATTACAGCTCTGAATCATCAATCTGCAGCTTCTTAGCACAGATGAGGACAAAGGGAAAGGAAGCGGATCAGCCAACAGACTAGTGACAGAGTTAGGAATTGAGGCAAGCATGGGTAGCACTTGAGACCAACTTTTATTGTTTCTGTCTTCCTGGGGAACACTGGGTAACTTACCAGAAGGGATAGGGACTGACTGTGCTCTGCCCACTTCCAAGGCAGGGGGCTGTCACTCACAGGACCTCCTTCCAGTGGAACTTCTGAAGAGCAGTAGAGGGCAGTGGCTCTGGGAAACAACCCTTCTCAGAAGACACTCAGTGTAGTCTAGGAGATGTGGTTTTTTTCTTTTTTTTTTCTCCTTAAAAATCCTCACATATGTACTGGAACTCTTGGGTGAGAATTATTTGCTATAAAGAGGAGTCACCACATTTGGAATCTCCTCGACACTTCTGCAACTGAATAAGCAAATTGACATCTGTTCTATCATTCTTTCCTTCTGTTTCAATGAAGTTGTTTTCTTCTAGCAGAGAGACTACTCTCCTGGGTGCTGTTCCCTCCACTCTCACTTCCACAAACGTGTGTTACCTTTAATCCCTTTCTCTTGAGTTCTATAAAACCCAAAGCAACCTTCCCATAATCTTTTCTCTTTGTTCATTTTGTTTGGTGCAGGGGAGTAGAAGCCACCCTCCTTGTTGATATTTGACCTCTTAGGACCTCTCCCACAGTTACTGTCAATGTTTCTTCATTCTCCACTCTTTTTGACTATGGCCTCTATAATCAGCATTGACAAACTCCTCTTGCCTCCGCTGCTAGTGACTTCCAATATTTTGAGCCTAATGGAAAGTTACCAGTGCACATCCCATGACCCCACAGGTGGCATTTGCCACTGTTGGTTAGTCCTTCCCTTGAAAATATTCTTTACCCCTGTCCGAATACTCCTCGTTGTCCTTAGTCAGCTCACCCTCTCTTCTTCCGTATCTGTGCATTCACAAGGCCCTGCTCTGGGTACTTAGCACTCAGCTTATAGTCCTCGCCCGCCACGCTCCACGGTACTGCTGTCCTCTATCAAGACCTCTCCTCTGTGCTCTCACCTCTGTGTTCATTTCCACTTTCTCCTTCTACCTGCAAATACCCCACGCTGGACAGCTAGATATGATGAACTCGGTTTCTCATCTACTGTTTCCCTTTTCTCAGAGTTCCATCCCCATCTTTCCTGGATAAGTTAGTAACCCTGAAGGTGAAGGGGTCACTGCCAAGAATAAACTCATAGACTTCTTTCAGACTGCCTTTCACCGCTGTGGTGTATTAGCATGTTGGCCAACATGCCAAGAGCAGCCATTCAGATTAGCACATAGCTCTGCTTTGAAACTGTCACAGATCCCTAACGATTCACAGACGTGTTCCACACTGCCAGACTCCTTGGGTCAGTGCTGTTCAGTGTGGGGGATGGGGGGCTCTTGTTTGGCACAGGGAGGCATACATTTTTGCTTTCTTTGCTGCCATTCAGGGAGGCTTATGCCATTTGGAGTGAAATAGACCAGCCAGAGGTTTACCCTATGAAGGGAACTCTGACTGTGCCCTGGTTATACACTTCCACTTCCTATTTTTGCTGCCCTCCCACACATCTTTTGTCTCTGCCCACATGAAGTTATTAAAGAAGTCAAGACAATGCTACATCCTAAACTACTTTCTATCTCTATGTCTTGGGCACATCAGTGTCTACTCTCCATCAGTCTGCATGTGCTAAATGCTGCCACTTCCTTACTTGCCCCTTTGTCCATCCTCCCATCTGTGCTCTCTCTAGGATTCTCTATGGTGTTTTTTAAAATAACAGGGCAGGTTGGATATTTTTATTCTGAAACTTTTCTGTTACCGTTCACTACGTTGCACAAAAATAAGAATCTGTAATATAGTCTTTATTTAGAAAAGTTTTTAAAACCCCAATTTAATATATATATATAATATTAATATAATGCATGTCTTTTCTATCTTAATAATCATATATTTTACTATTTAAAATAAATAATTCAAGCATATTGTATAAATACAAGTAATAATGCTACCGTAGTGTCTTAGTTACTTTTCTATTGGTGTGAGAAAGCACCATGCTCAAGTCAACTTATAAAATAAATAATTTAATTGGTCTATGTTTTCAGAGGGTGATGGTGGAGCAATGGCTTGGTGGCAGGAACAGCTGAGAGCTCAGCATCATGATCTATGAGCAGTAGGCAAAGAAAGCTAATTCAAAGTGTTGCAAGGCTTTTGAAGCCACAAAGCCAGCCCCTGGTGACATACTTCCTCTAGCAAGGCCATACCTCTTGATCCTCCACAGACATTGAACTGGAGATCAAGCATTCGATGGCTATTCTCATTCAAACCACCACAACACAAGGAGCATAATTTACTCATAGCCAACCTCTTTTGGTCAATTATTGGCCTTAGATTAGCAATAGTAAGGGAGGGAAAATTACCACCACTTGGTTAAATTACCTGCTTTGTCTGAGGGATCCTTATATTCCGTTGTGTTTTTGAACACACGAGTGATTGGTAAGAAAAGGGAAGCTGGTAGGAAGCTGTTAGCTTTGGGCAGATGGTGAATAAAGTCAAGGACTATGTTGTCCTATTTGGGATTTCATGACTCTGCATCTCGAGTCCTAGAGGTCTGGCAAGACCAATAGAGAGGTGGCCAGCCTGGATGCAGATGAACCTCTTCTCTGTTGTGCGTCTGATGGGCTAATGCAATAAGAACATGTTGCTCTAGCTCGCAGATTTGTGCTCCTGGTTCTTTCTCCTCTTCCGCCCTGCATATCCCTGGAGACCCTTGGTTTGGTGCCACCGCTTGTTCTTTGTCACCTTGGGTCACTGTTCTCTCTCAGTCTCTAAACTCCAGCTGCAGTTTGAACGTTTAGACTCAACAGAGCCCTTTCTGCCGTGGAAACTTTTCTTTTCTCTTTGGTCTTCTGTGGAATACCCTTTTCCAGCACTCATATCTCCCATTCATCCATGTTCTTCTGGACTGGTCACTACTTATTCTTCTGGACTTATCAGCTTTTATGTTTTAGAAGTAGCCATTTTCCTTCTTAGAGAAGAGGTAAGTCCCAACATTCTTTCAGAACCCCTCTTGTTTTTTTTGTTTTTTTTTTTTTTTTTTTTGAGACAAGGTTTCCCTGTGTAACAACCTTAGCTGCCCTCTTGTAGAACAGGCTGGCCTTGAACTCACAGAGATCTGCCTGTCTCTGCCTCCCGAGTGCTGAGATTAAAGGTGTGAGGCAACACTGCCCAGCATCCTTCTTGTAGTCACCATTTGTTAATTGTAGAATTATTACTTTCTATCCTTTCCCCTAGAAGGGCAATTTTAGCAGGCCACTGTCCAAATCTCTCATATTGACATTTGTATACCTTGGCACAAGATCAAGGGAAGAATACTGGGGGAAGGAAAAGCTCTGTTTAAGAGTGGAAGGAACGGGACCAGGCATGCTCAGAACATGGCTTTGGTCTTTCACCTTATTTTGGAATACATTGTTAAGAACATATATGGGCAGTGGTGGCACATGCCTTTATTCCCAGCACTTGGGAGGTAGATTCAAGCAGATTTCTGAGTTCCAGGCCAGCCTGGTCTACAGAGTGGGTTCTAGGACAGCCAGGGCTACTTAGGAAAATTCTGTGTTGAAAAAAAAAATTAGAAAATTAAGAACACATGTGGTAGTTGGTTACTTGTATCTTCTCAGGATTCACATTGTAAGTCAATAAAATAAGTATTGTTTTGTAAAGCAGTCATTTAAGTGCTGTTTGGAAAAATACAACTGTCATAATGTGCAACCAACTCAGACTGTGCCTTTCAATGCTGTAGCCACAAGCTGCATGTGGTTTTTGAACATTTGAAAGTGGTTAGTTCAAAGTGAGATATGCTGTAATTATAATCTACACAGTAGATGTTGACGACAGTGTGAGAAAAATGAGTATAAAGTATCTTGGCCTCATATTTCTGCTGTATTATATTAAATAAAATGCATTGTTGAGTGTCTCGGTTAGGGTTTCTATTGCTGTGAAGAGACACCATGACCCTGGCAACTCTCATAAAGGAAAACATTTAACTGAAGTGGCAGTTTACAGTATCAGAGGTTCAGTCCATCATCATCCTGGCAGGGAGTGTGACCGCATGCAGGCAGACGTGGTGCTGGAGAAGGAGCTGTTGCATATCGATATGCTGGAAACAGGAAGTAGACTAGCACATGGGGTGGTATCTTGAGCATTGGAGACCTCAAAGCCTACCCCACAGTGACATACTTCCTCCAACAATGCCACACCCACTCCAACAAAGCCAATCCTCCGAATAGTGCCACTTCCTTTGGTGACCATTTTCTTATGTGACATCCTGGACCATTTCACGTTGCCTAGATGGATTACACTGCAATGCTGCCAGGTAGTCCTGACCTTGGAAAAGAATGTGGCATTCTTTCTTCAGCTACCAGACCTTATGAAGGAGGAAAGCCCTTGTGACAAAATGAAGTGACAACTGCTGTCAGCATTGCTGTGCTGGAAAGTCTAGGATGCTCAGCTTTCCTGCTTATGGATCCAGTAGGGCTTCATTCTTCCGGAGTTGTTTTTGTGATCTGTCATAAGTGGACTGATTGCACATGGATGTTGTTTTTTAAATAAAATCATTGCCACCTTTTCACAATGTTTCTGGCTTAGATTATGTGTTTTCTCTTGTGACTGCCCACGATTAATAGCCTCCATCTGTATTTTCTTATGCTAAATCCCTAGCTGAAGGTTGGTGTTTTCACATAAGTGTGCGTGAGAGTTGGGAGACTGTTAAGTTTTGAAATATTCTGAACCTTTTGCCAATGGGATGTTGAAATCAATTATAAATTATCCTGCCATTGATACTAAGTTCTAGAACACTGAATTCCAAGAAGATGCCAGTCCATTAGGCGAGCAGATGAAATATGCTTCGTCCAAAGGATCGTCTGCAGCACCAGCAATTGTAATTCTTAATAATGAGCCAAGAAAGGGAAGCTTAGGCACCAGGAACTGAAGCTACACATCATTCACTTAATTATTAGTGGATATTAATTATTATGGCTTAAAGTTGGAACTGATTTAGAGTTCTTTGAGATTTCTGGCACAGCTGTTAATTTAAGTCTTGGTATTAATTTTTGGAAATCCCCACCCCCACAAGCACTAAGGTATAAAGCATATTCGTTATGCTGTACTGTGGTGGTTGAGCCTGCTCTGATCTGGGTATTTTATGATATCAGTAAGTAATATGCAATAAAACAGTAAGTCAATGTCTCATCCCTAATACCAGTATTGTTATAAAACCATAGGATAAAGAGAGAGAGAGAGAGAGAGAGAGAGAGAGAGAGAGAGAGAGAGAGAGAGAGAAGTCTCAGTGATGAAACTCCTTTTACCTTAGATGAAAAGGCTGAGTCATGAATGGAAATACATAAATGGCAGAGCTGGGACCAGAGAGTAAGCTTTGCCCCCTCCCCTTCAGGGTAGAGATGTTTCCTCTAAGTTCTTGTGAGACTTTAACTGCTTCAAAGTGTCCTGACCAGAAGTTAATACTGTGACCCTTGTTAAAAAGACAACATTCTTAAGCTTGTCAAATATTGGGGGAGAACCTACAATCAGTGGTGTGTTGGGGGTGCGGAAGGAGGGCGGGAAAGAGGGAAAGACGTGGGGGAATTTCCATGAGTTCTAGGAAGCAGGTGCTTTGTAAATTCCATAGCTTTGCTGATTTCTGAGGGAACTTGGATCTTTGAGAGTGTCCTTCGTGTTTTTACACAGCTCCTTTATTGCTGTAGTGACAGAGCACATAAGGATATTTGTGGAACTGGCTTCCTGAGGAGTTAGAGGTTCATGGCAAAACTGAATAAAGAATGCAAAGGTTTTTCTGGTGCATCCTCTCCTGCTCTAAGGGACAATTCGGATGTCTTGTTTGCTTACCCTGTAACTTTCCCTTTTATGTACATTGGTGTTTAGGAAGCACTCTTTGGGTATATGTTGCATGGTCCTTAGAAAAGTAGGCAGGTACTGTTGAAGACAGGTGGGAAATGCTCCCAGTTCCCAGCTTTGGGAATAAGAAGATGAAAATCAAGTCAAATAGAGCAAATTAAGGAGTTGTGTGTTTTCCTTAATTCAGAGTGTAAGCATTCTAGAGAATACTTTTACAGAGCTTTCTACTAAAATGAAGAAAACTAACCCTCCTTCCCTTACTTTTAGAAAGTTGATATAACTCAAGCAGTTGGTGCTCACAGCAGACAGTCTTTAAATCATCAATGAATTAACTAAATTATGTTAATCAACAATCTAAGGTTTAGCTACTTATATTCATGGCTGCAAAGGTAGTTGAGCCTCTACATTTACATTTTTAGAAAACCTCCGGTGATCAGACCAATGGCAATGGGTTTTTGATCCTACTGCATGTACTGGCTTTGTGGGAGCCTAGGCAGTTTGGATGCTCACCTTACCAGACCTGGATGGAGGTGGGAGTTCCTTGGACTTCCCACAGGGCAGGGAGCCCTGACTGCTCTTTGGGCTGACGAGGGAGGGGGACTTGATTGGGGGAGGGGGAGGGAAATGGGAGGCAGTGGCAGGGAAGAGACAGAAATCTTTAATAAATAAATAAACTAAAAAAAAAAGAAAACCTCTGGTGGTAGTTAAAAGGGTCTGATTGATAGCTGGTGACCTTGAAATACATATCAGAAGTCATTTCTTCCACGTAGGTGCTCCATGTCCTCACGTGAGAAATAATGACGGGACTAGTACTAAGCTTCCAATGAGTGGTTTGTAATCCTCTAGGAAAAATACCTGTTTAAATCTGAATCTCCTTAAGCTGCAGGGGAGGAGTTTTAAAATACTTGGAAGACTTAAAGTTCAGGAATAAATAACTTAGGGGCTTCCTGCGGTGTCCCAAGATTCTTGCATAGTAATTGACCCTATTATTCTTGCAGTTACTGAATACTTCAGTGGGATAGGATATCCCAGTCATTCCAGGCATCTTTCTGTTAGTCTCACAGTGTGTCTTTTGTTAAAGGCAGGAAGTGTAAGAAACATTGGTGCTGAAATGATGATGCTTTGATTATTATGTGAGCTGTTTCCCAAGGCCTCTATCTCAGTTGAAATAGATACATCCATAGGAAGACTATCACAACAACAACAACAATTAAAATGCACAGCCCAGCTCAAAATGAAATGGGGAAATCAGGTGCCAGAAATGAAGAGCCAATCTGTAGGCGCATAAAGGAGCAGGAAGTGGTTTGTGTACTTCATGGGCATTTTCCAGATCTAGATGTAAACATTATGACATGGACTTTGTGATGAACTCTCATGCTTGCACCAGGCCTTGGGCCTGTGCTTGCCAGACAGAGACTTCTTCAGAGAGCTTGGTCTACCTTTGGGGAAGAATGACCAGGGAAAACTTCCTACCTCCTAAGTAAAATTGAAAGGGTTTGATGCCCATCTAGGAGGGAAGATAAGGTGTATCGCTAAATCACTGGGTCACTGGACAACTTTCCAGGTAAAGTCCAGCATCAAATTCTCCTTGTCCAACTGGAGTTCCAGTCAGAGAGATTCCATATAATAACTTCTCTTCAGTTAGAGAAATCCATAGCATGCAAAACCATCATGAAATTCTCAGAGTAGCGCAATATGAAAAGATCCCTACTAAGAAAATATTATGGACAAAACATAGAAACCATGCAGCAAATAAATCCTTATGCTCTAACCACTAGGCAGATGTGAGATAAATTCTCCATAAGCATATTTGAAATGTTTATTAATAGAAAGAGGCAGAAGGCCCAAAGCAAGTAGAAAATACTGGACAACATGGGAAATAAGATAGGCATTAAGAATGAAAATGTGGTAGTTCTATTAGGAGAGAAAAATCTATGCGTGTATTCAAAAGTAGGCTATATACAATGGAAGAGAAAAATGATTGAATTTGAAATGAAATCAGATAAGTCACTCAGAGTGCTTCCCTGAGAAATTAACATATAAGTGAAAAACACTGAGTGTGACTGTAAGGGAAATGGAGCATAGAAAAGGAGGCTCCAACCTGCATGCCACAGGAGTCCTGAGGGGGATCCAATGTTGCATCGTCTGTAACCAAAGAGATTAAAATTGAAGTTGCAAAACTCAATAGTTCGCGTAACCCCTTTCCCTTGTGTAGCTTCTTAAGAAAATCCAGATTTGCGAACACTGTGGTAAAGTTACACGACACAAGCACAGCCTTCTCAAAAACAGAGAGAAAAACGACACATTATACAATGAAAGATAAATTCTTAGCCACAGTGATAAGAGTTTCTGTGAGAATATGGGACCGCAATTTCAGGATGCTGAGAGAACATGTACACCCTTTTGATGGTGCATATTCAGTGAACCACAGTTAAAGAGAAGGAAAGAGGAAGGCAAGAAGGGAGGGAGAGGGAGGCAGAGAGGGAGGGAGAGGAATAGAGAGAGAGAGCAGAAGAGAGGACACCACAGTAGCAAATACTAAGAAATCTTTCCCATTTCTGCACCTTCATTCTTGATTCAAAAGGAGGGAACTAATTGTAGGGGAGAAGGGATTGGAAGGAACAATGGACAGTAGGAATGTTGGCAAAACTGTAGTAAATGTCGAAAAGATCTTATGACAATTTGGGGGCTTAACAAGAAAAAAAATTGAGGCTGAGACATAATCTACACTTGGACTTGCTAAATTAGAAATTCACAGAAGTTATGAAAGGGTAACCAAGTGTGCACACTGTACACTGCTCACCCTAGCACTTCAAGATAAACAGGCAAGGGGATAGGGAGTGCAAGGCTGTCTTTGGCTACTTAGTGAGTTGGAAGCCAGTCTGTGCTATTCTGGAGTCTGTTACACACACACACACACACACACACACACACACACACACACACACACAGAACCCAAACTGTAATTTCCAAATTACAATAGGAAACAAAAATTGGAGGAAGAATAAGGGGAAGATCTATTTGAATTAAGAACCATAAGGAATATACATTCTAGAAGTACACGAGTAACAGAAAATGCAAATTGAGGTGTAATGCATAAATAAATCAATCAGATTACAACAAACACAAAATGCTTATTGGAGGAATCTCCTGATCAGATGAAAACTCAAAATCCCCCCCCCAAAAAAACCCCAATATAATATCAAATAAACTAGCTTTTGAATGATATGTTATGTTTTGTGTAAAAATGTACAATACACAAAATTGCACTAGGCACCATTTGTAGACAGAGGGAATAGAATCACAAATGTGTGGGTTGCAAAGCTACACTATAAATTCAGAAATACATGATCGGTTCTGGTTAGGGGAGGAAAAATATGAAGGGGATACCTGTAATGTTTGCATTCTGGAAAATGGTTTAAAGCAATCATGCACATGCTAATGTTTGATCATTTGTATGGGCTGTATGGATATCTGTGAGGCAACAAGTCCATAGTCTCAGCCCTTTACATATGGAATGTGGTAGCTTCCAGGACGTCCTTCATTGTTAGCTGTACACTTTCCACATGCCAGAAAATAGCTCATTATAAAGCAGAGATTAGCGAAAGGAAATAATTGGTGGATAGGTAAGATGAGTATAAACCTGAAAATTACAATTATGCTAATCCTCAGAAATTGTAAATGGCAATCACAGATCAAATTGTTACATGGCACATCAAGAAGTTGTTAGACAGTCAATATCATAATTAAAAGAAAAGATTCCATGAACATACTAGCTAATGGATTTTTCATTTATGAAAACAAAGATCCATATGCAAATTGATTGTATGGATATACACTTGTAAGGGGCATCTTGATTTTTTTCGGGGGAAAAAAATCTGACATTCTAAAATTGAACAAGCTTTCTTTTGACTTGAGCAAAAAGCAAGTTTTAAAATGTCAAATAAAGTTTTAAAATGTCGAAACCCTGTCTCGAAAAACCAAAAAAAAATCAAATAAATGTATTTTTGTTTTCCTGTTTTGACTCTGTGAAATATAAAATTCAACCTATATTTTAATGTTTTGTCCTTTGAAAAATATTTATTTTATGTGTATATGTGTATCTGTGTGCATGCCACATGTGTGCAGGATCCTGGCCTGTGAAGGTCAGAGGAGGGTTTCATATCCGTGGAAACTGGGGTTACAGATGATTGTGAGCCACAGTGTAGGTACTGGGAACTGAATCCAGGTGGTCTTCAAGGTGGGCAAGAGCTACTGAATGCAGAGCTGTCTCTAGTTCCTGTTATTATAGCTCTATGTGGAGTAGGTACCATATAAATGTAAGAGTGATTACATTTAAAAAATAGATTTTGGTCATTAAAAGCTCCCTGTCCTCCATCTCTGGGCTGAGAAGATTCATCAGCTGTTCTCCAATAAATCAACACTCTTTGGGAGCCTAAAGCATGCTTCTTGCGGTTTGCTATGAGATAAGTGAGCACTTAGTCTCAGACTGCTGCAGTCAGAGCGGCTACTCTGGAGAGCAACGTCTTGGCTTTCTTTTCTTCATGGGATCTCACGGTCCATGTCATGGCTCTCAATTTGCAGTCACAGAGGTGGTGGCAGGTACCTATGTTGGACTTGTCTCTGAGAGCTTTCCTAGTGTATGTGGGATCTAGCACCCCATACACGTCTATATCTCAAGTGTGCTGTTCACACTGATAAAAAAAAATTCAGTACCTTTCTGTGTATTGTATTATCAAAAAAGAAAAAAAAATCAGTGGCTTGCACCCCCTCAGTTCGTAGCACTTATAATTCAGTTGGAAAGTTTTAAATCTTTACTAACTTACAGTGCGGAAAGATGCTCATCTGTTAAAACCATTTTCTCCATGTTCATTTCTACCTTGCTACAAATAGCTTTGGTGCACCTGTTTCTACGTTTGAATTCTTTGTGTTTCTTTGATCCTATCTTTGCAGCTACTGAACTTTCTCACTTCTACTATCTTATGGATGAAACCTGAAGCCCAGAGCCAAGGGATTAATTAGTTACTTAAAGAACTTTGATTACTAAATGGTGTCTGTTATGTAATGGGCATGTTCTGATGGTTAAAACTGACAAGGTTTCATTCCCCCTTGTGCATGCTACAGTCTAGATGTAGAGGTAGATGCAAAACAATGCATAGAAATTGTCTACTGATCTATCAGGAAACATTCAGTGAAGGGAAAATACTGTGTCGGTGTGTACAATGAATACGGAGGTAAATTTAGACTAGGGGACTGAGCAAGAGATCTGTGAAAAGACTGGTACTCATCTCAAGGAGAAGTCAGTGCAGGTATAGGGAGCACAGGAGCAGAGATGCCTAAGTCTGAGGAGGGAGAAGGCATATGCCGAGAGCCTAGTGAGCTTGGCAGAGTAAACTGAGATCCTGATGGGACAGCAGGAAGAGCTGGATGGTATGAAGTTCTTCAGGCTATCGTAAGGGTTTGCTGTTTCATTGTTAATGAAACAGGAAACTAGGAAAGGTCTGTGGCAGGAGAGCAGCGTGAGCCAGTTTATACTGTAAAACATTACCTCCATGTCAGTGTGGTTTGGACACAGTGTTAGGAGGGAAGCGGTCAGTGTCAAATGATAGGCTGGACTGAAGTGATCAGATTGGAGATAGAGGTTGCAGTTGGAATCAGCCAAGAAGACTGCAAGTCTGTGACCTGTGCATCCCACAGTGGACACCTCCTGTTCTGGATTTGCCAGTGCAGAGCTGGTGGGAGTGTCCTCACGGCTGATGGATGTACCCTACGGCTCTCTAAACTGTGCTTTGCAGGAAGCTATTATTATCAGTCAACTGGTTCAATCAACTAGAGACTTTGGTATAAAAAAGATGTTAGACAAAAATTATATTTGTCACGGTATCGTTTTACTTGTAGGTAATTTGGATCTGGGGAATGTAGGGGAGTTCTCTGGACTTTTCTTGTTTGGAATGCTGGGCGGTCTGGCAGAGGATCAACATTTGTATGTGAATTGTGATGTCAGAAAACTGTCAAGTGTCGCCTCTTTCAAATAATGCATACTGCTCACTTATTTTTGGTGCTGAAAGATGGATCTGTGGGGAAAAAAAGGAAATTTAAGAGTAACAAGTAACAGATTGTTTTCTAGGCCAATTAGAGAACAGTTTCCATGTGCACAGAGGTGTCTATTTCCCTTCAACCCTTTTCGTCTGATTGTGTTTGTGCCAAGAGGCCAAAAGCTGTCTTCAACTTGGGACTAATGTTTCCCTTTTACTTCTTGCCTTTTCTTTTGTAGTTTTCCTAGGCCAACTGTAGTTATGTTATACCTGGAAAGACAATTCTTGATTAGTGAGGAAAAGGTGTGTTCAGTAAAGAGATCATCCTGGAAGCCTACATCTGGCTTGCAGGAAGATAGACCCTGTGACTTGGGTCTATTTTCCAACCTATCCAGTTTCTATAGAATATGCACAGTTATACACTCAGTGTTAGTACCTACCTTATGTGATTATTTCCATAAGAACACAATGTTACAATCCACATAAAGTGCCTGGTGGTTCTGAATATGAGACATTTGCTATCTTTACATGCAATTCTCCATGTTTATGGTTCTTACCATGGGTTTATTTGTATTTACTGTGTCTCAAAACTTAATCTACCTCAGAAGCTTGGTTACCTCCTAGCAATGTACTATAATATGCGCTTCTAAATCCCTAGGAAGGCCTTCAGAAGTGGGTCCTGGTCACTGTAACAAGCACACAAGAAGCAAAGTATGCCTGTGCTTGAGCAAATGAAATAGCTTTCTGAAGTCTGAGTGGCCAGTTTGAGAAAAGCTCAAGGATCCTTGGGGAGATATGAAAGATGCTTTTCATTTTCAGGAGTAGAAGACAAAGAGGTCACTGTGCAGATTAAAGAGCTCTGAGTCCAGGAATTAAAGGACTTGCAGACACCGTGGTTTTTCCTCTTCCCGGTATTTTACTTCTTCACCTGAAAAGTGAGCCTTGATTTAGCTCTTCCTATGCTATTCTCCCAGATCTTAACTCTAGTCAGGGCTCATCTTCCGACTCTCATTATCTTGTGATCTGTGTTCTCCAGAACCCCAGTATCAATTGTGAACCATCCCTGAAACCATGTTCATTCCAGGTCTACATCTCTGGAGGGTCATCTGAGAAAACCAAGGAACTGTGTCCCGGTGAGGTTACCACAATCGGGCTACCCTATCTGAACCCAGATCCTGAGGAAGCAAGAAATCATTTCTTTTGCTGGAAATGGTTTTCTTAACCTTCCTTTACTCATGGACTCTATTGGGATCTGAGATGTATTTGAACTTGGGGAGGAAAAGTTTGACATCTCTGGGCAGTTGAGGCCATCCTGAGGCTTTTTAAACATAAACATAACTGTGTCAGCGAGATCTTTGTGAATGTCTTTGCCCTTATAATTTTTGGGCCTTTATAAATTTTGGCTACCATGACCACCACGGCACATTACCCCAATGAAGCCTTCTTCAAACAAACAAACAAACAAACAATAACAACAAAGCTATCTTCACTTTGACCCCTGACTTTAAAAAAAAAAAACGAAAACAAACAAACTCTTCCGTTTTCTCTGTGTCCTGAAGAAATGCTCCTTGAGGAGTTGGGAGCAGGATAGCCCTTCAGCATGTGGAAAGATTTTGTTTTTATGACTAGTACTGATATATTTTAAAATGTGTTTTTTTTGACTCATCACATATACAAAGTTTGGAGAGAAATAACATGCATGTGGCTATAAATAAGTATACATATATAGAAGATGTAGATTAAGTTTTTGAACATATAGGACACATAGTAAAATGATGTTGATCTCTTGTTTAAAGGATGAAATTAAACTTATCTGTTTAAAGCATTGGGATTGTGTGACTGACCTTGTGATGCTCTGGACCCTGTGTTCTTTCCATTGTCCCCTCCAGCCATATTTGCACCCCTGGCCACCCATTTACTTTTGGAGTCTCTCACCATATTAAGTGCATGCTTGCTCCTGCCAGAAGCAAAAATCCTCTTACCTATTCAAGGCTATCGAAAATGGAATTTCCTATTCAGAGTCTCTCTTAACTGCCTTTTGTCTCACAACCCGCCATCCCCGGTAAAATTAGCCTCTTCACTCTGTGAATCGGTGGCATTTTATTTGTTATGTATGACAGCACTCTTGGTGTGCGCTGGTGGAATGATTGGTTGTGAGTGCCTCCCTGATGAGCCGTGGGTGCCTTCAAGGCAGGAAATGCTTCTTGCTCATCTTTGTAGCGGGCGCCTCACACTAGTCGGAAGTCAGTAAATGGTGTTTGAGTTATTTTAAACTTTCACGAGCACATTAAAGGGAAGGGTGTTGGAGGAAGGGGGTGGGGTATGCTATGCTATGAAGAATGAAACTCGCTCACTACAAAAAAAATCTCATCTCTGTTGAGGTTTTTATATCTTTGGTCCGATTTCTACCTTGC
Organism: Microtus pennsylvanicus; assembly: GCF_037038515.1. Classification (NCBI taxonomy): domain Eukaryota; kingdom Metazoa; phylum Chordata; class Mammalia; order Rodentia; family Cricetidae; genus Microtus; species Microtus pennsylvanicus. The sequence continues at coordinate 66,407,700 of NC_134579.1, forward strand.
TGTCTTCCTCAGCTCAGACTGCTTTAGCAAAAGGACACTCCAGAAAAGCAGGGTGTTTCTTTCCACTTAGCTCTGAAGCGGCGTGAAGGTTAAGGATAGCCTGCCTCAAGGTCACTTGATTCCTGTTGAAGTGCTAGGCAGCTCCATGCTTTGGAGACCGTGCAGTTTCCGGAGACTGCCTCTGTGTCTGTCAGACGGTGCAGTGTGAAGGCTGGAGGCATTGCATGAAGGGCTGTGAATGGCTCTTTCTTACAAATGAGCTCCTCTGAAAGTCACAGGTGACAGTGGAAAATGCCAGCTATAACTTACTCATTGGCTGCTTGAGCACTGTCCACTCGCCTTGTGCCTCTTACTGTGCTGGACTCGGGCGAGAGTACCCAATGATTTGAAGTTCCTGCCCTTGAGCTGATCATAGCTATTCCGAAGAGAGGGATGTTAGCAGGTGACTGTGACCCTGCAGTGAGTCCTCTGCTAGCCTGTGTGAGAGGGAATGCTGAGACAGAGGATGGATTCTGCTTCAGGGCATCTGGGAAAGTCTTCCTGATGAGGAGTCCAGAGTGAGGAGGAAGGCAGAGAGCATGAATTTAGGGCAAAAGAAACAAGGGTTATGAAGCCAACGTTGGCAAACTTTCTGCACAGGGCAGATAGTAAACATTGCCTGGCTTTGCAGACTTTAAGATCTTTGTAGCAAGTGGAGTACAACAGTTTACTCCATCTCTGGGTAGAGTAAAAGAGCAGTCATGGAAAGCGATGGCCAAGCATGGCTGTGTGCCAATAAAGTTTCTTAACCAAATCGACAGTGACAGGGCTGTGGTTTGTGCACTTATTATAGGGGAAGGCTGGCTCTTCAGGGAGCCTCGAATCTGACCGGATTTGGGCCAGGGTTTTCAAGTTTAGAAATACTTTGCACTCACTGTTTGTATGTTCTGTAATAACTTCCTCTGGCTCTTCACTCAGGCCAGGCACATGTGATTCATTTTCTTAGCTGCTCATCGTAGCGCGTTCCCCTCTGGTATGCGAAGTCCTTTTCTATTGTTTTAATTTTTAATTACAGCACTTCTACCAATTTCCCAATTAAAGGCGTGTTTTCCTGTTTCTTTAACTAATTTCTTATGAGGCTGTGTGCTGTATGTGGTCCCCTTTGTTTGATCCAGCAACGAGCGGGGGTTGCTGGAGATGACATCATCTTAGCTTCAGCTCCATGTTTCATGATGTCAAATAACTACTTAAAATGGGTTATATTGAGATTTTTTTTTTTTAAAACGAGGAATTAACCCTGTGGAAATCAGGTCCGGTGCTTAATTTTGTGTGTGTAAGTGAGTGTGTGTGTGTGTGTGTGTGTGTGTGTATTTGAATGAAATGTGTCATTAGTACTGGTTGAAGGAGAAAATTGATTCATATACAAATTTTGAACATCCTTTTAATTATCCAAGGTTTGTAGGGACATCCATGCTCTCTATAGGTAGGTAACTGCTGATGTCATTCACTGCCTTGTTTCACTCATGTGGAGACTGGGGACTCCTGATTCTCTCTAAGTGGCTGTCTCTAAGCTTTGGAGGAGATCCTGCCAGTCTGCAATGACACATATTCAGCCTCATGCCTCAGTTCTTGAAGATTCTCCTTTTGTCTGTTCACTGCAGTGTGTAGTGCTTGAGGGGCCTCCAGGCTGCTTCAGTTTTTACTAAAAAGCATGTATTTTTAATGCATAACCATAGCTCAGTGTGGCTATAATTTTTATATTGTTTCCAGATGAGACCTATTCTTTTTCGTGTGTTATACTATTTTCCATTTCTGATTTATTTATGTGGTACTTTGATTTATGATTTGTAACTATATCCTCATCTATACCCTTCAGCTATGATTGGTTTTATTACTTCTTATGAATAACCTCTCGCCCCTGTAGTCTTGTTTTGAAATCTGCAGGGAGAGAAGGCCCCAGAAACACTTGACAAAACTCATTTAACAGCCTCCTTAATCTCAGTTCCTTTAAGTGGGCAGTGTTAAGCCACAACACAACAGGCCAACTTGTAATCGACCAACTGATCCTGTGTGTGTGTGTGTGTGTGTGTGCTGTCGTTATCAAAGAATTTTGCGTTTTCAGCTTCCAACTACTAGTTTGTTTTTTTTTTTTTTCACTTCCCCGATGAAAGCACAAACTAAGAGCACAGAGAAGGGAAACTGTATTTAGCAGCCACTGGTTCACCCCAAACTTCCCAGAGGCATTAGGATCCAGACACACTGTCACTCAGGGTGTCTCATCCTTTGAAGATGCCCATGCCCTTCACAGGGCTCTGACCTGTGGTTTTCCCGCATCTTCATTCCTTGGGCAACCTGTTCTCTTTGAAGACAATTTACAGAACACCCTTTGACCCGCTTTGCTAGGTTCCACTCAATGTCTTTAGTGCTGGCCCTGTTGAGGAGCTCACCAAATTGGCTGCTTATTGTTTGCGTCTGCCTTCTGGAATATGGAGAAAGTCCAGGTGTCCCCCAACCTCTTGCTTCTTCAGGGAACAGACTGCTTATTCAGTCTGTCTTCGTACAAAATAGTCTTTCAAACCTTCTTTGCTTTGCTTGCTTTCTTCTGGACGTATGCCTGTTTTCCTGTGCCCCTTTTAAGACAATCGACCTAGCAGTGCTAGAGAATGGTGGGACCCTAATCCTCTGAACCTAACCCGCTTCATCCCTTACAGCTCTGGAACCTGGGCTAAGAGATACATCTTTAGTGGACGTCTGTGATCTTCCCTGTAATATGAGAAGAGCATAAGTGACATATTCACTTGTTGTCAGTGTTAAATACAGGCTTAGCAGCATCACTAGGACAATGCAGACAAGTGCTCCCAGGGAAGCGGGCTCCAAGTATGGCCACTTGGATGAAAAAGAGAACCGCTAAGCCTCCAGCTCCAGTCTTCCTCATGGTTTGCATCATGGTCACACATTTTGTTTTGCTTTAAATTTTAGAGTAGAGTTTACATGCCAGCGTATTTCCTAATTTGGGGGAACAGGTATTGATAAGTTGGTCTAATCTAAATACAACCAACGTTAGTAGCAAAGTGTGGACACACAATATATGCACAGTTTCCTTTATTTCTTTACTCTGCCCTCATTCTCAAATTCTCACAAATGAGAACCTGGTTCTCAACAAATGCTCGCAGATCACCAGTGAAATAAACAAAACATAGTCGATGGAATGTTTTTACTTGAGCCACTAAAATAAATTATACAACTCTCCACTCTGTGGGTCAAAGGCTCTTCGGCACTCTGGTAACTGATGCTCAGCTAGATAGTTCCACATTGCCCTGCTTTCCTGGATCACCTTCCCACCTCCTTCTCTCTTTGATGCCCTTTGCTCTTCCTGCCCACTGCTTGCTCAAAATAAGCACTATGTCTTTCCATTCTTTGGAGAGCAGAGGGTGTTATTTATATAGAAATGGATTCTGATGGTCCCTCATCTGTGTGTCAATTGGGTGACCTGAGCAAAAACACCTTTGCTCTGAGCCTCAGTTTGCTTGTTGCTTAGTTAGTTTTATCTTTGGACATGATGTAAGACCTCACTGTGGGGACTCACACCTGTAAGTCTGTCACGATGGAAACCGAGACAGGCTTATTGCTTGACTTTGAGATCAGCCTGGGCTAGATAGACTGGTCTACAGTAGCATGAATACTGTTCAAAAAACTAAGAGCAAAACAGAAAGTGGTGGGAAAACACTGGATGCCACGGGCTTCCCATTTTTTAAGACGCCTTCTGCTTTCTGCATTCTGCTAATTCATCCTAAACTGTATGACCAGGTTCTGGGGTTCCCTCTCTGCTCCCATTTCCTCTCTGCTCCTAGATAACTGCTGAGTGGCATTGCCCATCAAGCCATCAGAAATACCTGGAAAGCTTCCTCAAGTATCATCTTCTCAGAGGATCCCTGAATCCAAACGTCCTGTTGAAATCGACTTGCTAGCCTCAAGGCTGTGGCGCTATGCATGGGATCCTACCTACCCTTTACCTCTGTCCTCACTCAGCAGCTTAGAGGAGTCAGAGAAAGACTTTCTTTTCTTCGTTTTTTTATAATTTCTACTGTGATAACCTATATGTGTACTTGATAGTAAGAGTTTAGCTTTCTTTTTTTTTTTTGCTTTTCTCTTTTCCTTTTTTCCTTTATTTTTCGGCTCATGTAGTTCAGGCTGACTTTGAATTCATTATTAGAATGGCTTTGAACCACACATCCTCCTGCTTCTGCCTCCAAATATTGGGATTATAGATATGCACTCCTATACATAATTATTTCTCCTTCTTTTCCTCATTCATTTTATTCATTTTTCTTTCTTTTTGTCTTTTTTTTTAGCAGAGTCACCTAACACTTGTGATCCGCTTGCCTCAGACCACCAATCTCTACTACCACAGGCATGTTCTACCCTGCCTCCTAGCTTTTTTTCTAATAAAATGTATTGTTTTGCCTTTTCAGCTCCCAAATACCACATTCCCTTTAGTTGTCACGTACCTTTATGCTCCTTCTTTAGTCTTGCCTGTGGCATTGACTGTTTCCCTTTTGTGGACGACCTTGACAGTTCTGAGGGGTTTGAAACAAGTGTTTTGGGTGCTGGTTTGTGGATATCTGCTTTGGGTCTCTCCCGCAGTGAGAGACTTTCGATGAAAAGTTGCAGAGATAAACTGCCACCTCAGCCTGTTATACCAAGGATACACTTATTACTGTCGGTGTTCTCCTGGGTCACCATACTGAAGTAGAGTTTTGTCATGGTTAAGTAAAATCCTCCCTCCCCTCTTTTCCATACTGTTCTCATTAGAAGGAAGCCACTACATTGAGCCCATGGAAATTGGTTTGTTATTTACCTCAATGCCCAAGGTGGGTATTTCTGATAGCCATTTTCTCTTCTCTACTGGTTATTCAGGGCACGGCATTCTTCCATTCCATTGCTTCAGCCTTCCCTAGGGTTTAGCCATCTTAATCCGGAGAGAGTGGGGAAGAGCATGTTTGCTTTTGAAAGCCTTGGCCTGAAAATGGCACATATCCCTTCCACTTACTTTCCATATGACACTCTTTCATCTGCCAAACCTAATTGCAAGGGAGGCTAGGACATATGGTCGAGCTGGGAGCCCAGGAAAAGGAGGAAATGGATTTGAGGGAAAATGCTTGCAGTATTACCACTCTGCTTTAGTAATATAAAGCATAACAGACTAACTGCTCCATCACCATTAGATAATTTGGCCATCAGCTCATTAGAAATTAGAAAAAAAAGATGAATAAAATACTTCTCAACCTAAAAGTTGCTTAAATTATAAAGAATTTAATAACCCTTATTTAGATGTCTTATTTAATTTCACTGTTCTATTAAATTCACTCTTGATCTGTTAGCACTTGTTGGGCATACTAACTCTCATGTTGGCATTTGAGAATTTACCCTCTATGTTCTGTCTGTCCTGGACTTGTTGGTCAGCATCAGCTTGCTGTGTTTTCTGTTTGGAATGCCTCTGTTCGTTTTTTGATTTTGTTACTTGTTTCATCTTTTCAGATGAATGTTCTATGCATAGGCTGTGGAGATGGCTCAGCCCCAGAGTCCGTTAAAAAGTACTGAGTGTGGTGTCATTCACTCATAATCTCAGGACGAGAGAAAGAGAGAGAGGGAGAAAGGGAAAGAGAGAGAGAGATTCCTGGGTAGATTCCTGGAACTCATTGGCTGGCCAGGTAGCAGGGCCTGTGAGAATTCCTGTATCAAGAGAAGGTGGAGGCAGATAGTGCTTGAGGACAATACTCGAAGCTGTCCTCTGGCATCCTCACTATCACATCTATCTATCTATCTATCTATCTATCTATCTATCTATCTATCTATCTATCTATCTATCTATCTATCCATCCATCCATTTACCTGCCTACCTACCTATCTACCTACCTGTCATCTCCCCCATCACACACTTTCATGCATGTGAAAACATGTACACCTGTATGCACGTGCCTTCCTGTACACAAATACACACATACGTGGGTGAGGGGATCGTCTACTTAGACAGAATTAGTCCTTGCTTCTGGGGCAGGGGACATCATGCCACATTGCCTCACTCATTCATCAGCCCCTCCCTTGACACTAGTGTAATTTGTGTTTCATACCTTAGCTTAAGTGCTCCCTAAAGATAGCACAGGGCTTTTCCACACTCCCATCTCTTAGGTTCCTAAGAAGAGATTGAAAAAGAACATGTATGTTTTCAATATGAACAGGATGCTTTATATGTCAAAAATTGGTCCTAGATATTTAGTATTTCTTTCACATACAGCAAGACACTCCCCTCCATCACACAAGTCCCTCGCTTATATTGGTCAACCTTTCTTGAGGGACTGTTTTTTTGCTGGAGCTAGAAAGGCTGATAAGGATAGAGAGAACATAATGGGGTACTCTTCTAGAGGTGGGCTGCACAGCTCAAAGTGGCCTACACTGGACTCTGGGCATGCTCAATAGATGTGCTGGTCTCCTGTGAAATCTTTGTGGTCCAGGACCTTTGTGTTTCTAGATCATCATGCAATTAAAACTCAGATCCAGCTCTAACTCCTCCCTGCTCTTGGCATAGGGAGGTGGTGTAAAGGTCTCGTGCTCATTATTCTGAACAAGACTTACCAACCTGAATTCCCAAAGTCCCAACAGGGGGATAACTTCACCATGGCAAAAAAACAGTGTTTAATTGCAGGTGCAGAAAGAGAAGCAGGAGGAAAACAAACAAGAATTTGCAGGCTCTAATGAGTAATTGGCCATACATCTCATTACCAAAGAGGACAGGACTTCCTAAAGTGACCTGAAGCTTGTCAGAAAGACGTGGATTGAGAGACCATATCCATTTCCTACTGTCATTTTCTCTCTATCTAGTCTCAGCCTTCACAAGTTCAGTCAGTATTTTACCACAACAGACCCAGGAGGCTGTGCATTCTTCACCCTTCTAGCTTCCTTGATTTTTATAGTTGAAACTTTATGTAGTGATTAGGATTTATAGATTTGTGCAGTTTTCTGGTTCATACCATCACATAGTTACTCATTTGACATTTTAGTGTTTACTATATAAGTAGAATTTTTTAAATCTACATGAGAAACCTGAAACTCGGATGTTACATTGTTTTCTTGGGATGCCAAGAAAGCTGGGGCTTTTGGATGGGTTTTATGCCCCTAGAGCTGAGTGGGTCATACCAGAAGTCTTTGCCGAGCCATGCCAGCTTGTTGAAGATGAATGCAGTTGTTTGTTATGTAACTGTGTGTTTCTCTGATGTAGCCATGGTGTGCATATAGGGTTCAGTGGGTCCATGGAGGACAAGCACTAAGGACAAATCCTGTCACCACTAAGGGTAGAGCACTCTAATGTGGCAGGGAGCAAATTATAAAAGGGATGTAAGGCCCACTTAGTTTGGCTTCCAGCTTGTCTCAATAAGGAAATTTAGGCCTGCAAGTTAAAAGTATTTAATTTAATTTAATTCAAGAGAATATATTGCTATTAACCAGAATGCCTGGTTTCTAATTCTGTTCCACATTCACCCCTTGTTGCTTATTTTCAATTTTCTTAGTATTTCTTTTTTTTCTTATGACACCTTTGATGCCGAACATATTGCATTATATTTCCAATTATGGCCATCAAGTCATGTACTGAATTCCTGTTAGAACCACACACCATGAAAGTGTTTGGTTTACCTGATGTATTCCTAGAGAGGGGGGAAAAAAGTGAATTCCTGGATGATATTCATGGAATAAACATGAAGGTCTAGGCTGACAGGCACAAATTCAGTGATGATTTTTCCAGAGACATCATTCTTAACTTCAGTAATGTGGTTTCCATCTTTGCCTTGGTTTGTACCATCAGCGATAACGCTCTCTATTTCTGCTTATGGTTTATGAAATAGCTGGAGCTGTAAGTATCCTGATAATTTCCATCCAGCACTAGACAAGAAAGGATGGCAACGCTGTAGAAACCAGTTGGTTGCTATAGGCATCACCATAATGGAAAACCTGTAAATATTTATATAAATTGATACGCAGAAATATAAATGTGCTGTATCAAGGAGTTTGAGGATTTAGTTATACAAAATGTCTAAAAGTGAGGACCACTTATGGCTTAATTTTTTTATTAAATAAATGTTTCTGACTTGAGGTTTGTGTTGCTTTGTATTAGAGACATGAGTTTTACCTCTGTGGCGAAGGGTAACTGTGAAGGTCTCATTCCTGCACAGTTTTCATCTCACTTGTAGTTCTTCTTGAATGAATTTGACCAGAATTTCAAAACCCAGGTGCTTCTGACAGGTACCTGACATACAGAAATAAGAAGTCATTCAGACACCAATTATGATGTCAGGAAACATAGGCGTTATCATGGCATTTTTGTCTTTGGGCTGGAATAGAGCTGTAAACTTGGGAGCATCTTGCAGGAAGGCACCATCTGTAGAAGAAGGGGGAATAATTTACTTTTTAACTTGTCTGTGTTTTCTAACCATAATTAGCTTTAATATTTACTGACACATGACACACTTCAAAGCATTATGGTTCTGCCCCTAGGAAGAAGAATGGCATAGCTATTACGCAGAAACAACCCCCTTCCAAATGCTAATTTCAATATTTATAACATGGGCACTTATGCATTTACTTATGGAATGTACTTAACAACTTGCAAGTGTGCATTTTTATAAACAAAATAAAAAGCGAATAATTATTTCATCTTGTCTTGCAGAACCCCAGCTGAAAGGGATCGTGACAAGGTTATTCAGCCAGCAGGGATATTTCCTGCAGATGCATCCAGATGGTACCATTGATGGAACCAAGGACGAAAACAGCGACTACAGTAAGGAACACCAGCTATTTTCAATGCTGTGCAAATTGAATATGTAGCCCCACACAGCCATGCTGCTTTTTGGACTATTCAGTGATAAATGAACTAGTCTTCCCCATTTAACCTTCTTGTAGCATTCGTCTCTTATTCTTACAGAAAATACAGCACTATATCAGAGGAGATATGCGTTCATTGAGAGGGCAGAGTGCTTGAAAGATTTTCAGTAGCCATTAGATGCAGATGTCTTCTTACTTGGTTGCTTTTTGCCAGTGAGCTAAGCACTCATAGAAATAATACAGACTTTCCAACACAAGGTGATATTTAAATCTTGGACCCAAGTGACAAACAAATTATAATTCTCAGATCATATTTTTTTTTGGTGGAAAACATTACTTCTTCAGGCAAACACGAAACACGTATGTATATGTCATTTCATTGCGGTTAAGGACAACATCTGAACGCCCTCATGATGTTCAGTACATGTAATTGGAATAAGTTAGTAAAGGCTGGTAGAACTAACATGGACTTAAAGACAGTCTTGAAATAAAAGTTGCGAATGTTAACGATCATTCAAAAAGTCTCCCAGAAACAGTCATTAGAGTTGACAAGTTCAGAAGGGAAATGTAGTTCATCAAGGTTCGAGAGAATGTATTCATATTTTGGAAACAACAAATATACATGCTTCAGAGGTGAGAATGTCTTTACAATCATGCAGGTGCCTCAGGTAACATTCCCCGTTCTACAATTGCTCAGGGTGACATATTGGTTTTATCATGACGTATTGGTTCGTATTTATTGCTAGATTTGTAGTGTTAAATGTACAGTGAATGAACCTGGCGTGGTAGGCACATGATATAATTGAGCTTTAGAGGGGAAATGCAGCCAAGTCAAAAGTTCAGCATTATGTGAGGCTTTATAGTGCCTTTAAGGGCAGCCTGGGCTACTCGAGGCTGCACCTCAGAAAGAAAGGAGAAAATCAGAGACACAGAGTGAATGTTCATCAAATACACACCCAGTGGTTCTGATGAAAGTGATTTTATCACCCTGAAAACCTCTCACACTTCAACGGTAACTTAGAAAATCAGATATTTTATGGTGCTGTAACTCTTAAATTAACAATGGCGTTTGAGGCAAGATTTAAAGCTCTTAAAGCGCTGAGACATTCCTGTCCACCCCTTTTGAATTTTCTTTGTTTACTTAATATTGTGCATTACAAAATATGAATTACAATAAAGAAAAGATCTTATTATGAAGAATCCCATTCCACTTTTCTCTCGGTTTTTGGCCAGGCAGTTGATTGCTTCATTGTGGTTTGCACTGTTAATTTGTGTTTCCATGAATGCATTCTCTAAGTGGTTCAAGCTTTCAATTCAGGCGAGAAGAATGAAGAGCCCATACTCCCTGCATATGTCGGTCATCTATTGCATCTGTTCTTGAACGTCTGATTGAGAGGGCCACACTTACAAACCTAGGCAGGGAACTGCCTAGCTGTGCCTCTCGTGTTGATTGTGAGGTATCTCTAGACCTCAGTTCCATGTTTAACACAAGAAATGACTAAAGAGAAAAACAGTAGCAGCATTTTCTTTCAACACCACCCATAGGACATTTTGAAAAGTTGAAAAATTAATGTTACCACTTACAGCAGCCATGCTGAGACCCTGGGGACATTTCGGGAGAGGAGGTGACAGAACGGAGAGCTAGAGGAGTTCTTTAAAATATTGTCTTTTGCATGTGACAAGGCCATGGTAAACATGTATGCATAGTAGCCAAGACCACAAGAAAGACACATAGAAAGGACAGGGGAGTTGGAGAGGTAAGAGTTGAGAAGAAAAAGGGGGTCAGAAGGATTAGAGTGGAGTAAGAGAAAGTAGTAGGGGGATTCTTCAATGTATGCAAGTAAGAAAGCACCAACAATTAAAACCATTTATATGAAAGAGTTATAAACTGATGGAAACCAATTTGTTCCCTAAGCAAGTCAAGTAGCCATTCTCTCTCTGTTCTACAGGATGCTGCCTGAACCCAGCCAGCTGTGTAACACTTTCCACCCAGAGGAGAGAGGGTAGCAAACACCATGGGATCCAAGCACACAGATCCTTCATTGTTGCCAGAAAAATAACTGAAAGTGATCTACTCTATGTCTAGGCTCATCACATACTTGAATCCATGCATATCTATATATACTTACACATACATACATACATACATGTATGCACATGTATTCCAGGCATACAAGAAAAATACATAGAGCACCAGAATTCCTGATACACATGCACCACATACATTGAGGGTAACTGATGATGTGTTCTATAAAATGCTTACAGAACTGATTTAAACTTGGAAATTTATACCATTGTTTTTAAGCTATGATGATCTACCATGAATAACTTTGATAAATTATTATCAAAATAACTTTGGTGTGCACACTCTAAAGTTGAATGTAAGTTCATTTAGATATCAATATGAATGTTATTGTTTTAATACATTCATACCTTCTCTTCAAGAAAAAAATTCTGCTTTTCTTGATTATCAGATATCATAACTTCCCCAAATTTGACTTTGCTTATTTAGATATGATCTATTATAGCCAAATACTCATTTAGGTGAGTGAGTTTATTCATCACCTAGCAATCTAAAGTAAAGGAGTAAATAGCAAGTGATGTAGAGACAGTTGCATAGACAGACAGATATATACAGGTAGCAAGATATCATCCAAACATCGAGCAGAAGTCAACGGGGAAGGCTTCATTGAGGCAGTCATTTGGAATTCTAGGAAGAGGAAGTCTCTGGCACAGCAGAGGGTCCCTTGGGTGAGGCTTCCAAATGAAGAAGAAAAAAATAAGTTGGGAGTGGTACATGTTGGTGAATGGAGATATTGGAGCAGCTGGGGAGAGAGATTAGGGTTAGATATTTCCTATTTCTTTGTATACCTGTGTGAGATTCTCAATCATAAAGAATAAAGTGAGAAGAAACACTAAAAAGAACAAATAGGAATATATAGAGATAATATCATCAACTCAGCAGCTCACAATGTCCCACAGAAGCTGGCAAGCTGAGATAGTAAACTTGAGTTTTGGAGTGAGATTTTAACCCATAGATGGAGTTAATCCCAAGAGTGAATTGGTTTCTCTTTCCCACTACAGGAACTCTGCAATAAGGGCTAAACAATAGTAACCTCGGTTCTTCTCAAGGGCACGATGCTCACACTCTTGGATGACCGTGTAGTGAGGGGAAGCCTATTCCAGCAAGGGGACTTGAAGGACATTTTGAGATCAACATGCTTGGGTTCTGAGATTAGGGACTGATCTCACTTTAGAGCCAGCTTCTCAGTGAGCTCCAACAACACAGGACAATTTACCAACATAACGTACATTACACATACCGTTTTAAAAATAACCTTTTCTGTTCATATGCTGAAACCACTCTTCATATTGTCTAGTATATTTTAAGCTTTTATATAAGGCAGAGCATTGTAATATACATGTTACATTCTGTCATCCATTTTATTATGGTTATGAGACTCTTACAGGTAATATACTTACCTGCTTTATCTAAGTCATGTGTCTATTAAGGGTGTTCAATGATGCCACAGTGTGGATCATGCCTTAAACACATGGACCTTTGGGTGCTATTTTAGATCCAAATTTATATCCATTTTATTCTTACCTTTAACTCCTGTGACTATGCAGCATATTTGTTTTGCTCTTTATTTATTTATTTCATCTCATTTACCAGAAGGTAAGCTCCTATGTGAAGAAGTTTTGTTTTGATCCTTTTTTATATTTATAAAGGTAAGCTCCTATGTGAAGAAGTTTTATTTTGATCCTTTTTAATACTTATAATGGTCTATCATGCATAGTACACATTTGCTGGCTGGCTGGCTGCCTAAATGGACAGGTCTTCTTGTAAACAGGTTTTGCAATGGTTGGCTAAATAATTCCTACATAATGTTTACCTTTTACTTGTTTAAAATTTTATTTTATTATTTCGTGTGTAAGGGTATTTTGCCTGCCTGTGTGTCTGTGAACCCCATGTGTACAATGTGCCCAGAGGTCAAATGAGGGAGGTGAATTCTTCGGGACTGGCGTTACAGATCCCTGTGAGTGTTATCTGGGTGATGGGGTTGGAATCCGGGTCCTCTGGAAGAGCAGCCAGTGCTCTTAACCACTGCGTCATTGCTCCAGCTCTACTTTTGTTTCTTTGAAATAATTCTAGTCTTCAGCAAAATCAGATATTGTAGCAAACACATTTGTACTCACGAAGCTTTCTCTAATACCATTGTTCCAAACAACAGCAGAACAATGATCAAAACCAGGAAATGAACACACTTACAATGCTATCTCCTGGGTTACAACATCCTTACGTCAATTAGTGAACTTGCTCTTGACCTTCTCCCACAACATGTACCAATAAAAAATGTTAAATGAAACAATAACTTTTAAAAATCTTTTCCCTACGTGGAGATGAAGGCTAGACAATGCCAGAGAGACATTCAAATTCAACTCATGTTTTTAATAGAAAAATTATAAGCCTCTAAGTTGTTAACATGTCTTTTCTTCTCCACTCTGTGTGGGTGGGGAGCAAAAGCAGTTGATTGTTTGAAAAAAAAGAAAAAAAAAACTCTTGTTACTATAAGCATCTGCCAGAAATGTTGTGTTTGGTTCATTAGGTCCAAACCATCTTTACCACGGCATCTTCAGAGAACTGATAGACACCTGCTCTTTTGTTCATGGAGAAAAGACTAATTATATGTAATTGAGTACAAAGCAAATGGCTTTTTTTTTTCTGCAGTGGCAGATAAGAATCGCTACAAATGTAATGATAACAAAAATGCAGGGCTGTGTTGGAACACTGCTACAAAAAAAGACAATTGCAGCTTGGAGGGTATTAATAGGAATATTTTACATAAAATTTAAAAGCTCATTATTCTGTTCTATACGTTCTCACAGGAGATACATTTAAAAAGGTTAAACAATGCTGCAAAGAAAATGATGATGATGTAACTAATTGTATTGTTCTCATTTCATTGGGGGGGGGGGAAATTACACGAAGTGCCCTCTGCCTGTGGAGAGGGGCTGCATGCTAAGGTTAGCATCACTGTTAGACTGGTGAGTGGGGTCCATACTTTACCCACCTGGAGTGAGGGGAGATGGCCATGGAAAGCCCCTTTATGTAGTATGAAGAAGCAAAAGGTTTGAGTAGTCTTGGAGTGAGGGGGGAACTCTGGAGCCTCCCCCAATCCTTTCTTTTTAGCAATATTTTTGGGAAGGAAATTCAAGCGTGTGTGCTAGAATTATAAAGGCACAAGTGAGTTTCCCACTGAGAAACCATGTGAGGAACAGCAATGCCAACCCTATACCTAGTAGGTCTTGCTGTACCATTGGAGGTGGATTATAAACCATGCCGCTGGCACAGTCACACAAGGCCCCGGTGATGAGATGGACTCATGTTTGAGCACAGACACAGACCAGGAAGCAGTAGAAGTGACCGAATGGCCACTTTTCAGTCCTGGCTGGTGAGTGTCACTGCTATTTCATCAAGCAAAGCCTTCTGGTAGCCTTTATGCTACTCCATAAAAAAGACACTCATAATTTGTATTTTATGTAAATTAAATCTACACAATATCATCTTTGTTCTTTGTGTTGCACAACTTTCTTGCCCAATTTGTTGTCTTTGAACATTTTTGTATTGGCTTTCTATTCTATTCCACTTTAAAGATAGTTTTATTCTGTTTTCTTCCCTTTTTTAAAAAAAACTACTCATTCCTGCTTAGCTTAGTGACACAGGCCTATACCTGGAAACATGTGGCAGGAGGATCAGAACTTTAGGGCCTATCTGAGCTACTAAGTTTAAGACCAACCTGGCGGTTCAGTGAAACCCTGTTTACGAACATAAGGTCAAAGGAGAGCTGAAGGGAGCGAGAAGATTGTGGAGCGGTTGCTTAGCATGTTGGCGGCCCTAGGTTCAGTCCTCAGTAACACACACACACACACACTTAAAACCACACACACACACATACACACATATTCATAGGCAAACACTCTCAGATACATGCATGCACACACATATATACATTCTCACACTCACATACTCACACACACACACAGTTAAACACACTCAGACATGCATGCACACACACATATACATTTTCACAGACAAACACACTCAGATGCATGCACACGCACATATACATTCTCTCTCACACACACTCACAGGCAAACACACTCAGACACATGCATGCACAAACACATATACATTCTCTCACACACATAAACCCTACTCCTCCTAGACTGAAAATTTCAGTCTCTTGTTTATTCTAGTAATGCATATTTTGTTTTTTCTTTATTTTACAGTTAGCATATAGGTAATTAAGGGAATAGATCCCTTAATTCTAAGTTTATAATATTTCATACTCCTGTCCATCTTAAATACAATTACAGTTTATTAGATCTCATAATATTTTAACTTCATTATGATTTTAGTCTTAGGAAACGTATTTCAGAACTGCCTGTATCTGATTTTTAGAAATCTCATTGTAAATGTAAGAAGTTAGTCATCCAGTTATGTTTTCTATACAATACTAAGCATATGATGTTTTGATACACTAGTCACAAGCATATAGACACAGCCAAAGCCAGCAGGAGCTCATCCTGCCCAACTTTGAACAGAAACAAGAACCAAATGTTTGCTTGGGGGAAAAATTATCAAGGGAATCATGTATCTAGTTATAAGGACATACATGCAGATGCCTCCAAAAGCTTTGAAGACATTCCCTGTCTCTAATGATGGGTCTTTGGGGCCCAGACTTTCTTCCTCTTTCACACGCTTGAGCACGTTTGTTAGAGCTTTTGGCAGAAAAGCGATGCCGTATCTAATTCTGTTTTCTAGAGTCGTCTGTATTTTAGGACATTGTCATTATTCCTTATGAAATTATACCTGTAGGTTGAGTTGAAAGAGAAGTAAGTGGGTGCATTATCCCGCAGGTATCCCCAGACAAAGCTTTTATCCTGCCAAGCAGCACTTTGGCCCATGCAGGGCTGACACTCCTCCCGTTATTACCTCTCAGTGGCACAATTAGCTGTCACTCTTAACTTGTGAATTCTTTTATTCCATTGGATAATTTTTTTAGAAAGGAAAAATAAAAGCCTTTGTAACCTGATTTGGGGCTATAGAAGGTATCCCTGGCATTTATTAGAAATGCATATTTTGTTGTTAATAACATTGCCTCCAAATTATATTTGTGGAAAGCTTGAACAAGACCCACTTATTTCCTTGAATAGTTCAGCACCTTATTGATATCACCAGGACTAACTCCCTTGGCTCCGTTAACCTGGATCTGTCACCTTCTTCCTGATAGGAGATTTCTTTCTGATGGGGAAACTCTTGCTCCAGTGTAACTGCTAGCTCAGAAAAGAAAAAGGAGAGACAGTTGAAATGGTTCTCTCCCACAGTTTATAATGTATTTGTAGGTTTGTATTTGTGGGATAAACGGGTTTAGAATCTTTTTAAAACCTCATAGCTAAGTGGATTCCTGAATGCTGGTGAGGCCTAAGTTGCCTTTTGTGTTTTCTTGGCTCCATGAGGTAACTAATGTTTGGCCTTGGGTCAGTCACATAGACTTTCTCCCATGTAGATGAGCTTGGGTTGTACCAGATGAGAGGGACATATAACCTCTTACACCCTTGATACTTCTTTTCTTTCCTTTTGTGCCAAAATAAATGTGTGCTCAGTAAATCTTTTTGTGGCTTCCCTCCCCTTCTTTCCCTGAGAGGCATACTGTAAGCAGATATGAAGTCATCAATTTGCAGAGCACTGCATCGTATTGTTGAGATGCACGCAAATACCCAAAGAGTCCCCTGCATGTCCATTTCCATCCATGATGGGGCTTAACAGGACTGTGTGTGCCTTGGGGCCAGTAATTTAACTTTTCTATGTCTTTAATTCATTCTTTCCATAACGGAGAGTGTACTGGTCCTTAGATCTCAGGAATTTTGCGTCTATTAAATGAAATTTATGAAAATTTATGAAATTTATGAAATTCACAATTTATGAAAAGTGTTTTAAACAGTAATTCTTAATAAAGCTCACCCATTATTATTATCTCTTCATTAGAGCTTGACGGCCTGCTTTGTTTGCTCGGATTTTTGGGGGGTGATTGCTTGCAAGCAGCTCATAGACAGTGGCTGTTTGGCAGACGTAGAATTCTTCTCAGTGGCTGCTGTTGTACCGTTTGATGTGCTTCCATTGGAGGGTATTGAAATCATTAAGTAAAATAGCTCAGAAGGTGTGGAGACCCCTCACCTGCGTCATCAGCATTATATGGGGGATCTTGTAGAAACAGATCCTCCAGTGCAACTCTATACAGATGTATAAACAAATGTAAAATTTGAGACGTGACAGATGACTTAATAGTGTAAGTAAAGCTATGTACTACATAGATTTATGTTTTCATGATTTTACACATGCTGATTTTTATTTTTTGAACATCGTCAGTCTTATTCATGTGGTATGATGGTTAGTATCATCTACTTGAAAGGATCTAGAATCACCCAGGAGGTAGAACTCTGCCTGAGCATATTGGGGGAATTATCTTGATTATGTTAGTTGAGGTAACAAGACCCACCTACTGTGGGCGGCGCTGTGCCATTCCTCTGACTGGGCTCCTGGACTATAAATGAAGAAAGGAAAACGAACCACAGCTCCTATTCAGCCCTCGCTGCTTCCTGACTGTGCATGTGATATGACCAGCGGCTTTACTGCTCTGGGTGCTTTGCTCTGCTATGACGGATCCGGAAACTGTGCATCAGAATACACAGTTTCTTTCTCAAATTGCTTTGGTCAGGGTCGCTTGTCACAGCAACATTAAAGTTAAGGCACACGATGAGTCACCCCCCTCACAGCAGAGCCCCTCTCAGCCCTTGTGCTCCGTCTATGGTACACCAACTCCGTGTATGCTCAGCAAATGCACCCGGCCACAGAATCCTCACTTCATCTGCGCATCTGTTTACACCTGCACAGACCACATTACACTCACAGACTAGCTGCATCTCTGCTTCCCTGTTCGGGTACGACTTAATTATTTGTTCTCCTAGCAAGCAATGAACACGTTCCAAGATCCCAAACCGCAGGGACACATGTGCTTCCTCTCCTTGAGTTACTTCAAATGAAAACAGTTGGACAGATTTCAGCAATAGACACATTCACTTTTTCTTATTCTCCTGCCCCCTGCTTAAAGCCCTAAGACCTTCAAGTTCAGGGTGGCTGTGGCTCTCAGTCAACGGCTGTGAAAAATAACGGAGTACGGACAGTGAAGGAACAGCTCCCATCTGCTCAGCATCACCCATTGAGAGCTGCAGCAGCTTGAAGCTAGGACCAGGTCACCTAGTTTCCACCCTGCTGAATCTTTAACAGTCTCTTCTCTGCAAAATGATGTGTTTATAAAAGACAGGCTTAAAATCTGAAACTTTTCAAGTTTATAAGTTGACGATGTCTATTTTTAACTTTTGAAGGACTATTAAAAATGGCAAAGATGGAGGATCCAGCAGTGCAGTCGGTTTTGTGCTGAATTTGAAAACAATGATGCCATTCCCTCCTACCTTCAATAAGCATACAAACCTGAGCCAGCCTCCGCTGCCTTTGACATTTGCAGTTGTTTATTTCCTAGGGGATCCTTTTATCTTAGGTTTCCTTGTTCATCCGCCATGGTCAAGGCATAATACGAGACAAATTCACTGCTTTGCTCAAATTCTTTCTCTCCTTTTCGTTTCTGTTTTACTCTTGCACGTCGCTAAGAGGAAAGCTGGAATTTGACGAGTAAAATTTGATGTAAGTTAACCTCCTGCCTTCAGGCTTCTCTGCCCGTGCTCTCTGTCCTCCTTGCTGTTCCTCAAACACATCAGCTCCTTTCCACCTGAGGGCACTAGAATAGGCATTCCTCTTGCTCAGCATCCTTCTCTCTAATAAGTGTATTTCAGTCAGGTTTTTTTTTCTGGTTTATCTAGATAACTTTCAATCTCTGTTATTAACATTCTCCTTTAGATCCCCAAATTCTTATTCATTTTCTAGAGCTCCTTATTCAATAAGCTGACTTTATTGTCTAGTGATACTTCTAAAGCAATCGCATACAGAATACATATTCTTCTCCATCCATACTTGCCTAGTCTGTCTCTTCAAGCATGGCTGTTGGTCTTTTGTTTTGCCAATTCTCTTTTTTTTTTGTTTTTTTTTAACTGTAAAGTCTTCTTTCCCTTCTGAACAAACTGCATCTCTTATTTATACAGTTGCAGCTGGTGCATTTACTGTGTGTGCAGCCTGCTGACTACCCCTGGAGTGCAG
Source organism: Microtus pennsylvanicus (assembly GCF_037038515.1). Taxonomy (NCBI): domain Eukaryota; kingdom Metazoa; phylum Chordata; class Mammalia; order Rodentia; family Cricetidae; genus Microtus; species Microtus pennsylvanicus. Next base: position 66,426,829 of record NC_134579.1, read on the forward strand.
GCTGGGTCCTCTCTGTGTAATTATACCTTGGCAATAAGTATACCTTGGCTGTGTGCTTAACTCATGGTAGTTAAGTTTATGGTGAGTGGCTAGTTTAATTATTTATTCATAGTCAAAATTAAATAAAGGAATAGGGACAAATCCTGTATGCATACACATGTGGACTGGTGTTTCCAGGGCATATTGTCTTCAAATTTAAGGGAGGGATTATATATCTTTAATAAGGGGAATCAGGACATGCCGACATGATTTCATTAATATTTTTACATTTATTTATTTTACGTGTGTTTGGGTATGAAATGCACGTGCCATGAAACCTTTTTGGGGGTGTTGATTTTCTCCTTCTACCATGTGGGTTCCAAAGACTGATCTCAGGTCCTCCCTCTTGGCAGCAAGTTCCTTTACCCAGTAATCCGGCTCCTATATCCCTGGAACCTGTAGGTTTGGGATGTATCTACCATTAATGTTTACTGAGCGTTTTCTAATTGTTTACTACTTGTATGAAATATTTAGAAATTTTGCTTTTGTCCTAGACATATGTAAGAACAGGAACTGCAACTCTTCCTTTTGAGTAAACCGAGGAACAGGAAAATGAAATAATTACCCCATGGCTGTACTGATATTACATAACAGGTTGTGTTTTAACTCCAGAGTCCTGGACCCAGGCTCCACTGTGGCCCCAGGGTCTCTTTCCTGATGATTATCCCTCCATTCCTAGCAAACATTTCTTTATATTGTGTGCATGCATCCCTCTGACAACACCTACCAAACATTAAGAAGGGAGTGTAACTGACAGATCAATATTAGGATGCTATATTTTTAGATGGATAAACATTGAACTTGAGTATTTTTTTCCCCTAAATATGTTTGGTGATTAAAGTGTTGCTTAAGAGAGAGTAGTAAACCATTATATGGTAACCTTAAAGAGATTGGATTTGTTTTCCTATTTCCTATTATCTGGCTAAGGAAGTTTGACGTGGGTGGGACGTGTTTGTTTGTGAGTGTATACATTTTCACATATTTTCTAGCATCCCATAGACAGTGGTACCAAGCAGGCATTCAGCCAAGAGCTAGTGTGGCTGCTCTTCATAAACTGCTTGCTCTGACACTGAGAGAGAACATGGGGCCCCCATCCATGTCACCTTCCATCTGCACAGCCTCACTAAGCCTATTCCTTAGTATCTTGGTGGAATCTTTTAAACCATTCTGCAGAAGTTTTACCTACTGCCTCTTCTTTTAGGAACCATAGGAGCCATCACTTTTGTTGTTTCTTCACTATGCACTTGGGCTCATTTTCCCTACTCCAGACTGGAGGAAACACACAGGAACTGTGTGGATACCTGGATAGTCGTGGGTACCATAGGAATCTCTCCATGTACCAGTTGTGTGAACTTGGAAAGATTAGCACATTGAAGCCTCAGTTTCTGCTTGTGTGTATGTGTGTGTGGTAGATTGACATTAATGTCAAATTTATGCTATTTTTCACTCATGGAAGGAAGCGGCCTAGGTTTCTCCTGTGTAGAGAAACCCATGCTTGCTGAAGTGTAGTCAAGAGTAATTTCGGGGAAGTGGAGAACTTGAGCACAGCCTTGAGTAGTTGTGTGCAAAGCATCCATCACCCTCTCGGGCCTTAGACTTAGCCTTTGCGAAAATCAATTGAAGTTTAATTTAATTGGGCATTGCCTGGCTTTTCTTGGGTGAAATGTTAAAAATATGCCTGTTCTCAATTGATAGGATGCCAACAGGAAACCGAAGTATTCCACCCAACTCTAGCTTGTTGAACTAATGAATTTATTGTGGCTACTTGCAGGAGCGTATGTCGGGGACTGCTTACAGACACATGGGCCAAAGTTTTACTAGTGAGGGGGTACAGGAATGACTCAAAGACAGCTGCATCATCAAGGAGTCCATTCTACAATGAATAACAATTCATGAAGACTATATTCAGGAAGCTCCAGGAGCGATGGCTTAGTTCGGAGGAAAGGGAGAAAGAACAGAATTTGGAACTTTACTGCAATCTACTGGCTCTACTTTGGGGAGGTTGTAATGATTACTTCTTCGTCCTTGATGACTGATAATTTGGACGGGGAAATACCAACATTTCCTGTGCAAAAGAACCTTGCTCCTGTCCTGTCCTGTGATCTAACGCTCTTGAACAATGCTATCACAGAATCACCTAGAATAATAAGATCAAAACCTCTAAGTTAGAACTTTGGAATCAGTGTTCTTTAGAAATAACCTAATATGGATTTGGGCATGAAGCAGAGTTAGTAGAGTATTTATATATCCATGAGGGAAGCCATGGACACAGTCCCCAGCATCCCATAAAAGAGGGTTTGGTGGCATATACCACTAATCTCAGCACTTTATGAGTGGAGAGAGGAGGATCAGAAATCCATGATCATCTTGCTACCTAGTGAGTTTGAGAACCACCTCAAATAAAGTGCAGTTATTCTTCTTCACTCAGCACTTTATTGAGTGGAGAGAGGAGGATCAGAAATCCATGATCATCTTGCTACCTAGTGAGTTTGAGAACCACCTCAAATAAAGTGCAGTTATTCTTCTTCACTCAGCACTTTATGAGTGGAGAGAGGAAGATCAGAAATCCATGATCATCTTGCTACCTAGTGAGTTTGAGAACCACCTCAAATAAAATGCAGTTATTCTTCTTCATGTTCGTACATTAAGGCTTGCCAGTGTTTGTAAGATGATACTGCTCAGTCAGCTCCAGAGTTTCTGATCAGAAGGTTGGGCCCGGTTGTGCGTGGTGGTGGTGGCAGTGGTCACATCTATACCGCGTTCACACTCTGATTCCGATCAGAAGGTTGGGCCTGGTTGTGCGTGGTGGTGGTGGCAGTGGTCACATCTATACTGCGTTCACACTCTGATTCCGATCAGAAGGTTGGGCCGTCCTTGGTACTGTCACCTCTATCCCAAGTTCACACTCTGAGTGGCATCGCTGTGGTAGAGCACTGACCCCACCTCCAGTGAATAGTTATGACTACAAAGGGACCTGACTACAATGTACCTTTTGATTCCAGGAATCTTGGATGGGGCCCCACATTTTGCCTTTCCACAAAGCTTCAATGGATGCAGTTGGTGTCCAGTGAGCACGTTAGGGGTGTTGGCCTGGTGGCTGGGAAGGTTTGGGAAGCATCAGCACTTCCAGGGA